>NW_022991325.1:1116520-1674501 GCF_902827175.1 Gymnodraco acuticeps | reverse complement strand
AAAAAAAAAAGGCTCAACAGTAAAATAATATGAATTTGTCTCCACACTGATTTGGACAGGACACATGAATATATGACAACAGTACAAATATATAGTGAAGTGCTGTAGTTCTGTAGTTTTGTAGTTCTGTAGTTCTGTAGTTCTGTAGTGCTGTAGTTTCTGTAGTCCTGTAGTTCTAGTGCAGTGGTAGTTCTGTAGTGCTGTAGTTCTGTAGTTCTGTAGTGCTGTAGTTCTGTAGTGCTGTAGTGCTGTAGTTCTGTAGTGCTGTAGTTCTGTAGTGCTGTAGTTCTGTAGTTCTGTAGTTCTGTAGTGCTGTAGTTCTGTAGTGCTGTAGTGCTGTAGTTCTGTAGTGCTGTAGTTCTGTAGTGCTGTAGTTCTGTAGTTCTGTAGTGCTGTAGTTCTGTAGTTCTGTAGTGCTGTAGTTCTGTAGTGCTGTAGTTCTGTAGTGCCAATGAGCCCTTTGTTCTGCCGGTCTAGGCGACAGCGGTGTGTGTCTGGACCTGAGCTTTAACAGGGAGCTGGTCTACAGGACTGAGGCCAAGGAGCCCCCCCCCAGGCTCCCCGGGGCCCGACCCCCACCATCAGCAACAAGCCGTCCTCACAGGGCCAGAGAACAACCTGGCTCCCTCCCGCAGACCCTTACCCCATCCAGCCTGAGCCCCATGGGCCTCACTAACGGCCACAAGATGGGCATGCCTCTGATGGCCCCCCCCCCCACCTCCCAGCACCAGGTGGGCATGGACTCGTTCCAAAGCGACGGCTCCCAGATGCACCAGCCTGTCATGTACAACCTGGGTCACCTGCTGGGGGGGCTGAGCCATCAGAACGGCCTCCCACACGCACAACCCCTCCCCCTGTCGCCGCTGGAGGCCTTACGGGTGGTGCGAGGGGACGGGGAGGGGGGTGCGTTGCCCGGGGCGGTGTACCCCTGCGGCCACTGCAGGGTGATCTTCCTGGACTACGTCATGTTCACCATCCACATGGGCTGCCACGGCTTCAGGGACCCGCTGGAGTGCAACGTGTGTGGCCACCGCAGCCGGGACCGTTACGAGTTCTCCTCCCACATAGCCCGCGGGGAGCACCGCCTCGAACTCAAGTAGCTGTCATTCACACGCTTACACACACACACGCTCTGACAGATAACCATGTACTAGCACACCCAGATTTACTCATATTAGTAGCTGGTAGTATGAGGAATGAAAGCATGACGTAGCATCTCTCTGTCTCTCGGTGTGAGACAGATTTGAGAGAGACGTTATAGGTTTGTAACGGGTGTCAGAATTTCCTTTGTCCTACCGTACTCATCTGAAAAGATGATCTGTAAATGTTTACGTAGGAGGAATTCTAACCATACATTTTTATATATTTGTACTTATTGATTCCTGCTGTAGCCATATATACATTTAACAAAGTAGCAAAAAAGAATGCATTTATTGTTTATCTGCTGTTGTTTTCTCCTGTTATTTGTGTTAAGGTGTAAAGCAATAAAAGATAACCTCTCTTTCCCTTCATCAAACAGAGACCTGCGACTTGCTGAGAGACGTTCTTTTTTTAACACTTGTCAATTCAAGACTGCAGAAGAGAAAAAAAGTGCTATTATCTCGAAGGTCACATGTCTCCTTCAGGCTGTGGTTTAGAGTGCAGTTCACGGCTTCAAAGACATCACTACGCTTTGCATGTGTTGGTTTTCACTCCTGAATATCTTACACTCCCACAGGTTAGAGAGGCCTCACAGCTCTGCAGAGATGTTTTTGTCACACGACATAGAGGTGTATACATATATAGGACTTAGCACAAATACATGTATCTGAGAAGGTACTTCTGTCCTTCTTAGATAGATGGTGATAAATGAATGATTGAATGTCGAGGCAGGTCCAAAATAAATGTGACATGCTGTTGAACAACTTATAATTCATCTGAATGCATATTGAAACTGTTCTTCTTATATAAAAATGTATATCTTTATTATCTTATATGAAATCAGGAACAAAGAAGATGAGCCTTTACAGTATCTAAACTGGCATGAACCTAAAACTAACAAATAAGAGAAAAATATTGAATGACTTTTTGATGGGACTTTCTCCTAATTTCATGACAGGATTTAACACTTTTTCCCTGATGCTGAGGAAATGAATGTGTGGGTCATATGAAACACCAGCGGACACCTGCTGGGGGAAGTTTGGTACTGCATGGCAGTGATGGTCTTACACAGTATCACTCCAGAGCAGTAGGTCCTAAAATGGTTTCTCGGACCCAGTGGAGGGCCTTAGAAAAGCAGAAGGGGGACCCAGACTAAATCATAAATAGCTTGATATATATATTATATTTTAACTAAAAGAAACTCAGAGAAAATGTTCGAAAATCAGTCAATTCAGCCACAAAATACATGGTAATGCCAGTAAATTCAACACATGGGAATTTACATGTAACGACACATTTTACAGTCACAGTCAAATTGAATTTTTGAACTGAGTGTCTGTTGGAAAAGTGTAACAGGTCGAGCCTCCCCACTCAGTGGCTGCAGTGGGCTGTGTGTGTCATGAGAGTGTGGATGTTCTTCGCCCACATTTCAGGGACTTGGTCACGCTGAGCTGCCCTCAGAGCAGAACAGGGTGTTAGCTTGATCCAGCTGCCACCACCGTCGCTATCTGTCCCCTCCATCAGTGCCAGTTCCCTTTTTTTTTCTCTTTGGGTTTGAAGAGAAGTGACACTTCTGAAGCAAACTGTCATCGCAGCTTCATGTCCCTACGCTAGATTAAACAGCCTAGTCATCCGTTTCAAAAGAACATTCGGACTGCTTCTCTTTTTCCAATTCTAAGGTTCAGGGTTACTTTCTTCTGAGTAATAGTAGTGAGTTGAGTAAGAGTGCGGACGTTTAAGCTTTTGTAGGAGGATAAACCTTACCTCTGAACATAAAAGAAACCATATAGGAAATATGACTATCATTGAAAGCCATATTTCTACCCAGACTGATTCCCACCATAAAACCGTCCTGCGTAACAGAATTTACTCAACCAGGCGAAGCTGGAGTCATAAAGCAACAATGACAGAAGTCCAGTCAAAATCAGAGACTTCTGGTGACATCTGCTGACTGAATTATATACATGGTAACCACACTGATGTATTTAACTGGAACAACAATACACCATTACACTGACTTTGAGAGCAACCAATGAATCAAATAATGTTAAGGTCCTTGAAAAACATTAATCAGCTGGACAAGTGCAATGTGATTGTAAAATCAATTTGATTTGTTTTGTAATTAATTATTTATTAATTATTTTAGTAATTACAACATAGCACACAAACCATTTGCTATAGATTGACAATAATAACTGAATAAAACAAAGGAAATCTGGCCACACAAAATTAGCTTCAAGTGCAGGAAAACCAATTAACAGTAATGTGGGGACAACTCAAAAATAAACAAGGGGTCCTGTATTCATATTTTGGTTGGATTATTAGAATTTATTTTAGAAATATTTAATTCTTGTTGGGCTCCTTGGTTTATGTACGTCACAAAGTTACACCAAATGTTATAAAAGTTTCATTCTGTAATTATTCGTCCTTGAATATCTATTTGTTTTGAATTATTTTGGCTGTTGTTAAACATAATTTACAGATAGACAAAGAATAAAAGACAAATGCAGACAGCATACATCATTATAAAGTATAATGAAATGTTAAAGCATTATCATTCGCAGAGAATCATTTTCATTTGAGGTCAAGACATGGATGGTGAAATAGCTTGCAATTGTTGTCCTGTGTAAAACCTGAAGATGGCGCTGTTGAAACAGAAGTGATGGAGAAGCAAGAGTTCAACCAGCGGTTTTGACTGATGGATCCACATGTTTTACTAATCTAATTCATGAAACCATTTCACAAATGAGTGGCTTTAAGATACATTGTCACATAGATTACAATTCAAAACATAACGTTAGAGTCTTAAAACATGAATTGAAAAACAGGTTCGTGTTAAAAAATAACAATAACTTGCTACCTTTGCTGTGACTTATTCCGAACCACAGGAGCAGATCTGAGCATGCGCACTGCATCGGTTCTATGGGGACGGGGAGGACATCACGGAAAAAACGTAGCAGCAGCACCACTAACCCCACGCCGAGATTTCGCCTCTCCGCTGCGCTAAAAGTGCGCAACGAAAGCAGCCCACGACTATGCCCGGCACGGCGATAAAGTGCGGGAGGACCACTTGACAGGCCTGGGCGAGGTCTGAGCCGTTACCGGGAGGGGAAATACATTTCTTCGTATGGGAGCAGCATGCGGGAAATGGTTGGAGGTTGCTGCGTGTGTTCAGACGAGCGAGGCTGGGCTGAGAACCCCCTGGTTTACTGTGATGGACACGGCTGCAGCGTCGCCGTTCACCAAGGTAACGTTAGCCGCTGTTAGCGTGTAATTACCCGGCGGCTGGAGCCGGCCAGAGGTGCTGGTAGGTCGTTGTGTTTCAGGTCCGCCGCTGTCTACGTGCGTGTTTGTGAGTGTGGGAGGGGTAGGTAGGCGTGCTGTTTGTTGTTTCCTCTCCGCACACATGATGAAACACACAGGGCCAGGCAGTGACACGAGCCTGGATGGCGCCTTGATGCCACTTCAGGTCCGTGCGCGTGCGTGGCTGTCTGGCCCGGTTGCCTTCACGACACACAGCGAGAGGCTTTTTGTTGTTGTTGCGACAAAACAGAGCCGGCAAGGCCCGCCAGTTTAGACATCATGTTACCTTGTGTCCACTCGCTTTGTTTTTCATGAGACAACAAGAGCAGCAGTTAACTTCCAGCATCTCCTCTCTGAGAGGCTGCTTCACTCTGCCCTCATCTGCAGCTTCATCTTCCCAAGTAGAGACGACTTTGTTCCTTAAAGTCAGCGAAAGTGCCATACAAATGTAGTAAATAAAGGTTATTAAGAGTTTTACACAGAAGGTTGAGCTGTGAGCTGTCTTTCATTTTGTTAATGTACTGCAATTTACATATATTATATTATCTAAACAAGATGACAACATGGTACCCAAAGAAAATGTGTAGAAAATGGTGAAGATAATGTAAAAGTAGGAATAATCCGTATATTAATAATGCTATATTGTTAATTGTATTAATATTGATAATAAATTGTAAGTAGCTATTTTATCAAACAAAGATGACAACAGCACTTACTGACAGGACAACACAATATGAGACATATTTTTAGTTATAATAATAATTAATAATACATTTAATTTAAAAAGGGCTTTTAGTTGTACTCAAAGACACTTTACATTTATAGTATAAATTGTAGAAAATTGTAAACACAGACTCATGAAACATGAAATAAATCAGTAGTATGGAAGTAGGACAATGTACAGCTACTATTGGAAGAGATCACAGCTGAAATATGCAAACTAAAGTTATGGCTAAACAGTAATAAGTTATCATTAAACTTGAATAAAACAACATTAATCATATTTGGAAATAGCAATACACTAGCATCCATTAAGATAGATGGGATTTTCATTGAGAGTTAAAGAACATACATTCCTTGGAATCACAATTGATGAGAAACTGAGCTGGAAACCACATAAAACATATTCATTCCAAAGTCTCAAGAAGTATTGCAATATTAAACAAGGCAAAACAGATTCTTGATCAAAATTCCCTCTACATTCTTTACTGTTCATTGGTGTTACCTTATTTAAGTTACTGTGCAGAGGTTTGGGGCAGTAATTATAAAACTACAACACAATCCCTATTTATTCTACAAAAAAGAGCAATAAGACTTATTAAAAATGTCGGCTATAGGGATCATACAAACCCATTATTCTTAGAGCTACAATTATTAAAACTGTCAGATCTTGTTGAATTCCAAATTGCATAAATCATGTGTAAGGCAAACAACGTTCAATGACCTGGAATATTCAGATATTGTTCAATTAAAGACAAGGGAATTATTATTTACGTGGTTCATTTATATTCACTAATGTTAGGGTGCGCACAACAAAGAGACGTGTTTGTGTTTGTGGGGTGAAGATCTGGAACAATGTGAGTGAGGAGCTAAAGGGATGTCCAAACATCAAGCTATACAAAAAGAGGTATAAAGACACAATTCTCACAAGGTACAGGGAGGACACTGCTAAACCATAACTGTTTATATTCCTGTTTTGTGTTCTATTTATGAATTTGTGTTTGTATGAATTTGTGTATGTACATATATATATATATAGAGAGACCATTCTCCTAACTTGCCTGTATATATTATATGAATCATTATATCAATTATTCAAGGTTAAAGTATACATTGATATTGTATTTTAACATATATGAAGATGTAAAAAGAAAAAGGGGTCGGATTAAATAAGTGTAAACTTCTTTTCGGACGTGTAATTAGCTAAAGCTTTGTTGTTTATTGATATCAGACAATGATACTACAGACTATTCAATTATTAATTAAATATTTCGTTTTGTTATTGCAATCATTTGTATAGTACTGTATCATGTCTGTATCATCTTTTGTTTCATTTGTATTTTCTTTGGTTTTACACGCTCGAAATAAATAAATAAACTAAACTAACTAAGTATATGTTATATCTGGTAAAATCATGTATGTTTAAAAAAAATCGCTGAGGACTATGTAATAATAATAGTATCATTAACCTGTTCTCTTTTGGTGTGTGTGTGTGTGTGTGTGTGTATGTGTGTATGTGTGTGTGTGTGTGTGTCCACCCCAGCATGTTATGGCATTGTCCAGGTTCCCACCGGTCCGTGGTTCTGTCGGAAGTGTGAATCACAGGAGAGAGCGGCACGCGTGGTGAGTGTGCCAACAAACAACCAACACAAAATCACATCCATCCCATCCTCTTCACCTGTGGTTATAACGCCACACTCACAGTAAGTTGTGCTCTCTCCTGCACAGAGGTGTGAGCTGTGTCCCCACAAAGATGGAGCCCTCAAGAGGACGGACAGCGGAGGTAAATCTCACTCTCCCAAGTTACACAGCGTTTAGACAAAACAGCTGCAGGACCACCTTCCCGCCTTAAATAGAGTGGTGCAGTGATGATGTCTTTTTGTAGGCCGACCTGGAAGTCAGCATCGCAAGGGCACGAAGACAAAAAGCAATGGAGATTTTTCCATTGGATTTTGCAATGTTGAGGAAAATATGATCTGTTGCAAACACATGTATGAACAGGTTTGGTTCAGCAGGATACTCTCCACATATTAACAGCACTTTCTTGATTTTTTAAGCTTAAATGCCAGTGCCTGAAATAAAAAAGCTAAGGTAGACAGGTGGACATATTCCAACTACATCACTGTCACACGGCTGCACTAAGCTAAAGGCATTTAGCCGCCTGTTAGCAACCGCTGTTTTTATGACACATAGATGCTTCAGACGTTCACCAGTGGGGTTAATACTGACACATTTTATGTCGTAGAACAAAATATGAAAATCTCTAATTATTTCAGGCAACTAACCACAGACATTTAAAAAAAAGGGAACCGGAAGTGGTATACAACATTTCCAGGATTTTAGGACTCCTGCACCACTATAGAATAAAACCTGCAGATTTTCTCTTAATCCATAAGGAACATTAATATGTCCTTCATCTGATCTCTCACCAGGCTGGGCCCACGTTGTGTGTGCGCTGTACATCCCTGAGGTGCAGTTTGCCAACGTCCTAACCATGGAGCCCATCATCCTGCAATACGTCCCTCATGACAGATACATCAAGGTACTTCCCAACTGCCAAATCCAGCAGCCATAACACCAGCTCTGGCAGAGCTTTACTATTTTACCTGATAGGCCTAGAGTAAAATGCTTTTGTTTGCTTAGAGTAGAGGTGAATAACTAGCACTAGTGTGATTTTGGTGAGATTATGGCCATCCTGGCCAAAGCTGACTTTGGGAAGGGAACAATTGTTATGACTTCATCAGTGTGTGGTGCTTTTTGAAAAAGATAGTTTGGGTTGTTTGAAGAGGGGTTGAATGAGGCACTAAGCTTTAGTCGGTGAACTATCTACAGTGGATACAAGTTTAGAGAAACAAATGTCCATGGGGGCCGCAGCTAAACATATTTTTGGCACCTAAAAAAGTCTGCCTAAAAAAAATCAATATCAGTCTAAGCATACACTATATTTAGATTTGCTGTCAGGCAGCCCTTTCCACCTGGGAACTGATGCTGTTATCTTTGATCTTGTAAAAGCCGCCAGACTCCATTGAAAAAACCCAATGATTTTACATCTTAGAACATAGGAGTTGCACGTTAGGCTTATATCAAAATTTTTATATGGATCAAATACGTTTTGCTGCTGCTCCTGACTGTTTGCATTTAAACTGTGTACTACTGTAGTTAATATACTGTAGTACTGTTAATATGTTTTCAATCTAGTTCATCCCTAGATTTGTTTGACTAATCGTGGTGTCACTGTTATAGGGTTATGCTAATAGTTAATCAGTTGTGTTGAAAATACAATCCCACATCTGAGAACTTTATTTTACAAAACACAATTTAATCAAAGGTGATTCAGAAAATATATAAAACCTGTATCCCAACATTTAACTTGACAAAAACAGCTGAAAGTCTGAGAGGGGTCTGCCTGTAGACCTCCACTCTCAGGACAGTTCCGGTGCAGACCTCCACTCTCAGGACACCTCCACTGTCAGTACAGGAAGTGACGATTCTGACGTGTGCTAGCTAATAGTGATGCTAATGATAGCTAATTCCTAATAATAATAATAATAATGCATTTTATTATAGCGCTTTTCACAACTCAAAGACGCTTGAGTAGTAGTATGTGTGTCATTTGTACAGTGCTACTTATATGTTATGTAAAGCCTGCATACTTATATGTGTTTTATTTCTGTATTGTTACAGTTTTACAAAGTAAAAGAAGAACTGTAAAGTCAAGAAAGAAAACCTTGCATCTTTATTGGAGGACTTTTAAATGTTAGCTAACTGTCTATGCATAGGGATACGCGCTGTAAGGGCAGAACAGTTCAATCAATCTAAGTGATGAAAAGTGATACTGTACTGATATTAACTACAATACAAGGTGTCCCTATATCAAAATTATCGCGTTAACGGCGGTAATTAATTTTTTGAATTAATTGCGTTAAAATATTTAACGCAATTAACGCATGTGCAGAATGGCCCGCCCCATACATCCCACCAGTGGCAGCGCCAGGGTATGCCTGGGGTACACCCATACCAAGAAATGGCTTAGCCCCACCATGACAAATGATGTTAAAGTAAGCAAAATAAAGTCTGCGGAGTAAATTGCACAGACAGCAGCTAGTAAGATTGATTTCAGTAGCCACTTGTCTGGAAATACCGAAGACCAGAAACGGTTTTGAAAACTTTTGTCACGTAGTGATCGTCTTCTCAATAGAACATCTTTGATAATGTCTTCTGGCCAATCAGAATCAAGATAACGGTGTGGTGTTGTTGCAGGAAGTCCCGACGGAGAATACTTTTGCTGTAGTACAGGGTAGCACATAACTGGTACGCAGGTTATGTGCGTAATCTGAAATGCGTACCGTCACTTGTGTCACAAAGCGCATTTGCGTACGACAGAGTCGGTCTCCGTGTGCACAGACAGGGCTGCTGTTAACGTCGGTCTATACAACGGAATTGTGCCAAAACTACGCCAACCGGCTGCGGAGGGAGACTCCCCCTCCCTTCACTGGAGAACTGCGCTAAAACAGCTGATCACAATGTTCACACTGTGGTCACGAAGTACTCCACTAGCCCCCCCCCCCGTCCCCCCGTCGACTTTCCTGAAGTACTCCTCCGTTGATAGAAATCAACACGTAATGAATTAAGACCCCTCGGTTTGATGATTGATAGGTGCTCTCTTTCATTTTGACACACAGAAAAATGTTACAATAAACATGTTAAATGGATATATCCGCCTTCTTTCATTTATCTTTCCATTCCCACAACAATATACATAAAGAAATGGCATATTTTGGACATAGTTCGAATGGTGATTAATCATGATTAATACATTTTTAAGCTGTGATTAATCTGATTAAAATTTGTAATCGTTTGACAGCCCTAATATATATATATATATATATATATAATATATATATATATATACACGCAGCGGAGGTGGGGAGGTTCCAGCTGGGAACCTCTACCCCGCTGCGGGACCCGTGGGACCCCTGGACGGTGCGTCTTGGTCACGCTTCATATCGGCTGTCCTATAGTACACATTGGAATGATTTCTTACTTTATCTATATTAAATAGATAAAGGTGTGCTCTCCCTAGCTCTCTCGCTCTCTCTGTCTCGCTCCCTCCCTACCTCTCTCCCTAGCTCTCTCTCCCTCCCTACCTCTATCGCTTGCTCTCTCTCCCTCCCTCTGTCTCGCTCGCTCACAGAGGCTGTGTGCTCCTCCGTGGCGATGACGGCTTGCGTTAAAAAATAATAATAAACATATTTGTAAAGTGGGGGGAGACAAACGGGATTTCGAAAAGAGCGAGGGACATGTCCCCCCTGTCCCAGGTGGAAATTACGCCATGCGTGTGTGTGCGTCAAGTGCAATAAATATATAAGCAAGTTGCAACACACACAGTAAAACTCTGCCCCTCATGTGCTGTATATAGGCTGGCATGATAGGCTGTTCAATGGGGCTGATGTGTTGTGTAGATTCTGCCAGAAGGAAAATCAGCAGGGAGGTGCCACATTGCTTTTCTTCCCGACTGCAACGCTGGTCCCGCAAATCAAGCAAGAACGTGATTGGTCGATATTCATGGTGGGGGGAGGAGGGGTGTTAGATAGATATAGAGTTGTAGTAAGTAGATAGAGTTCGCTATGATTTAGGTTTCGTTTATGCATACTGTAGGGTTGATTCTTTTAATTACATTTCCTTTTTTGTTTTGTGTATTTTATACATTTTGGATTTGCTTGGCAAGATATTTTTAGAACATGCCCCGTGGGCGACTCACGTTGCCCCTGCGGGCGACTAAGTGCCCGCAGGCACCGTGTTGGCTACCCCTTAACTAGATGTAACTAATCAAGAGTCATGTACATAGCATCATGAAACATAATATTAAACAGGGGAAGTATACACGTCTTCATGTAACGTATAATACAATTGATTGATTTACTTATTTTCATATCATATGCAGTGGTGTTTTTATATGTACAAAAGTGGTGGGGCATAAAAAACGTAGATGTCTATAAGCTTCTGCAGTGAAGTTCATGGCTGGTGAGGCACTGGCACTGACTCTTCAGGTTTACAAATATTATATTTTGACCTAAATCAAAATATAATATTATTTTCAAAAGCTTTTTTTTTTCTGATGCTTCAATTAATTTTAAACAGACAGTTCAACAAAAGGATACCCAAAAAATGTAATTTTATCATTTAAATATTGAATTGTTCTCTCTTAGTAAGATCCCATTTTCAATAAAATTGCGGTCTTACCTTGACTTGAAGATGAAGTCCATTTGCCTATCCTTCTAGACAAACATCTCTATTACTTTTTTGTAAAAGTCCTCCTTATCTTCTTGTAGTTTCAGAAGTCTATCATAAATCTAATCGATAGATTTATGATTCGAAAATGATAAAAGTAGGTAGACATGTGGATATTATCCGGCTGAACAAAACGTGCATTTATCTAACAGGTACGTTTCCCACAGGTCTTATTTTGAGCTAATTTCTAAAATCCTATGGAGAAATATCATTGCTTTTTGTGGAGGGAACCCATGCGCAGCTTACTTCCTGGTTTTAGGACGCGTCTCTCGTCTCCTCTTCACACACCACACTTTTCGTGGCACACGTACTTACAGCCAATCAGTTCTGAATTATGTGAGATGACGTATGGTGGGGATGGCAGCTCAGTGCCCCTATGGTCATTATTTTTTTTCCACACACATTAAATAGGACAATACTCTGAGCATGTGCAGTGTAGTTTTACTTAGACAGTGAGAGGGAGGGGGATGATCGGGTTTTGTCCCACATGGCTCTAAACAGCTCAACAGGCACACACTCTAGACACTAATTAGAAGAACACAGACTAAAACAACAATGTACAGAGGAATCAGATGATTAAACATGATCTTAAAATATATTTTATATATATATTTTTTTTTTTTGTAATCATTATTTTTAATACTTTCTGCTGACACTAGGTGGGGCTGTGCCCCCTAATGACCAGTCGCCCCTGATCATATGGATAGCTGCCCAACAAGTTTACTGTGGTTCCCCACAGCAGCAGACGCACATTTATGACGTCCGCTGGCGCATCATAAACACGTCAGATAGTGAAAGTCGGATTCTCTAAAGTACCGGGTTGCGTTCCGATAATCCAAAAATCAGCTCCTAAATTCTAACCCTATCTCCTATTCCTTGACCTCTGAGTGAAACGTCACGGGGTTAAGGGATAGTGGATAGGAGAATTCAAAAGGACTTAGGAGAAGAGACCGCGGTACTTTAGAGAATCCGACTGCACTTTCACTATCGGACGTGTTTATGATGCGCCAGCGGACGTCATGAATGTGCGTCTGCTGCTGTGGGGAAACTATGGAAACTACAGTTAGCGGACTACAACATGGATGTTCAATAAGAACGAGGGACTCCTGTAAACTCATCTAGAGACTCTGCACCGTGCTCTGATGCTGTTGCTTTATGCTTTATGAACGTGGACAACAGAGAAACATATTCTTCATGACCAAAGTTGAATTGAAATAAAAAAGTGAAACTTATGCTCCTCACCCTCTCCCTCCGGTCCACATTAATACAAATGATCCCAATACGTATGATTGTATGAAAATATCTTAAAATAAATACAAATGTATTTATTATAAACGTTAGTCCTTACCATCTATCACTGTGTATATCACCATTCAAACATCTTTTAAAAGTTGAACAACCCCACACAGCTCAGTGAAATGTTGACTTTATTTGATCATTTCAGTAAAAACTAACGTTCATATTTCTCTTTTTGATTATAATACTGATGAACGTTCAGAAAAAAGCACTTTGGCAACTTACCACATACGTTTTAAAAAGCTTAATAAGCACCGTAACTTTCATGATATAATTTATCGGTCATAATCGGTTGTTTCCGTGAACTGTTGTGATGGCAAATGCTGCGGCTGCAATGCATTGTGGGGCAGCATTTTCTCCTCTCCTTTCGGTTAGGCAGGTCCAGTGGTTCCTAAGCTAAAGGAGGTTATAAAGGAAGTTTAAAACCTCCTTTCCTTTCATTTGGAGAATTGGAACGGCACTTATCATGGCTGCCACTGACGTACTTCCGGGTCATTTCACTAGGAACCCAAGCCAAATTACACTTAAGACATATACAACTGCAACGAAAGTAACAAACACAATGCGATATCCTTTTCAATTTCAAAGAACACAAATTGGGTTACATTAACAAATAACTATAAAACAACAATACTGTAGAATAACCAAATGAATGTCGTGAATACACCGAAATACACTTGTTGAAGCGTTTCGCAGCTGATTACTACGCCCCCCCCACCCCCGTGGGCCGAATATTCGGACAAAGTAAAGAATGAAGTGTATGTTTAAATGTTAGCACCCCCCGAAGAGGCTCAAGCTCTTACGTTGAGTCTGGAGTTTCAACACATTCGGAAATTTGGCCGTGTAAAATGTCCTCTTGGGTTGCCGTACAGCCAATGGGTGACGTCATTGGTCAGCGTAACGGACCCCGAACACATCTGGTAGGCCGAACACATATGGTACCTACACTGTGGCCGTTTCTCAATCGCAAGTAAAACTGCTGCAGAGCAACTATTTCAAGTATACTATGTCATCGAGTGGCGTCGAAGGACTGTTTAAATGCATGTTAAATGCCCAGCATTCTACGCCACTCTATGACGTAGTATACTTGAAATAGTTGCTCTGCAGCATGTGTACTCGCGATTGAGAAACGGCCCGTGTCTCAATTCAGGGGCTGCACCCTTCGGAGGCTGCATTTGTAGACCGCATACGTCACTTCCGCCGAAAGAAGGCTGTCCCAATTTTAAAAAAAGACGAGACTGTGGGTCCTTCTCAGGTCGATTAAATGGAATCATTGCGTCCCTCACTTACGTCGTTTCCCTGCGTTTAGTCCCTCCCACCAGGGAAGCATGGAGAGACGCAAGGAAACCACAAGAAGCAGGGGCTGCTTCTCAGGTTGACTATTTTCATTTCCTCGCTCCTCGGTCTCACCGGAAGTTGATTTGCCTGCGCCATCTTGAGTACCGTCCCATGGCTCTTATTTCTGCCGGAGGACCGAGGATCGAGGAGCGAGGAGCGATCATGGAGGAGCGATAACCGAGGAACCACCAGACCATCCTCCGATGAAATCCTCAGATACTCACCCCGCCCCCTTACTGTGTATCGCTCACTGATTGGACGAGGCAGTGCATGCACTGATCTGATGCTTCTTGACATGAGAGCAATACCCCAGCGGAGTGAAGAAAATACATGAACCTCACGGGACTCACTCCTCAGTTTATACCGTGTTTTGTTTCAATTCATGTATCATTTAGTTACAAATATGTGATATATCTGAACAACAAAGTGTGCAATCCAATGAATCAGTGGCGTTTTCTCCCGGAGGCCAAGGGAAGCCAGGCTTCCCCTGTTTTTTCGGATTGTAGTTATAATTTAAATAAATAAATAAAAACACTTTGTTTTGTTTCTGTAATTCTACTTTCCTGTGTGTTCCTGCCGGACCGTCTCTCTGTCATTCTCATTGAGTATTTTACAAAGAGTGAAACAGCGCCCCTCTAGATGTTATGGTGAAACAGTAGATTGCATTCACTGTTGCGAGAGGAGGCCAGCAGAATCTAGCTTCCCTTGGTGAAACAAAATTGAGGGATTAACCAATCAGATGAGGCCCACGTGATGCCCCTGCCAACCTGTGATTGGTCAGGGCCATGCCAGGGGAAGCCAGCCACCTCTAGCTTCCCTTCAGGGGCGGCTGGCGATTTGATTGGACACTGCCATCCAATCACATCAACATCAATTTTAATACTGTAACTGTCATCACCGCCGTTAGAAATTATCAAGCAAATGAAGCATTATGGAGGGAGGAGATTTGGCGTACTTAATTAAGTGTGTAAAATGTTACCGGGCACTGTTACGTTATTGACCATTTGTATCATCTGTTGTAGACCCAAATACATTAAATAAAATAAGAACTCATCCTCAAAAAAGATAAACGCCATTCTTAAAATGTATAAACGAATAAAGCGATCATGAAAATGTTTCCAATAAATGAATAAAAAAATGTTTGACCACTTTGTTGTTCAGATATATCAAATTGTTGTAACTAAATTATACATGAATTGAAACAAAACACGGTATAAACTGAGGAGTGACTCGCGTGAGGTTCATGTATTTTCTTCACTCTGCTGGGAAACTGCTCTCATGTCAAGAAGCATCAGATCAGTGCATGCACTGCATCGTCCAATCAGTGAGCGATACACAGTAAGGGGGCGGGGCGAGTATCTGGATTCCATCGGAGGATGGTCTGGTGGTTCCTCGGTTATCGCTCCTCCATTATCGCTCCTCAGGCAGAAATAAGCGCCATGGGACGGTACTCAAGATGGCGCAGACAAATCAACTTCCGGTGATACCGAGGAGCGAGGAGCGAGGAAATGAAAATAATCGACCTGAGAAGGACCCTCCTCCGAATGCGGCCCAAAAATTCAGCCTTCTTTTCCCAGATTTGGAGGATACGCGGTCTACCATATGCCAGGGTACAATGCGCGCAGGGAAAAGTGAGTTTTTTTCAAATTAAATGGCGGTCCGGACTCCCCAGCAGAGTGGATTTAAAAGCTGCACCAAGCGGAGGAATCACTAATAAATGTGAGTATTATGTTTTAACTTACTTTAAATTAACTAACGTCACACACGTCAAACCCAAGGGGCATTAAAACGTACATTTTCGTTAAATAATACGGATAAATACGTGACGTTAGTCACGCTAACTAGATAGCTGGACGTGCTGCACTGTTGTTTACACTTATTTTTGATTCAATTCAAAAGTGTACTAAAGTCATACAGAGATCTTGGCTATAGATAAGTTATACTTTATATTACATAAATAGACCAAAGTGAAAACATTTACACCGGTATAGCCTACAGTACGGTGGGATTTATAAAATGCTACCCTGACGTGTAGCTGCTGTTTGCTTTATTTATTTCTCTGACATGTTGCAATGTTTTACTGTTTATTAAACTTTGGGACAACATTACAACCTTTGTATTCAGCTCATGCTGCTTTGAGGTAGGGCTAAAAAAGCCTATTTTAAATATTTCCACCAGATTTGATCATCTTTTATTTCATTTAATCCCATAATAATAAGACAATCACTAATAGACAGCAGCCTTTTGCTTGATGTTAGTTTGTGCAGTGCTGTCAAAGGGATGCAAGAGTGATTTCATCTCTTAATTGTTTTTAAACCAAAACAGTACATGATTTTAAATGATCCTTTAAGGATTGTTTGTCCGAAATGCTTAGTTACATTTTGCAATAATACTTTTGCAACCCTGTGTTTAATATGATTAATTCACTTTTTTCTTTTTCTCTTGTTTTTCTCTGTAATTAGGAAAATTCTGGAGAAATGGATCTGCTGGAGAAGGACCCCTAATCTGAAAAGTGCACAGCGATCATCAGGACAGAGCTGCTATCCAGCTGGACCCCCAAGGTGCTGGAGAAAGCAAAACAGCGATCAGGAACATCCTCCACCCAGACCTCTGCTTACTGCCATCCTACAGACTTGTGTCTTAGTTTCAGAATTTGATTTTGTATGTGTCCTTTCTTTTAATAGATATTTAACGATTATAGCTTGAATCTGTCTGATTCCCCAAACAGCTGCTTCTATATACTTGCTGCACATATAATACAAATAAACAACTCGATAAACACACTTTCGCTGATATTTGTTTTACTGCTGAAAAAAAAAAGCATAATCTAGACGCTTCAGTAATGAACAATTACAGGCCCATATCAAACCTCCCATTTCTAGGTAAAATCATTGAAAAAGTAGTCTTTCAACAGTTGAGTAATTTCTTGCATTTAAATAGCTGTTTGGATGTGTTCCAGTCAGGCTTTCGTCCAAACCACAGCACTGAGACTGCTCTTGTAAAGGTCTTTAATTACATCCACTTAAACACAGACAGTGGCAGAACTTCAGTGTTAGTATTATTAGATCTCAGTGCTGCGTTTGACACTGTTGACCACAGCATATTACTAGACCAACTGGAAAACTGGGTGGGACTTTCGAAAACAGTTCTAAATTGGTTTGAATCCTACTTAAAGGACAGAAACAACTTTGTTTCTATAGGTAAATACACATCTGAGTTGACAAATATGACAGGTGGGGTACCTCAAGGCTCCATCTTGGGGCCTCTTCTCTTTAACATCTACATGCTACCACTGGCTCAGATAATGAAAAACAACAAAATAAGTTACCATAGCTATGCGGATGACACACACATTTACATAACCATTTCACCAGGAGACTATTCTCCAATTCAAACACTGAGTAAGTGCATTGAACAAATCAATGACTGGATGTGTCAGAACTTTCTCCAATTAAACAAAGATAAAACTGAGGTAATGGTTTTTGGAGCCAAGGCAGAACGTATAAAAGTTAGCGCTGAGCTTCAGCCTGCAATGTTCAAAACAACAGATAAAGCCAGACATCTAGGTGTAGTCATGGACTCTGACCTGAGTTTCAACAGTCACATTAAAACAGTTACTTAATCAGCCTACTATCACCTAAAGAATATATCTAGGATTAAAAGACTGATGTCACAGCAGGATTTGGAAAAACTTGTCCATGCTTTTATCTTCAGTAGACTGGACTACTGTAATGGTGTCTTTGCAGGTCTCACTAAAAAATCTATTAGAAAGCTGCAGCTGATTCAGAACGCCGCTGCTCGAGTCCTCACTAACACTAAGAAAGTGGATCACATCACTCCTGTTCTGAAGTCTTTACACTGGCTTCCTGTGTGTCAAAGAATACATTTTAAAATACTGCTGCTGGTTTATAAAGCACTGAATGGTTTAGGCCCAAAATACATTTGACCTCCTGCTAAATTATGAACCATCCAGATCTCTCAGGTCTTCAGGGACTGGTCAGCTTTCTGTCCCCAGAGTCAGAACTAAACATGGAGAAGCAGCGTTCAGTTATTATGCTCCAAATATCTGGAACAAACTCCCTGAAACCTGCAGGTCCGCTGCAACTCTGACTACTTTTAAATCCAGGCTGAAGACTTTTATTTTTGCCGCTGCTTTTAATTGAAACTGAGCCGTTGTGTTCATCAGTAAAGTGGAACTTCTGTGTGAACTATTCATATCTTAAACTGCACTGTAACTTTTTATTCATGTATTTTTTCTTTTAATTTTTCTTTTATTATCTTTTAGTGTTTTTAAATGCCTTTGTCTGAATGTCTTTCATTTTTGTAAAGCACCTTGAATTGCCTTGTGTTGAAAGGTGCTATATAAATAAACTTGCCTTGCTGATGATGTTAAATAACATGATTGATTTCCTCTGTCTCAATGATGAAAGTTATAATAAAAGAAGACATGAAGCTGCAGAGAGAGGATGGATAATAATATTCTTACCTCTACTTTGTGATTAGATGAAAATACAAAATTAAATTAAAATAGTCATTGTTAAACACATTGTTTATTTATTTATATTATAACATGTGTACATAAGCAGTGGAATAATAGGATATCTCTAGGTCATTAAACTGTCTTAAGTTCAGTTTAATTTTATTAATACAAAAAATAGGTCATAGAAAAATGTTTAATTGTGTATTTCAGCAGAGCGGAGGAGGGGTCACGGTGGTGCTGGACCTGGAGGTGCTGACCTGGTGTCAGTGGGACATCATCTGGGCAGGTTTAGGGGAAGAAGGAGAATATATAAACTGTTATGATCACAGCTATTAAGATTAGAACACTAATATTGTTAAGAATCAATCTATACAACATGCTTTTGTTCATTTAAAAAAACATATTGTTTTATTAGTACAGAAAAATCAAGACTTATTTGAAATATGAAATAATATGATTAAATTACATCAGCTATATATAATTTACTTGTTAACTTACTAATGTAACATTGCTGGGGCTAAAGGAACAGCTTAATCTTATTTACCTGGCCATGGTCCTCTTTATTTCATCGCCGTCAGTGATCTCCAAAAAATGGTTAAAGTAAAAAAGTAAAGTTTCTGGATCCTTTTCAGCTGAGTTAGCTTGTAAGCAAATTTGCTAGCAGGCTGCTGGAGCAGCGCAACCGAACAACGCGTATCACGTGACGTAAATACGAAGCGCTCCGTAGGCTAGACGGTCTCATTTCAGAGGCCACTCGGTCCAGCCTACCCCGGGCCGTTTCTCAATCTCGAGGATACTGGCTTCCAAGCTTATATTTCAAGGATGCTACGTCATCGAGTGCCGCCAAAATACTGTTCCAATCTCCAGCATACTTGGAATTCCACCGAGGCCGCGTTCTTGTTTTGGGGGAAATTTCGAGGCTGCACATGGGTAGACTTCGCGTCCTTAAAATCCCCACAATGCTTTGCGCACGGACCAATTTCAAAAACCCTTGCGGAGAATGGCTGAACCGACGCAGCACACATTTAAATTTAAGTATGTTACATTTGTTATCACCAAAAATGTGTTCCGTGAAAGTAAAGCAAGTTCATAATTAGATATACATCGTGAGGTATTTATTTTCGGTACAGTTCATGTTGAGTGGTACACTTGTTTGCCTGTTCCATTCTTCTTCGTTTTCCGAAGCCATGGCTTGGAAGTATACTTGCTTCGTTTCTGAAGGAAGTGACTTGGAAGTACGCGACTACCAAGCCAGCATCCTCGAGATTGAGAAACGGCCCCGGTCTACGTGGGCTGGGTCCTCCGTGGACCGCGTAGGCTGCATACTCCGAAGGATGCAGCCCCTGAATTGAGACACGGCCCATGTCTTCAAAGAAATATTCTTCAGGAAGGAGACGTTTTTAGTGATCAAAAGAAATCAAAACATTTGATTTATTATTACTCATGAATACATCTTTTATGTTTGTGTAGCCAGGACAATAATGTACAGAACACTTCTAAATTGATGATTACACTTTTTTAGAAACCTTTTTGACCTCTGCATTTAACCCATCCTAGTATTTGGATGCAGTGGGAAGCTATTTTCACCATTTACACCTTTCCAAGTACAGCTCCTCACTCCCTTCCTTGGTCTGTTTGGGGAGTGGAACCAGCCACCCTTTGGTTCCCAAGCCAAGTCCCTACTGACTGAGCCACTGCCTCTAAAGTGGCTTTAAACTGGCTTTCTCTGGGCCAATGCTAACACTCCTTAATACTAAACTTTGTTTAAAATATACCTAACATTAAGTCACAAAAATACTTACAGTATCTACTGACCATTATTCTTAAGAGAAACATGAGAAATCTCCTAAACTCCTGTATATAAAAAAAAGTATTCTGTTCTGGAAAAAGAATGACAAATTGTTCAAATTTAATAAAGATTTTAGCTCAAAGAAGTTTATGCAAAATGTCCAAATAAAAATGGTCTCTAGTGAGTCTAAGCCGAAGCATTTGACATGTATGGCAGATGTTTGGATGAAAATAATTCATGATAAACGTATGCTGCTGCTCACTGACTGACAGGATAAAGAGACACTGACCTCATACAGAGCCATAGCATGCAAAGTAGGGCTGCATATGGAAAACAGGCTGAACCTGCTCTCCATTATTCAGTCTGCTTCTGTTCTCTCATATCTCCTTTTTTTTTTTAAATGGTTTAAAGCAAACTACAAACAGTTACAGCTTTTACATGCACCTCTTGTTACTTTATGCACCTTTTCTCTTGTCTGTGTAGTCTTTGATGTTCAGCAGACTCTTTGTGCCCAGCATGCACCACAGCAGAGGCCTGTACTACGAATCCAGTTCAACATACCCTGAATATGTTTGAGTTAGCTGGCTTACCTAATCCAAAACAAACGCGCTCTCGCTAAACGGTCCTACAACTTGGTAACTCAAGCCAGGGTTTCTTTGTCCGGCTGAGTGCGCGTTCACATGAAAGGGGCGGGGCTGGCAACATTTGACCAATCACAAACATGGAGAAGCGTACTGACAGCGCAGCGTCATACTCCCTGAATGAAAAGTGAACTATAATATTAGAAAAATATGAAGAAGTTAAACTTTAAACATCCATGACTCAAACACTTTATCCAGGATAAAAGCCACAACTTAATGTGTTGCTTAAAATAATACTTCTGCATACAGTACGTGATACTGTGAGTGTTGCACGGCCAGATACGGCTCAAGAAGCTGACTCAGATAAGGAAATATATGATAGGCCTAGGCTACATTATGATGTGATAATGGTACACATCGACGTCTGCACTCACAGTGCCGCGGACTGTAGGCTATGTAATGTTACTTTGATCTGGTTACTTATGTTGTGGCAGATATTTAAGTAAGCTTTCTTAACGCTAAATGTAATGCTATAATAGTCAGATTGCTCTGAAGATGGGAGGTGATATTCTATTCATTTTCACGTTCACACAGACAGTGATTTGAACTGCAATGGCAGTTTAAACTGTATTTCCTTTATCCTGTAATAGGACTTGATCGCTTTAAACTCTGCACACTGTTGTTATCAGCTGTTCCACCATGGTTTCTACCTCAACCTGTAATAGATGTATCCTTATTGAAACGGTTACATTCAATGAAAAATAAAATCAATGTGCAGGCTTAGCCTACGTGAACACTGTTCTACATGAACAATATGGGCAGTTTATACATTAAATAAATCAACAGTATATCTTGGCGATATCGCAAGTGGAAGCGATTCGCCATTAAAGCAAAGAAGAAGAAGAACTCCGCACAGTTGATCTCTTATCCTGGAACATATCCTGCTTCGGAGCACAGACTAGGTTCCAGGATAAGTCACCATGGAGATCTAGCCCGCTAAAAAGTAAACCAGCTTCGTAGTACCGGAAATCCCAGAAGTTATCTTGCTAAACTACCTGCTTCGTAGTATACCCCCCAGGCTAGCCGTTCAGCATAAGTTACCATGGAGATCTAGCCCACTAAGAAGAGAACCAGCGTCGTAGGACCGGAAACCCAGAGTTTTCCCTGAAGTTAGCTCGCTAAGCGAAAATCCGGCTTCGTAGTACAGGCCTCAGGCCTCTGGTCTCTTTCAAGCAACGCACATTACAGGGAAATCAATATTTGACGCATGGACTCATTAGACCCAAGCAGCGAGTGGCCGACGTGCTGTGTGTACGCAATGTGTGGTGTGTGTGTGTGTGTGCGTGCCTGCATATAAATGTACACATGTGAGTGTTTGAGTGTCTGGTTTCATATTACTGTGTCAGCTACAGTAAATTGCATGCAGCTTTCCCCCCCGCCAGAGCCATTCATCCACGTTTTGCTGCCCGCATTCCGAGACAGCGTTACAATGGGACAGTGAAAATTTGAGATGGCACTCTTCCCTTTCTTACACACTCGGGTAGTTACGTCCCAGCTTTCATTACACTGCCCACATCCTCCGAGGGGAGCAGAGTGGGACGTGGGGAGCAAAGGAACAGAGGGACGGGGGGGGGGAGAAAAAGCCAAAACACAGAGGGCTGCAGCAGAAAGGTAAAGAGCCCGCTGTTCCTTTGTCCCGCACCTGTTGCTAGGTCTCTCCTGCCCCCCCCCCCCCCCCCACCAGACAGCCCCGCTCATTGGGGAGAGGCTGAAGTACAAAGATGTGTGTGTGGGTGTGCTTTTGTCGGTTTGTGTGTGATGCTTATCTGTTTTTCATGATTGCATATTTGCACATGATTGCAAGGAATACATTGTAATGCTTCAACACCTTAATATGCTACTTATGTCCCTTTTTTTGTATTGCTGCTACACATTTTTAAAATGGTAGTGTACTTCTTTTTTTTTTTACTTTACTTCTCTATATTTGTTATATCATGCCTTTGTTTACCTGCTTTGCCGCTTTTGCTGTAACACTGTAACTGTCCCTGCTGTGGGACTAACGGAATTCTGATTCTGCATCACTGAATCCTTTATTTCCAATATCATGCATCATTTGCTTTGGCTGCCTGAAACCATTCTACACCTAATTCATCAAACATAGAAGAAAATGATAAGGAATGTGGATGTTAAAAGCATCATGATACAAAAAGCTCACACATGCTCCTCAGCGTCGGCGTTCTTTCTTCACAACATCCCCAAACATCTGGTCGATAGTTTTGCTGCACAAGGCGGCAAACTGTGTTCTGTTTGAAATCCCCATCTGTTGTCGGACAAGAAAAACGTCCTAATGTTTTACAGTGTAGCTGCTGCTGGACTCACATTAAAGAGTGTTTCACTTCCCCTCACTACGACCACAATGGTTCACTTTAATGGTCATATAACATGTATGAGTTTGACCTGGTAACACTTAGTACTTTTCTGCACGAATCTGCAAGGGCGTGAACAAGCGTTGTTCATCTACAGTAGCACCTGTTATTAAAACTATGAATAAGTTAAATGTATCTGTTCCTACACCTCCTAATTTCTCCATCTTTGACGCTTCACCAGACCTGCTACATCTGTGAGGACCACGGCAGGGAGAGCAAGGCGGCGTGCGGAGCCTGCATGACGTGCAACAGGCAGGGCTGCAGACAGGCCTTCCACGTCACCTGGTCAGTCTGACGCTGGGTTCATGCTTACATGGAAATTATAGTCCACAATATGGTGATATTTTTTCTGAAAATAACTTGATCCCGATGACGAATTTTGAATGCCAAACTAGAAGTTAGCGTCACAAGAACTCCCTCGATAAAAAGCAATGGGATTTGTCCATTGCTTTTTGGAACATTAAGATCTGTGGCAAACACATGTTTATGATACTAACACGTTTGGTTCAGCAGGATAATCTGTACATATAAACACCACTTTATGATTTTTGAGGCGTAAATGCAAGCACTAAAAGTAAAAAGCTTACGTTAGGCTATAAAGGAACTACATCACAGTGGGCGCACATCACCACTGCTAAGCTAAAGGCGGTTAATATCGGCGTGGTGACGTTTAGCAGTCTCATTCAGACACTTGTTAGCAACAGCCGTCTTTTAGACACATAGAAGCTTAGAATATTTACGTGTTTTATATTGTAAATTAAACGTGAAATTCTCTTAAGCTTGTCTTCAAACAGATTTTATATCAGGCATGTAACCCAAAACAGGTTTAAAAAACTTGACTTTGAGGCGAGGGAACCCGAAGTGACAAAATGCTAACTCATTTCCCGGTTTAAGGACTCATTCCTGCCTCATTCAACGTCATGACTAACTGACGCCAATATCTTCCAGGAATAGAATACATTTTAACGTCAACTCAAGTTATCTTTGTTTATAAAGCACCTTCCATTCTAACATGCAGCCAACAATGAAATGTTGAAAATAAATAAAAGTCCATAAAATCATGTTTAGACCAATGATTAAAACTTTAAAACTAAGGATTTATTTTTAATTTACTTTTCAAACATTCTGCAAGAGCTTGCCTTTCTTATGTCCACAGACAGTGTGTTCCTCGAAAAACTAAATAAGACGTTTTTTCCAGCAAGGCAGTGTGCTTTAACTGAGACGTGACGTTCTTTTGGAACATGACATTAAATCTGTTTTAGATACACATGATTGATTTGGCTTGTATGCTGATGAAGTTAGTTTCAAAATAAAGAAGCCACCAGTCATCAGAAACTACGGTCTCACTCACTGTGTTTGCACTTCTTTTCTACTCTATCTCCATATCTCTTTAGATTCCTTTTTGTTTCCCTTTTTAACTGATTCCTGTCAAAACTCCAGGATAACATCCAGCCTTGAAGATTGTACAGTTATGTGTAGAGAGAACTGACATTTGATTCAATCTGTCTTGCCGAGGTGACTCAGGCGACATGTCGTCGTGTGTGTGTGTGTGTGTGTGTGTGTGTGTGTGTGTGTGTGTGTGTGTGTGTGTGTGTGTGTGACTCACCCTGTGCCTCCCTGTGTTCAGTGCTCAGATGGCAGGTCTGCTGTGTGAGGAGGAAGGTCCAGAAGCTGACAACGTGAAATATTGTGGCTACTGCAAGCACCACTACAACAAAATGGTGAGATGGAAAACAGTCTAAAGGCTGCACAAAACATCTAAAAATAAAGTAACAGCAACACACATCAGAGATAAAGGTCCTTAGCCAGAACCCTCCTTTAATGCACTGTGAAGTTTGAATAATGCTAATTATCAGTAAATATATGTTAATATATATGTTATGGTAAATGGACTGTACTTATATAGCACTTTATCCAGTCTTTACGACCCCTCGAAGCGCTTTACATACTACTATCATCATTCACCCTTTCACACCTCATTCATACAGAGCAGTGCCACTTGCTCTAGGAAGCTAACATTCACACACCGTTGGCCTTCGGGAGCAGCTCAGGGTTCTTTTTTTTTTTACCTCTCAATCCCATAAAGCCTTTGAATAACAGTTGGCATGTTGTTTTCACTTTTTTTAAGATAAAGTGAAAACATAAATATGGAAATGCAGACACTTTTTCTTTTCGTCTGCCATATTGGAGCAGTTAATTGGCTAGTAAACAAAAACAATCAGCAGGAAACCGATGGACTGTCCACTAGGGAATGAGTCCTTACCCCAACTGAAGGAGTTCAACGATTCGGAGAATCGGAGCAGCGGGAGCTTTACCAAAGAGAGAGCTGAGCCAGAAGGCAAAGCTCTATCTACCGGTCCATCTTTGTTCCTACTCTCTCCCATGTCATGAAGGATTGGTCATGACTGAAAGAACGGGATCCCGAATACAAGCGACCAAAATTGGTTTCCTACAGAGGGTGGCTGGCGTCTCCCTTACGGCCCGTCCACACGGCAGCGTTGCATGCTTCAACGGAGACGCTTCCCATTCACTTTGAATGGGGTGACGTCAGGCTTTGCCGAACTGCATTGTTGCTCGCTTCAAAAGTAGAGAAAAGTTCAACTTTTCAAGCTTCGACGGAAGTGTCAGCCAATCAAATAATATGCCAGTACAAGCGCTAGCCAATCAAACTGCGTGCTTGTGTGTCCGGGGCGGGGGATTAATGTGATTGGTTGTTGGTCTCGCGCCAGACACGCCCACCGGCAAGCTTCAACGCACACTGCCGTGTGGACGTACCGTTAGGGATAAGGTGAGAAGTTCAGTCATCCGGGAGGGACTCGGAGTAGAACAGCTGCTCCTTCGCGTATAAAGGAGCCACTTGAGGTAGCTTGGGCACCTGGTAAGGATGCCACCTGGTGGCCTCCCTAGGGGGGTGTTCCTGGGACGTCCAGCAGGGAGATGAAAGAGGGGCAGACCCAGGACCAGGTGGAGGGATCACATCTCTACGCGGGCCTGGGAGCGCCTTGGAATCCCCCAGTCAGAGCTGGTTGATGTGGCCAGGGAAAAGGTAGTTTGCGGCCCTCTGCTGGAACTGCTTCCTCCACAACCCGACTCCGGACAAGCGGGAGAAGATGGATGTGCAGTGTGCAGATCATTTTACAAAATCTGAACCTATTTTCATGAAATGTATTTCTTTATAACATGAGATACTGAACAACTATGCTGGTGGATCAGGTCCGGCAGCGTACGTCCGGTGTTCTTTCAGTTGAGTTTTAGGGGTGGCAGCCATAAATTCATGAATGTAGTGCATGTGTGAATGGAGAAAATCCCTAGTGATGCTACTATGTGTCAAACAGGCTCACTTCTTCTATCTGGCTTGTGACTGATGTATCCGTCCTGCCAAAGTCATTTGTATTCAACACAGGCACAACAGTGATCAATTAACATACATTTCTTGTGCATATAAGCAATGTAATGTTGTTTCATACATTTGACTTGAATCAGCCTCTATAGCTGGGTAGATTTCTCCCATGCTGTATAACAATTCTGATTAGCTCAGCTGACAGTTAGGTAAACAGCGTTCAAAGCGCCCAGCAGATGTTTAGGTCTCGAGACAAATCACACTTTTTGTTTGTTTTCTTACAGCAGAAGAAGTTGCGCTCCAGTGAAAACACAAGCAGCTCCTTCAGTCATTCCAGGGGGCGCTCGAGCTCTCCACCCCAGGACAAACACCATCACCACCGACAGAGGAAGGTTAGCACTAGGGATGATGGGTAACGTGTTTAGTACCAAAGTTTGGAAATGAATATCTGGTCAGATTTCACATTTTATAGCTATGTTGAAACTTTCTTTGATCAGAAGGTTTCTGGTTTGAGTTTTAAAAAGATTTCAATCATTATCAAGATAAAAATAATAATACAACATTTGGTAACCACTCCCGCCTACACCTTGTGAACCATGAAATACCTCTTCACCCAGTGCCCAAAGCTGGATTCAAAATAAAGGCATGAAGAGCTACTCAAATTAACTTAAATTATGAAATTGGATAATGACCAAATTACTATATAGAAAGTATTGTAAATGAATGAACAGTTCCAGCTAGTTTACAGATGCAGTTCTTGTCTGACTGATTTATTTAAACACCATTAACATTTAAGAAAGTTGGCTTAATTTGTTAAAAAAAAAATAGTTATACCACCAATTTCGGCCCTGGTAATTGTTTGTAAGTGCATGTTCATGTACGAGTGGTGAGTGTAATAGTTTAACTCCTGAGCCCTGTGTATTTCTGTGTTTTCAGAGTCATAAGGACAAGATGAATCAGAAAGAGCGCCACAAGAAGTCCTCTGACAGCCTGGGCTCCTCCGTGACCAGCTGCTCTATAGAAAAGGTACGAAGGCCAAACACAGGATGACACCCACGCACTTTGAACATCTCTAATGACCTGTGTGTTCTCTCCAGATATCCTCCAGTCACCACAGCACCAAGGACAGTGAGGGAAAGTGTAAGAAGCTGAGCTCACACACTCACGTTCACCGCAGCAAGAAGACGGGAAGCATCGGCAAGAGCTGCTCCTCCTCCTCCTGCTCCTCCAGTCCCTTCAACACAGGTACGACAATCAATCAGAATAATGTTCATAGCAGATGTATCAATTACGGAAGTAGTGAGTTGCAGTCATACAGGATTACATGTAGGTCCGATTCAATGAGTAAAATAAATAATGAATTCACGGATAATTTATTAACCAGATAGTTGATAAGTCTTTATTGTCACGGTGTGTGAAGCAGGTAGGACCCAAATGCAGATTAAAGTGAAAGTTCCTTTATTTCAAGGCTAGGTGATAACACAGACAGAACAGAACACTCACCGACGAACTAGTCATGACAAAAGACGAACCGACAAAGACAGACAGAAAAACCAGAACTTAAATACACACAAGACTAATCACAGAAACAAGACACAGGTGAGGAGGGAGGAGAAAACACAGGGGCCACAGGTGAACACAATTGGGTAATCAGACACACCAGGGAAACTAACGACAGGGAACCACAGACAAATCCAAACAAGACACAACGCAGACAGAAACAGGCAAGACAGGAGGTGAAGACCTTACAAAATAAAACATGAAACAAGACAAGACAAAACACCATAAAGACAGATCGTGACATTTATGATGTGAAAATCTTCTTTTCACACATTTCTTACTGTTTTGCATCAGTTTGTAGAACAAAACCAACACTTTGTTTGCATCACCTTTGCCTCTGGAAACTAATGCATTCATTACCATCTTCTGACATTTTATCAATTCAAAAATGTATTCAGTATTTATAAAATTACCAATTTACTTATTTAAAATAAATGGCTATTTTGATCGTTTTAACCCTACAAACGGCACTTTTTGGTTTGCATTGTTGTCATAATCCCAGAAATTCATCAGTAATATTGAATACTATTAAAGAGGCCCTATTGTACTTTTGTGCTTTTCTGTTTCCTGTAGTGTGTTCTATAGGTTTTTGTGCATGGAAATTGTCAGATGGAGTTTTTCTTGAAATAAAAGATGTGTGCTTATTTAACCAGCATCTTATGCTGCGTTCACACCGGACGCGATGCGATTTTTGGGGGCGGCGCGATTACATGTTAAGTCAATGCAGAGACGCGGACAGACGCGAATTCGCTCCGACGGTGCGCATGAAGCGGTGGACGCGGCGCGAATCACGCGATTGAAGGGGGCCGCGTCAAACGCGAGAGTTCAATTTTTTCAACTCGAGCGTCAAATTCACGTGGCGTGTTCAGCGTTGGGATTCCCTCTGACGTCCTGCTGTTGATCAGTTGTAAAGATGGAAGAGATGATCGCTGTGGCTGTGAGTGGGTTCCCGGAGATTTACGATACAATGTCGTATCTACCGGGACCGCAACAAAAAGGAGCTGGCTTGGAGGAGAATAAGAACCCAGACACGACAGCGTTTGTTGCTACGTCTGTAGGACTTCCACAGAAGGTACAAAGCAGCAATAGTTGTTATATCCTCCATAGTCAAGGACAGAAATAACCAAAACGATCTTGCATGGAAGTGTAAACAACCTCAACTGTCCGTCAACAGCGTGGCGCGTCAACGGTATGTCTGTTTTGAATGACGCGATAAAACAAACTGCAAGCCGCGGTGAAACTTGAGCGATTGGAGCGATGCGAATATCGCGTCCGGTGTGAACGCAGCATTAGTCCTTCAAAGTGAAGGGTGAAGGGTTTTTAACCAATAAGTATCCTTTCCACATTTCAGATGCTTACTGTCTCCAAGATCAAACATAAACATGTTTTAGCAGTGAGGTTCTTTAAATGTGACTAAAACTCTGTGTTTCTCCTGGAGGTGGCTCCCTGTCTTCCGCTCAGGACTTCCATCCGTTCTCATCATCCTCCCGCCTGGAGCGGGACCATGACCACGGGGGGGACGAGCACAGTGGGGAGGAGCGTAAGGAGCGCCACCGGAGGCCAGCGGTGCAGGAGGAGGAGGAGGAGGACGATAAAAAGGAGGAGGGCAAAGATGAGGAGATAGAGGAGGAGGAGGAGGAGGAGGACAATAAATACCACAAGCCACCAGCTCTCACTCCAGCTGACGGCCCAATGGCGGGGTCACAGGGTCACGACCGGTCGGAGAACAACTCCAGCCCCTTCGAGAACAAGGTCACCATCTCCACCTTCGGCTCCATCATGCGCATCACCTCTTCCTCTGGGCTGGGCAGCAGCAGCAAGATCCGGAAGATCTCCTCGTCCGGGGACTACAAGCCCTCCAAGTCTCTGAGTAAGCTGAGCACACCGCCCATCCTGGAGGAGGCGGTGCCAGAGGACAAAGCCCCGCCCCCGCAGCTGCCCAGAGAGCGCAGGCACCGCGGCAACAAGAAGAGCAGCCACGGGCCAGGGCGGCCGCGGGGCAGCAAGAACCGGGAGAGGAGGGAGGAGGAGCATCACCACCACCATCACCACACAGCGCCTCCTCCTCCTCTTCCTCCTCCAGCCTTAACCTCCCCGCTCTACCCGAGCCAGTCCTCCCTCCCTCACCCCGCCTTCCCCTCCACGCTGCCTCCCACAGCCGTCTCTTCTTCTTCTTCGTTCTCCTCCTCTGCCGGCATTTTTTCCACGAGCCGTGGCAACTCTCTTCTCAGCTCCGGTGAGTCTCTGTGGGGGGGGGGGCGTGTGGTAGCCCTCAAGCTTCCTGTGTGTTACAGAAACAGTGTTGAAATGTTTCCATTACCCATGTTCCATGTCAGCATCAGAGCAGCAGCCTATCTGTGCATCAGAACCTCAGTGTTTTATAATAACACAATGATACTGTTACTATGTTTTTCATACACAGGGTTTTCAAATTCACAACATTGTCCTCGATTGTGGTTTGTGTGTGTGCTAGATTTCCTGTCACACTTACACCTTGATTTCCCGTGCACACTTACAGACTCAGCGCCATGTTTGTTAGTTCTTTTGGCAATCCTGAGATAAGAAAGTCAGAAATACCTTTGTTTTACCTCATTTTATCTTTCTGATTCCCTCAGGCATCTACTCCAGCCTCAAGGACCCCCACACACTGGGCAGTACCCCTCTCTCCCTGGGTGGAGGGGTTTGTAGCCCCTCCTTGTCCCTGGGGGGGGGCATGTGTAGCACCCCTTTCTCCTCAGGACTCCTCACATCCCACATCTCCTCAATGTCCCTTCCATCAGTCAACGCTGTGTCAAACACACAGGTATTACAGCGGGGAGGGGGGGGGTCTCTATACCCAGTATAAGTACTGTTATACATTTACCATGAAGAAATGTGTTCAGGTGTAACACATTTTAAATAATCCTTATCAAATATCTTAATATGTGTGCTTGTTAGTGCTGGAGCTATATTTAAAAGACTCTCTGACACTCTAAGGAGGCCCGAATAACTGTGATGACCCATGTCTCAGTTTTACAAAGAAAAGCCTTCTTTTTTTACCAACATCCTTTCCAGATTTCAGATGTTGATGTTCTCTGTGTCCAGGTCCTTCCAGGTTCCAGCACCTCCTACAGCCTGAGCTCCACCCAGCCGTTCTCCAGCTGTTTCTCCACCCCCCCCAATCTGCCACCACTACTGACCCAAGCCCAGACCTCACTGCCAGGTGACACAAACACACATTTATTTGCATTTGTTAAGGAAACTGAAGCTATTTTCAGAAAAGCTTCTACAAGAAAAAACCCTCTGAGACAGAATCTGACCAACCTGTTTGAAATCAATATTTATTTACTGTAGACCTACGCAGTGCTTCTCAAAGTGTGGTCCGCGGACCACTGGTGGTCCGTGAGCGCCCCCTAGTGGTCCGTGAGTATATTGGTAACATTTCACATTTGAAATTAATTAATTAATTAAAGTTTTCCGCACTCTCGCGGGAATATCTCCGCAATGGAGCGAGCTTAAGTTTCACTTTTGATTGCATGATATAGTCCAGATAAACACCTTCATCACACATGTTGCCACTTGTTTGTATCATTTTCAGGCGATTTGCAAAAAACGATGTGTTTTGGGATATTTGTGGAGTTAGGTGGTCTGCGAGTGTATTTTTATTGGTTAAGTGGTCCTTGGTATGAAAAAGTTTGAGAAACACTGGTCTACAGTTAAGGTACAAGAACACAAAGTTAGTCAAGATGGAAGGCAGAAAACTTATACAAAAAATCCCTCCTCATTTATGTATTTTTATAACTACAAACTTTAAGTTTCAAAATATATTTTAAAAAATTGTTTACGAAAGTCATGTATAGGGACTGAAATAATAAATACCAAAAAATAAATAGATATACAGTTATACAATCAAATCATTTTTAAAGATTACCAAATACCTTCAAAGTATGTTTTTTATTCTATTAATGCATATTATTTGTTAATGAACTAATGAAAGTCAATATTAGAATTGGTGAAAGACGTTTGGCTTCTGTTTGAGAGAGAATAAGGTTCTGTGCAGGTTCTGTGCATACCATATATTTAAAACTGATTATCAATAAACTGTGTCATTGAATGGTTGTTCTATAAAGCTATCTACACAGTGTTAGTTTGCCTACATGCTGACTAAGTGTTTTGGGGGGTTATTAGGCATTTCGTGTTGGAACATGTTGTGCATCATCAGCGCTGTCACCACGTTTCATTAGAATTACAATAAAAGTAATAACTCTTTGTCCCGTTCTCAGAGTCCGACCTTGATGACTGTCGTTTCCCGTGTCAGGGGAACTCGCCCAGAGAGAGTCTTTCCTCACAGTGAGTCTCATTTCATCGTTATAGCTATTTTAATGTTGATTCTTGTACGATACATGCTGTAACACTCCTGCAGAAAACGAGTCAGCAACACAGTCATCCATTATCACTCATCAATGACAAATATTTGGATGATTATCCTTTAATCAGACGAGTTTCTATTTCTGTTACCAGCATAAGAAAACTAACAGCTAGTTATTATCAAAGTGACTAGACAGAGATATTAACCCCAGCCACGGGGCCTTGTTGGTCATTTCCCAGCGATGACTTCTTACTCCTTGTTGGTTTAATCCTCCCCCCCCCAGGTCTCCTATGAGCTGTCTTCCTCTCCTGTTTGAGCAGAGGGACGGGCTGGGGGCCGCAGTCAGAGCCCGCCCTGAGAACGTCCCCCTCGCCAGCTCTCACATCGAGCTGCTGCTGGAGAAACACAGCAACGGAGAGATGGGAGTCAACAGTGAGTGAACAGCATTGGTACCAAGATAAAACTCAGGGTCACTAGATGAGTTATATTTTTGTAAAAAACCCGATACTTTCCTTCTCAGTTCAATCAATCAATCACATTGTATTTACACACTTCAATATCACAAATTACACATTTGTTTCAGGAGGCTCTACAGTGGTTACACACCCTCTGTCGCAGCGTACAAGACTAAACTAGAAAAGCAACACCAAAATGAAAAAAGGGAAAACCCTCTGGAAGGGCAACAGAGGAGGAGACAGATGTGCAATAGATGTCTTATAGATTTAAAAAATACATTTATATATAAAACTAAAGGATCCAGAAGGAAGTCAAAGATTTTCCAGGTGCCGCCAACATGCGGAGCCACAACTTTTGATCCAGACTTAACCTTTAATACAAGACTCATGCGCTTGAAATCCCTAGAATTACAGAATCTAAGAAGGAGAAATCACAACTAGTGGTCACTAACTTTGGCTAAGGGGTCTTAAGAAGCTTCAGTAGCTTCAGCCAAAGGTATTTGGAACTAGTGCCAAACGCGGCGCAGAATACCCTCCATAGTGTGCCCATGATTGTGTTTTCCTGCACTCACTGTGCAGTTCTCTCGTGAGAATGACCTGGTGCTATTTGCAGATGATAGATGTGCTTCTAGACACAGTTAGAAACAAAAGATAGCACAGCAAGAGACAGCATGCTGAAACAATATACAACACAGCTGTAACAGCTTAGATTCTTTATATGAGGAGTAATACAACACAGCGTATTATCATGTTAGCTTTGTGTTTACGGAGGCTTTCCCCAGAGTCTTATAAAAAGAGAGAGTGGCATAAAAGGAAACATCTACAGGACTTCAGGTAAAGATCACCTGAAGTCCTCATAGGGATTACAAATGACTGTTGTCTCATGATGATAATATAGAAAATACACAGACTAGTGCAAACCTAGTAAGCAAATGAAAGAAAAGACAATAAACAAATAATATTGAATGTGATATACTGCTAAACCACTTTTATACAGTTGAGGTAGGAGAACAAAATAATACGATACCAAATATTTCTATGATCCATATCAGTTTGTAAAAACCTTCGTGACCAATTATTCCCACAGTATTTGTTGATACAAAGCAGATAAATAGCATTTGAATGTGATAACTATGTATTGCTTTCTCTTGACCTTTGTCTTTCTCCACCCTGTGCTGTCATTATATTTTTGTTTTCTTTTTATTTCAACACATTTCCGTTCTGTCTTACTAATGTTTCCTCTCCTAAACTCAGACGTTCTATGTTACTATCTTCCATCCCCTCCACCTTAAACACCTTCCTCACATTTCTGGGCTCCAGGGAGAGTTCACTTTAAAGTGTTCAGAGTGTTGACTGCTGTTGCAGAAATGAGCCTGTGTGTTCCTTCAGTCAGCGATGCAGGGCACGCTGCACCCACAGCTCCAGAGAAAATCACCAGTTCATGTCCGCACTGTATTCCACATTGAACAAGTCTATTTCTCAAGTGAACATATCTTATTGAAACATGGTGGAGTTTTAGTTTAAGAAGTATTGCATTTAATGCAGGTTCACCATAACATAGTATTTTAAAATAAAGCAACTCTTAAGTGTGTAATAATATTTGTATTGAATCCTTAAGATATCTGTGGTCCACACATATGAGTCATTTTTATATATTCTAACACTAATTAGTTTGTATTGAGCAGTAAATCAAGACCTTAGATACTTCAAAAATATATTTTGCGGCATCATATCCAATCATTGTGGATATGATGATATGAAGCTCAAAGTTATGAGCACAGCATCTATCGTACACTACATCAAGTGGCCTTCCCGTGCATGTTGTAGACACACCATTTGGAGTCTTCTTCTCTGCATCACAACCTACTCCAAACTACAGTGAAATAATGGAATGGAAACAGTTTGTGTTTGATATCGCCTCTCCCCCCCTGCTCCTCTCCTGTAGTCGTGGAGATGCTTCAGTCGCTGCACTCGCTGCAGCAGGAGAACCAGCGGCTGCAGGATCAGATCCTCAGCCTGACGGCCAAGAAGGAGCGCCTGCAGCTGCTCAACACGGAGCTGGCCATCTCCTTCCCTCCACACATCCACTCCGCCCACGGCTCCATGCACTCTGCCCAGGTCCACTTCCTGTCATCCACCCAAGGTCTGATTCTTCATCTTCTCCACCCACATTTATGTCCAAACCTTAGGACACACTGTTGCTGTGATGTTATCTAATAAACTCTGTGTTTGTAATCCAATTTCTTCAGAATGTTCCTCCCTCATCATCTGCATTCAGCAGTTTTACATAAATACTCAATTCTGATTTGTCAATTTGGACATTTGGCAGTCTGTTCTTTTACAACAGCACATTGCTGCTAAGAACTTTCTAATAAAGCGACTTTGTGCAGTCATATCAGTCCACAGAAAGATGTCTGGTGGATTTACCATCAGCGATGGCCAAAGAAATACACACGTTTTCCTCCATCATAATACAGAATGGAAAACGTTTAAATATTTATTTTTTTATTTTTCAAGAGATCACGAAAGTTTGGATTCATGATGGCTAAACTGTCCCCACTGGAGAAAAGAAAAATGAGAAAGAAATAGGTTAAAGCCACAGATAGCAGGAGGACAGAGAAATCCGCAGAAGAAGACAGACAGGAAGTAAGCGCTCAGATGGTAGTGTTAAAGACTGAACAGACAGTTACGGGGCAGTAAAGCAAAAGTAATGCAATCATTTGATTGTTGATTGATTGATTTCGTTATTAGCGGTGAAATAAGCAGAATATAATGCAGCGAGGCGGTCAGGACCCCTGTTCTTCATGCTCCAACATGGTGGAATGAGCTCCTCTTTGACATCAGGACAGCAGAAAGCTTACACACCTTCCGGCGCAGACTGAAAACTCATCTCTTTCGACTCCACTTCGAGCGATAGAATTACTAACAAAGCACTTTTATACTAATAAAGGACTGGCTTATCTAAAGCCAGTTGAGTAGCACTTGAAATGTTTGGCTCTATGAAACCTGATGTACTTATATGACTCTGTTTTCTTCAAGGTTGTGTCTTGTTGGTCGAATGTACTTATTGTAAGTCGCTTTGGATAAAAGCAATGCAATGTAATGTATAAGGTCCTGCTGCATAATATCCATGACGCTCATTAGAACTGACCAAACAACCTACTGTGAACTCAAAATGGCTGTAACTGAGTGTCTGTCTGAAATCGGCTCCTCTCTGCTGGTTTTGTTGAGTAAACTCATTTCCCTCAGTGCCATAAATTAATGCAGCGTATAGTCTCTGAAATTAAGCCTGGCAGCACAAAAATAAAACACATTTTGACATGGCCATGTACACAGAAAGGACACAGACTGAAGATACATTGATTTGCAGATGTTAAAATGCTACATGTAGAGCATTTACCATCCAAATAAAATACAGTAGTATCACCCTGTGTTTGTGCCTCTCTCCTCCTCAGACCCCCTGAGCACCAACAAGAGTCCTCTGTCCAAAAGCTGCTTCCTGAATGACACCTCCTTTGTTACCTCGTCTGAGGTGAGGACCTCTCTGACCTGCAACACACCACACAACATGTATCAAACCAGTACATTTTCCCACTTTAACCTCCTTGCAACAAGAGTTTGTGGGTTAAACCATACCTTTTTGATTTCATTATAAACTGTGGCTCCATCCACATTTATCAAATGTAGTTTCAAATTGCATAACTCTTTCTAGGTTTAGGTCTGCCATTCTCTCTACTTGTTTCTCTAATATAGAGAGACTTTTGAAACCCTGCCGGCCCTTTTTAACTTTGAAATGAAGGAGTAGGATAAACAGGGGCAGTTGCAGGACACTTTCCCAGGAAGAACAAGCGACATCAGCCATGACTACTAGTCATTTATCAATCACAAGCGTCACTAGTTGTGTATGCCAGCCGCTGTTTTGCAGTCAAGTTCTGAAGTTAATAATGCCTACATTTCAAGTTATTTGTTAGTGTAAAATGTAAATGTTAGGGCGGCAGTAGATCAAGGACTTGGCTTAGAAACTGAAAGGTTCCCGGTTCAAGTCCCGGAGAGACCGAGTACTGTCGGGGTGCTCCTGAGCAAAGCCCCCACCCCTACACTGCTCCCATGGCGCAGTACAGAACGGCTGCACGCTGCCTAACACTAGGAGGGGTGTAATGCAGAATCAGGGGTTTGTAGCTCAGTCTACTGAAGGGCTGCCCGTCCCGATAAGACCAACATACGCAGTATGGACTGGTAGCTGGAGAGGTGCCAGTTCTCCTCCTGGGTACTGCCGCGGTGCCCTTTATTTTATTGACTTGAAAATTATCCTTTTGCTTCCACTAAGAAAATAAAACTCCGTTCCACTGCACACCAATGGCTGGATCTGCGGCCTTTTCATTTAAAAGGAACGGCAGCTCTGATCGATGTTTCCTGTGACTGTCCAAGTCTGTTCACAGTTTATTTTCCACTAACAAGTCCTTAAACACCACAGAGCCCATTCTGTGTTCCCGTTAGGGTTTACTTCCTTTCTCTCTTTTGATCCTCCTTAGCAAAGATCATTATAGTGCTTAACAACGGTCCATACTATTGTTATATTAGCCTCTGAAATGTCCAAATTGACCAATCGGAATCGAGTATTCAACTAATACCATGTAATAATGGACATTAAAATGGCTACAGTAATTTTGTCCTGTGTGTTCCAGGAGCTCCACTCTGGCAGTCCGTCCCGCAGCAGCTCCTCCCTCTCCTTCCAGAGCACTCCGCCCCCCCAGCAGAGCCCCGCCTCTTTCAGCCAGCCCCTGCTCAATGGCTTCAGTCGCGGCATGAGCGACAGCTCGGGGGCCATCAGTCAGCCCGTGGTGGGCGGGCTCATGTCCTCCCTGGCAGGAAGTCCTCAGCTGAACATGAACGGCGTGCTGGGCAGTCTGAACGGCGTGATCCAGTCTCCCGTGCAGAACGCCCCCCCGCCCTCGCTCCCTGCTCTGCGCCCCCAGCCCCCCCCGCTCACCCCCCAGGCTCTGGCCCAGGGCTTCCAGCTGCCCAAGAGCGCCAGCCCGTATGTGCCCAGCCTTTCTTCAAAATGAATTTGTGTTTAATATCAAGGCATTGACATCATGTCAGTGATAATCCTATAATAGTGAGGCGTGTGGGTGCAGATTCTGGTGTGTCATGTGACCGTGTGTCTGTGTGTGTGTTCCAGGTCTTCCCTCCTGTCGGAGCAGCAGCAGCAGCAGCAGCAGCAGCTCCAGCACTTCCTCACCTCACAGAACTTCACTCCTGTAATCACACACACTCTCTCCTCTGTTTTCACTATGTACATTTTCTCATAGGATCACCTTGTTTTCTTGATTCTGTTCATATTTGATTCACAAACCACTCAGGAAGACAAAATGGCAGAAAGCACATTTGCTAACTGTATGCTGGCTCTAACAGGAAGTGAATATGTTACACTTCCTTGATTGATGTAAATTGTAACCTTGTTTAAATCCACCAAATAAGTTTCAAGAATTTACCAGAATCAAAAAAAATATGTGTTTGATTGAACAGCAGCAATCTGCAACTTCCTTCCTCTCATTACACTTAGAATAAGTAATACATTGATAAATATGAAGTTTATAAATGAGTAATATGTGAGAGATTCATAGCGTTTGCTCTACAGATTAATGTTGAGGTAACAGTAGTTGTGACTCACAGGCCGATGATGGTATGAGTCAATGTGTGCCAACAACAGGAAACCATGAGTGTTTCTATTTGACATGCTAACTGGTAAACCTTTGGTAGAGTCTGCAGCCAATCAGAAGCTGAGAAACATGTTGATGTAGAGCTGTTGTGTTTCTGTGGTGACTGGGGGGTTAGGGCTTTTTTGATTTACATGTATAGATAGACAATAAGGGAAGCGGGTGCAACATAGATAATAACACGCTTTGAAACTGATATTGGCTGTGTTTCCTTTCACCTCTTTGTGTTGTACATTTTAAATTGCCCATAGACCCCAACCATAAATAACTAATAGCTGATAAATGATTAGGTACATGATGCACGTGTCTTCAACGTGCACTGAATCTGCCCAGACACATTTTCTTCATTGTTTTTGACTGTTGATGGTTGCCTGGCGCTCTTTGAATGACCTTTGAATGACTTTCGTTCTTTTAAAGTTGTCCCACTGTAGAAGTAGTGCCACCTTCAGCTTATTGTGATGAAAAACTCTTTATAATATTATAACAGTAGCTGATGAAAACAAGCATTAATCTACATTTTACGTTTTTCAAATATGTAAAAAATGTGCAATACATTTAGATGGAAACCTGACTATTGGCCAAGAGAAGCCACACTTGAATTGATGCAAAAATAGAATCTCTGATATAACACCTTTCAGTTCCGTGGTTTACTGAACATGTCTGTGCCCCCCCCCCAGGAGCAGCAGGTGATGGTGTGCCAGATGCTGCAGCAGCAGAGGCAGAGGGAGCTGCAGCGCCTCACCCTGACGGGGGTCCTCACCTCCACCCCAAACTCCCCCCTGATCTCCCAGTCTCCCAGCCTGCTGTCCTCAGCCCCCCCCCTGCAGGGCGGCCCGGCAGGAAGCCTGTTCGGCCTGCAGGACAACGCACTGCACAAGTCCGGGGTGAGTAGCGGCTTGGGGAGTAACGGAAATACCCTTCCGATGTATTACGATGTATCAGTATCTGTGGTTCATTTGTTATTATTATTTTATTTAGCAGGTTAACCTCGATGTGTGTAGAGACTGCCTGAATATGCTCAATGAAAGGCAGGTTTTCTTATCAATAACATCTCTGTGCAGAGGACACATTTCTGATCCTAAATATCTTGGCTTCTTCTTTTCTAAGGACACATTGTTCTGTTGTCTTACATAATACACTGAGGTAATAAACATAGATCATTTATCGCCGTTGCATTAAATATTGATATTTTTACAGGTCATTTGTAATTGTATCAAACTACCTGTAATGCGTATCATGTGATGCAGCCTCACAGTTGCAGCTTTAAAATGATAGCAGTATTGTGTGTGTGTGTGTGTGTGTGTGTGTGTGTGTGTGTGTGTGTGTGTGTGTGTGTGTGTGTGTGTGTGTGTGTGTGTGTGTGTGTGTGTGTGTGTGTGTGTGTGTGTGTGTGTGTGTGTGTGTGTGTGTTTGTGTGTGTGTGTGTGTGTGTGTGTGTGTGTGTGTGTGTGTGTGTGTGTGTGTGTGTGTGTGTGTGTGTGTGTGTGTGTGTGTGTGTGTGTGTGTGTGTGTGTGTGTGTGTGTGTGTGTGTGTGTGTGTGTGTGTGTGTGTGTGTGTGTGTGTGTGTGTGTGTGTGTGTGTGTGTGTGTGTGTGTGTGGTGTGTGTGTGTGTGTGTGTGTGTGTGTGTGTGTGTGTGTGTGTGTGTGTGTGTGTGTGTGTGTGTGTGTGTGTGTGTGTGTGTGTGTGTGTGTGTGTGTGTGTGTGTGTGTGTGTGTGTGTGTGTGTGTGTGTGTGTGTGTGTGTGTGTGTGTCCTCCGGCTGCAGGAGAGAAGGGTGGAGACAAGAACGGGTGATGATTCCACAGCAGCAGCTCAAATGAAGCAGAAGAAGGACTGAGGTCCCTGCCCTCTGAACATCTTTCTCTTACACCCTCTTTTATGAATGTATACCAGGATGGACTTTAACGGTTTTTGGTGTTTTGGAGTTCTTTATATCAGAGGTTCTTCTCATAGGTTTTTGTGTAGGCAGCTTTCAGAGAGTACAGTGGTCTCTTGTTAAATTGCACTAATTACTTAGCTAGCCCAACGCGGCTGCTTCTGAAGGCAGAGCCCCCCCCCTGCTCCGCCCTGCAGGGGTTGTGTTCAGGCTTTCTGGTTGAAGTGTGAACTCTTTCCTGACCATTCACCATTTTCCTCCACGTTTCCACTCGGTCAGCGAGTCACACTGCCTCTTCCTGCAACCTCAATGTCTTCCTTGATATTTCGTCTTCCCTTTATGTTCACCCCCACCCCATCCAGATCTCCTATATGTTGCAGGCACTTATTATGTTAACGATAAATATACTGTCATTTCCAATGTGTGGTTAGTGGAATTTGGAGCTAGTTATTACCTCAGATCTTTCTGCCACCCATTTTCCAATTCCAAATTGTTTGCTGAGTCATTACCGCTATAGCCTTCACTGGATCTAAAGAAAGCACCAAAAACCTTGGTATGTAAATGGGACATGGCACAGAAGCCATGATATCGTCCACAAGAGCACCAGATTTTATTCAAAAAGAGTTTCTAAAGACTTTTATTTCTTTCCAGTTGCTATCGAGATTAAGCAGAAAAAAACAAACATTTGGAACTTATAAGTAAGAAATTAATAGTTTTTCCTGAACAACTGTGCACTTTGCATGTTAGCAGCTAACAGAGCAAATCCGCCATCATCACAGAACCTTTATTAAGGATACTGATAGGCCACTAGGGACAGACAGGTTTTCCATGTGAGTATTTGCACTCCTCCTCCTGCAGTGTCCGTTCTCTCTGTTACTTCCATACATAACCCTTAATCATATTCACCAACTAGATGTTCTTTTAGCAATACTGGATAGATAATGCCTTAATGATGCTAGATGTACAGAGACACCACGAGTCCAGGCTCACTCTGTTGTCCTCTTTCTTTGATAGTGTTTTTTATCTGGGGTACACGGTGGGGTTCATTACTGAAGTGAAAGCACTCTTCCTAAACCCATTTATACTTTTGATAGCTGACTGATGATTTTAAAATGTGTGAATAACCGTATAGTGAGTAACTAAAGTGTCAAATCATTTTCTATTGTACTTTTTTGTGTTCAGATCTGATGTTCTTTAGTTGTTTGTGCTTCGAAGAAGTCTGACAGGAAAGCCTGCACAGTGTGTCATAGGAGACGGCCGAGATGTAAACTATTATTAAAGTGCCGTCACAGCGGTGTGTCATACATAGTGTAGCCGTTAAGCTAACGTAGAGATAAGCTTGTCTTTCCTTCCACTCCACTTTATCCTACGATGCCTCTGTTTGGCTCACCTTTACTAACAAAGGCTCTTCACAAAGTAAAGGACTATTTAATCATGTTTCCTCCTGTGTTCTTTAACAATATTGTCATAGACCTTTATTAAATATTTTCTGTTTGCAATCTTGAACATGATCTCCCATACATGTGATGTAACTTGAGTGCTAGATTATTTTGTTAGCAGCTAATGTAGACGTCAGAGAGGAAGTCCAAGCAGCTCACGGGTCTGTGATAAATACTGTAGCAACGACAGAAGGAGAATGTTGGTTCTGTGGATGAAGACATGAGCCAACGCATTGACACGCCTCCAAAGCGGGAGCTCTGAGTTTTTACTGAGAGAATTGACTGAGTTTGTCCTTACGAGTCCAGACACACACGAGCATGTCCAGGAGACGGACTGCAGAGCGGTGCTGGGTTTCTGAAGCCGTTTCTTTCTCATGTTGCACTGGGGCGCTTTGGGCCCAATCGTAAATCATTTTTTAGTACCTTTTTCAATTTTGTTGGAATACGAGTTGTATACTTTAATATGTTTGTGTTAAAACACATTCATTCTTTTAAGCTTTGAAGGTTGGGTAACCAAGATAATCCATGTTCTGAATGTCGTACTGTGTATCTTTTATGTGTATCAACATTTAAGCACTTGGCTCTGAAAGAGGTTTGATGGAGAGCGAGTTTCCTGTCGGGATATGAATTGCATGAAATGCAGCGAGGTCTCTCAAATGTGTTGCTAAATACCAAGTAATAACTATGCATCATTTTAAATGCATTGTTCCCTTAAAAGAAAATAAATTAAATGAAATGAGCACTGACTTTTAAAAAGGACAAGCATGTTGTCATTGTATAGTGTATTTGTTTGAGAGAATTGATCAAAACTAATTTGACAATATTCAGATGAAAAGCCCTGTAAAGTATTTTGATATTTTTGTGTGTACAATTAAAAGAACGGATTAAGACAACTTTTTTTTGTCAATAAATGTATTTTACTGAGTTGTTTATATTTTCTCTCTGGTGTTGAATTACTTTTCTGTTTTGTGAAAGAGGAGAGTGGGGGGGAATTCTCTTTTTCTTTTTGTACTTACTGTTTATTGTAATGTTCAGGGCATACGCAAATCAACTGTTAGGTTTAAAAGTATTTGCCTATTTCTAATCAGTTAAATGTACAAAGAATAATATAGCGACAATTTCTTATTTAAAATTAGATTAAAGACATAATGGTTTTATAAATGTAATTAAACAAATTCAGTTACATTTATATAAGTAATTAAAAATAAAAATAACAGTACGTAAAAACATTAACTGTTAAAATGAAAGATGAATTATTGTCAATTTATAGTTTTGAAATAATGCTAATTATTCCAACCTAATTATTCCAACCTAACAACCTAACCTTAACAAATGACTTCAGTTCCTGGTAAAAAAAAAAAAGTCTAAATAATATTTCATGAAATAAATAAATAATAAAATAAAAATATTACTAGGATAACCTGAATTATTGGGGAACAGTAAATAATATACTACTATAAGGATGGCCAATGGTTTATTAAATATGGCTGATGAACGTCTAATATACAAGAATATTTATATATTGTAATTGTAACTCAGTGAGTTCACATCTTTTCATAGACAAAGTCATATTAAAAAAGTGTTTACATACATTCTGTTTCAAGACTCAATTATAGCTTGTTTCTTAATTTACACAGATTTCAGATCAGTTCTGTGGTGTAAATAGGATGGAGAACAGGTAGCAGCCCCTAATAAAGGGCTAATAACTAAAAGCTTTATTGATCATTCTAAAGTACTTTATTGATGTCATATCCAGTATATCAGTGAGGGTCACTAAGGACAACACTTGGGTTGCCAGTTCAAGGAAAGTCCTTTTAGCTGGTGTCAGGCCATTGGGAATACCGGGAGTTTTCCCGGTCGGCCGGTACCCAAGTGGGCCGGTCGGACAATTCACTATCATCCATCATTTTGAATGTATCTACTATGCCTTGTAATCAGGGGCGGATCTACCGGGGTGGCAACTGCCACCCTAAACAATAGCCTTGCCACCCCAGCTGCCACCCCAGTTGGCATCTTTGTTTTGAAAGAAAAGTTGTGGCTCATCGGACATTTATGAGAGAAAATGTCTAATGTCCGAGTGCAAGTGAATGCAGCACAAGACGCGAGTCTTGTAACCCCTCCCCCGTCCCTGGCGCGAGAGTGGAAATATGATTGGTGGCGAATTCACTTGAATGGGGGGACGGCGCAAAACGAGAAGCCTTTTGGACTCAAGTAGACGGAAGGAATGAGGTAGTTGCGGTCTACAATGACAGAGAAGAGACTGTGAAGTTTGGCTGTACTCAGCATTGAATCAAAACGCACTAAAGCTTTGGATCTTAATACGTTTGTGAGGCGTTTTGCTGAACAAAATAGTAATCGCCGCATTCAGCTGTAATAGACATGCCAACTTGATGCTCTGCTCACGGATGACTCGATGAGCATAACAAACTGTTAAGATGATGACATTGTATGCGTGTATATATTTTTTTATTTGTGGAGGTCTGCCCCCAAAAAACTGTTTTAAGTCCTGAGAAAGTAAAATAAGACGGTGTGTAAAACTACACTGCCCAGACAAAAAAAAGTAACCACTTTGATTTAACTAGGCCAGTAGGTAAGAACTTTCCACTGGACAATAACTTACTGCAGCGATGTATATGTTTTAGCTGAATACACGTTTTTTAACCCCAACTGATGCAGTTAGTCACTTCTTTAATGTTTGTTCTTTCTGATGCAAAGTCAAGGTTGTAACTGTATATCAATAATTATATAATTACTTGTTTTTCAAATTTGAAGGAGGGTGAGCAAGCATCTTGATGAACATTCATCATTAACTCCTCTAAAAAATATAGTTTATTCAATAATAAATGAATATGTGAATCATAACAGTTCTTCACTATATCTGTAAAGCGTCTTTGAGCACCTGTAAAAGCGCTAACAAATTAAATCTATTATTATTATTTATTAACAATGATTGACAGCTGATAGGAATAATATGATTGTTAATAGTATCATATTCATTCAGACAAACATCGATGAGACAGTTAATTAATATACTTATTGGAGCAGTCTTCATAGATTTGGTACCCCTGCTGGTCTAAGAGTGAAACCAACTCATTCAGTTAAAATTCATTAAATTACGTCAGCCACCTTATATGTAAGGCTTTACTGATGTGCCACAATAATATCACCTATGTCATTGAGTTAAAATATTAATATTGTGCCTTTTTCCAAGTTAATATTGATTGTAGGGGTGTAACGGTTCACAAACATTTCGGTTCGGTACTACCTCGGTTTTTAGGTCACGGTTCGGTTCGGTACATTTTCGGTACAGCAGAAAAAATTATCACAAAACATTAAATATATATTTGTTAATTATTATTATTAAACTGTGAATAATGTATTCAAATAAATACAAAATATAATAAAATAAACATTAAGGTGCAGCATTTCGATGAACTGAAATAATCTGTATTTGAACTTTACTGCACTAGTACTCACAAAACATAAACTATTAGTTTTGGGTTTTTAATTATTATTAAACTGTGAATATTCACTCAAATAAATACAAAATATAATAAAATAAACATTAAGGTGCAGCATTTCGATTAACTGAAATAATCTGTATTTGAACTGTACTAGTACCTAAGCAGCCAGCTTGACATTAGGACTTGCTTGTCATTGTATTTTCATGTTTCTTTAAAGAGAAATGAACTTGTCCACATTGCTTGCCGAAAGGGCAGATCTGCTGGCACTAATAATGTCTCCTGCTGTGGAGAACACCCTCGCTAGGGACAGAGGTAGCAGATACAGCCAGGTAGCGCTTTGCTAACATGGCAACATAAGGATATTTGGTGTTTTTATTAGCTTTGGCTCGGTCTGAACTTTTTGCGAGTGGTGGAGGCTTAAATGCTAGTGGGAGTTGGGTTTGCACTTCAGTCTTTTTTCTTTTGGTACCGGTGATATTCACGTTTGGGTGATGCCTTTTCATATGAGTGCAAGTTTGATGTATTGCCAGCCGCGTAACCAATTTTAGTTGAACAATGCCGACAAACAGCTTTGGTTCGGTCCACCTGTCTTTGTACGTAACTGCGAAACCAAAATGTTCCCAAACCGGAGACTTCAATGATGCTGGAGGATTTTCGAGCTCAACTTTATCTGCGTTCGCCATTTCGACAGTTCCTCAAATTACTGACTACATTTGAACGCATCCCTGTGACCAGCTCTCATAGTATGCCTCTCCTACAATGAAATGACTTGGTCGCTCTATTTTACAGTGATTCTCAAAGTGTGGTCCGCGGACCACTGGTGGTCCGTGAGCGCCCCCTAGTGGTCCGTGAGTATATTGGTAAAATTTCACATTTTTAATTAATTAATTAATTAAAGTTTTCCGCACTCTCGCGGGAATATCTCCGCAATGGAGCGAGCTTAAGTTTCACTTTCGATTGCATGATATAACCCAGATAAACACCTTCATCACACATGTTACCACTTATTTGTACAATTTTCAGGCGATTTGTAAAAAACGATGTGTTTTTGGATATTTGTGGAGTTAGGTGGTCCGTGAGTGTTTTTTTATTGGTTAAGTGGTCCTTGGTATGAAAAAGTTTGAGAAACACTGCTCTATGATATATACCTGAGATTACTTCCAGAAAGTTGTTCATGTTCTCAATTTTTTACGTTTAACGCTATATTCGTTCGGTACACACGTGTACCAAACCGAAGGGCCCGTACCGAATAATTTCAGTACGGGTACGTGCAGGGCCGCCCCTCCCTACAGGCCAATCACGCAGGCTGCATGGGGCCCCGCCTTGCGCAGGGGGCCCCGCCCAGAGGGCCTCAGCTGCTGTGCGCAGTTCTCCGCTCAGTTCTCCGCGAGAGTGAGAGGTGAGACAAGGAGAGCACGTGTGTAACCCGACACCGTTGCAATGAATCGACATCTGACCAATCACGGCTTTGATACGGCCACTAGTGCAGGTGAAGAGATGTCGGTGAAAAGACAGTTTCAGTCCGGCGCAAAAAACAAAACATGAAGAAACTAGAGCATCACTCGAAGGTGGGTTATTGTATGAGTCAAATGTACAACTTACGAATGTTGTATAAGTCAAATTGCCAATTGCCATATTAAAACATCAGCTGCAATTCACGACATGAAGAAGGCAGTCTCTGCAGAGCATACAGGCTAATGGAGATGCAGTTATTTCCAGCATTCTTTATTTACCATTCATTCAAGTATGTTATGCCTTTGATCTGCTAATGTACAGGAGGAAGAGTGATAAACTGTCTGTCTAGTTGGCTTACATAACAGTTAAAGTTTACAGCCTAAAAAACATGGAGCATTTTTTTCCCCTTTTATTCATTTTTATGTCAATTTGCACATTTCATGGTGACGCTCAGCCTCTCCCCTTAAGGCAAGGCAAGTTTATTTATACAGCACCTTTCAACACAAGGCAATTCAAGGTGCTTTACAAAAATGAAAGACATTCAGACAAAGGCATTTAAAAACAGTAAAAGATAATAAAAGAAACATTAAAAGAAAAAATATATGAATAAAAAGTAAACTTTTACTCCTAGCAGTCATCATCATGGTGATGCTCAGCCTCTCCCCTTAACTCCTAACAGTCATCATCATGTCAACCACAACACAGAGAAACACTGATAGAAATGTGTGTGTAGTTGTTGATGCATTGCTGACAGAGGGAACTAGAATACAAATTTAAGAAATGTCAGTTTTTGAGCATGTCATAAGCATGTTTTGTCTTGACTATATTACAACTATATTATAATAAAACAATATATTTATATTATTGAATTGATTATGATTATTATTAGTTGAAGTAGTTTATTTGCATTAATTATATTTTAATCTTTTTGAGGCTAGTATTTGGCAGGAAATGCAAAATTCACCTGTAAACGCATACTGAACGACATACATGCACATTTACCATTTACCTCACTGTATAAAAAAGTAACTGTGTTGATAATAATAATAAACAGGAATTATATTTGCAAAGTAGCCTACTTTGTTTCCAAAAACAACTGTCGGTTGGGGGGGGGGCCTCATCTCACAATGTCGCTTGGGGCCCCAAGTTGGCCAGGGGCGGCCCTGGGTACGTGTACCGTTACACCCCTAATTGATTGATATGATTGCGATTTAAATCAGCATATACTTCTGCCAGGGGATGCCACCCCTCAAAATCTCCTGCCACCCCATGAATATTTGTCTAGATCCGCCCCTGCTTGTAATTAAGTTGTTCTCGCTTATTTTACATTTGTGAACAGCTGATACATTCCTTAAATTCCAATGAGGAAGGGAAGGAGTGGTTTGAGCTCGCGAGCTGTTAACGTTTCTGAGCCAATCACCTGAAGCGACCCAGCAGCAGCCATGTTGTAACTTTCACTGAAGTCCTTCCAGCTTTCAGAGAGGCAGCTGTCTGTAAAGTCTGGGATTCCTCCTCCTGTGTAAAAAGCAGAAGATTTACGACTTCAACACTCAAACTTGAAATGAGCGCGAGCAGCTTTCTAGTCACCGCAATGCGGAGAGGATGCACGCGGACCTTAAGACGACCTTTTCCCATGGTGAGCCTTCATCACTGTCTACACAACTAAAGTATTTGTATTAGTTTTCTATATGTGAGAAGCTCATTTACCTTTTATCTTTGCTGCCGTACTCGCATTATGCGGAGTATTTAAAAGTGCTGCGTCACTTTAGAGAAACCTACATTGTACCGGAATTTTAATGTTGTTCTATGTTACCAAAATCTTGACACACCCTCATTCGCTCACAGAAACGCCTGCTGGTACAATAGAGGAGCGCGGCAAGGCTTGTCACCTCATGAGTATGGAAGCCCATTCCCGCTTATGTGATGGGGAAAAATAACGTCAATGTAATCAGAAACTTCTAAATAATAACTTGGCATTTCAAAATAAGCTTCTCAATATGTTGAGATACTTTATTGTAAGACACGTTGTTGTTATTATTTTTGAGATACTAATTCATTATTGTAATGTTACTTATAAATGTAATATAATAAAATGTGTTTTTGTATTAATTGTCAAAATTATGTTTTTATCAGTAGCCTAGTTAAACTTGTTTATGCATCCGCGCTGGAAGTAGCCAAGGTTGCTTTATGTTTTTGGGTTTCTTTGTCTGTCCATTTGGAACAAAGGATGAACTGATTAGATTTTGGAGTGAAAGGCAGTGTTCGAATTACCCATTTGCTTTCGGGGGAGCCCTATTTTTTTGTGCACATCCTGCTACTAAATATGTCACACGCACGCTCTGTTGACTGGCGGAGCAGCGCGGATGTGATCAATTGCTATAAAAACACTCTGCTACTACTATAGACGGTATTACTGCCAAGGCACAATAACATTTCAGAGAGAATAAATAACAACATGAGGCTACTGTTTCAAAACCAATTGATAGCCATTAGCCAACATTTATTCAATTGCAACAAACAAAACAAAGCAACGACATCAGCTGCTGTTGGGGACACATGGCAGCGTTTTTCAGTGTAAAGGCTATATAACATAGGCACGGCGGCCTCAGAATTTAAATTAGTTGAACTTTTTTTCAGCTGAAGGGGAAGGAATTGGGGCTTCTTTAGGACCAGCCTGGAATAGGCCTACAGTATTGTCCCTATCGCTTCTTCCCTGTCACTCCCCTGTGGGTGGATTGCTATGGAGGGAAAACGGACGTGTGTGTGTGTGTGTGTGTGTGTGTGTGTGTGTGTGTGTGTGTGTGTGTGTGGTGTGTGTGTGTGTGTGTGTGGTGTGTGTGTGTGTGTGTGTGTGTGTGTGTGTGTGTGTGTGTGTGTGTGTGTGTGTGTGTGTGTGTGTGTGTGTGTGTGTGTGTGTGTGTGTTGTGTGTGTGTGTGTGTGTGTGTGTGTGTGTGTGTGTGTGTGTGTGTGTGTGTGTGTGTGTGTGTGTGTGTGTGTGTTGTGTGTGTGTGTGGTGTGTGTGTGGTGTGGTGTGTGTGTGTGTGTGGTGTGTGTGTGTGTGATCTGTGTGTGTGTGTGTGGTGTGTGTGTGTGTGTGTGTGTGTGTGTGTGTGGTAGTGTGTGTGTGTGTGTGTGTGTGTGTGTGTGTGTGTGTGTGTGTGTGTGTGTGTGTGTGTGTGTGTGTGTGGTGTGTGTGTGTGTGTGTGTGTGTGTGTGTGTGTGTGTGTGTTGCCTATAACCTATAACCTATAGATTGATTAGACTATACGCAAGTCAATCAGTCTGATAAAAACCTAATAAATCCCACAACCAAAAATGATATCAACAGTAGGACTGGGGCCAGTCCAAACAAACAAAAAGCTCAAACAGTAAAATATACTCTCTTACCTTACTGTAAAAGCGACTACAGGGACCTGGGCGGCTTCTTCTTCGCTTTCGGTCCCGGAACCCAGGATGTGGAGGGTTTGTGGCCAGCTTTGATCCAAGACCGTACAAATGGCTTGAGGGTCGAATTGCCTCCAGGGGGGGGGCCATTGATGTCTACGAAGAGAAGTGAGAAGAGGCTCTTCTCCCGCAACTTGTTGCGTTTGTCGGTGTCGGTCGAATTGACGGCAGAAAACCCCCTCTCACACTCAGCTGATGTAGGCAAAAAGGTCTTGCTCGCTGTCTGCAGTTTTTGCAGGGCTTTCCCTGGAGATTTATTCTCTAATTTGTAGTCCCGAAACTCCTCAATGGCCTCTCGGGCCGGTTCCCCCAGTACTTTTGCCAGTGCGCGTACTTCATTCTCCCCATAGAGGATCAGGGCGCTCCGTTGTTCGGGCCAAAAGCGCTTGTCCAGTGGTTTCAGCATGCGGACCAGGTCCGGTTCAGGCAGTCGCTTCTTCAAACTGTCTATTATAGACTGGTAAAACTGCAGACGGTTTATCTTGGGCCTGCTCTCTGAGAGCTCAACATCCTTGAACATGCCAGTAGCAATGCCTTCTTCCACTTTTTGTGTGGACTTTCCGCCACTGGTTTTCATAGCTGTCAACACATCGATGGTCTGCTGAATGTAGCAACTTGCATCTACCAAAGATGTTTCTCTGCGTTGCAGTTTTAGCGACAGGCTTTTAAGTTCTCGAAGAACATCCTTCATTGTTGCCAAATCAGCCAGAAATCCAGTGCTCATGAGGAGTTTGTGCAGTCCCCTGAATTTCTGTCTCTCTGTGTCACTGCGAGATGATGTGTCGTCTGTTGCTGTTTTGAATTGGCGTGCCAGTGCGGGATAATCTTTCCAGACAGCTTTCACAGTCTGAAAACTACTAGCCACCCAACGAATAGTGAAGATTTGGCCTATTTTCAATATTTGCACGTTTAATTCTGCTGCTGCTTCTTGGAGCAAACGGGCATTTTTTGTTGACTGGTGATAGAGAGCATATAGTTTTGCAACAAAAAACTCAAATTGATTACACCCAGCTACTTCTTTAAGGCAATCCTTGACAGCCAATTCTAGTCGGTGGGATAGACAGTGAATAGACTGCACTTTGGGGAAATCCTGTTTGAGTTTTGTCACAAGTCCCCCAACTCTGCCTGTGAGTACTGCTGCTCCATCCGTTGCTATTGAGATGAGATTTTTCCCCAAGAACTCGTCATCCAATCCAGCTTGTTTTAAGCTTTTCCTCAAACTGCTGTACAGCGAGTTAGCATCCGTACCTTCTGAAAGCTCAACAATATCCAAAAAAACATTGTCCACTTCCCCTTTTCCTGTCATGTCACATCGCACGTAAATAATCATGTAGGCCCGCCCATGAACTGTGCTCTCATCTATTGTGATACTAATTAGTGAGCCCATGTCTTTTATGTTGGAAACGAATTTAGCTCTCATTTCCTCTGCGATATGCCTGATTATTTCAGCACAGGCATGGTCCGATTTGTGCACAGTCCCTACCGTAGCACCATTGAGTTGTTGTAGGAACATTACAGCAGGTAGCTTTCTGTATGACATTTCTTCTTTGGCAATCATATACGCAGATCTGAACGATGTATATGTCTCCTGCATTAGATCAGCATTGATTGCTAATACCTTGTTTGGCAGGACATCTTTCTTTCTCATCTCCGAAATTGCGATTGCCTTTTCATGTGCCTGGCTCTTATCGTGCTTATAAATCTTTTTTCGCAGGTTATTTTGTTGATCACAGCTGACCTGTCCCTGAATCCATTCTGGTGAAAGGTGCACTCCGGTGGATTTCTCTCCGAGCGGCAAGGAGATCAATATTGTTTTTGCGTCTTTGCAAATCTCACATCCACATTTTTTATTTTTGATGAAAAGCCATGGATACTTTTCTTTCCACTCACTACATCTTTTCAGTGTCCAGTTAAAAGGCAGGCCATCATGGGCATCGTCAGCGTCAGGTTCGCTAGTGCAGGTCGAACCGGCGGCTGTGGCCGTTGTTGAAGCCTCTTCTGAAGCCTCTTCTGGCTCCGCATCGGCAGGCCTTTCCCTCTGAGTGGAACTGTCAAAATCGACCCTACAGCCGCTAACAGCTGGCGAACTAAAAGTTGTCCGGTTGACATCTTCATTTTTCGACTCCTTTGCTTCTTTAGTCGTGAAACCAAAAGCTGCGAGGCTTGGCTGTTTTCGTTTCGCCATTTTCTTTATTATTTAGTAAACAACATCAATATGAACATTTCAAATCCCGCGCCGGCGCCACCGTAACCATAGCAACGTAAGTAGCGTAAACAATGCAGCACCGTGTACAGAGCAACACACAGAAATATTCACAAATGTAAAACGAATATTCAGAAACTGTAATGAACAATGCCTATAATTTATTTCAAGAACTTTTATTTACAGAAACTCAACATTTCTAATCTGTGTGACACAAATATGCACGATTTTTTTGGGCTCCCCCTATTTATCTCAAAGTCGGCCTTCGGGGGAGCTCCCTCCCTCTTCGGGGGAGCCAAGTTCCCCCTGGCTCCCCCCCATTTCGAACACTGGTGAAAGGTCACAGTCACTGGGACCTCACATCTGTCTCGTTCTGGTGAGGCGATATCTTCAGGGAATTCCTTTGGCATTTTGGCAAAAAAAGTTTAATTGGAGTCAAGAAAAAACTGATTGGATTCTGGTGGTTAAAGGCCACTATGATCTGATATGAAAAGGATGAAGTAATAACTTTAGGACAGTGAAATGCACTTTGACTGGTTGGCAGAGGTGTAAAACCACAAGGTAGTGATATTTCAAATAAACAAACAGAAAAATGTGTGCTAACAACATGAATGTCCCTCTGTAGCGTTGATGTGATGGTTGTTGTGCAGGTCCAGAGCTGCCTGCTGTCCACCCAGCAGCCCATCTCTGCAGCCCGGCTGCCCTGCAGGGTCAAGGTGTCTGCTGGGAAGCGCTACGCCTGGTGTGCGTGTGGACACAGTAAGAAACAGGTGAGCATGTTTTGCTTTTAACTTTCGACACACCTGAGGCCTGTACTACGAAGCAGGATGTTCTCTTAGCGACTAACTTCAGGGGAAACTCGGGGTTTCCGGTCCTACGACGCTGGTTCTCTTTTTAGCAGGCTAGATCTCCATGGTAACTTATGCTGTGCGTCTAGCCTGCCCCGGAGCAGGTTAGGTTGCAGGCTAAGAGATCAACTCAGTGAAAGCACCGCCTGCTGACCAATCAGAGCTCAGTGTGCGGAGTTTAAAGCGATCAAGTCATATTACACAGTGCTTGAATTGGAATAAAAAAGATGCCAGTACTCTAAATCAGCAACTGTTTCAAGTCAATTTATTTATACAGCCCAAAAACAAGTATTTGGCTCAAAGTCATAGTATATCCTATAATGCTGGTGGGTTTGTCTCTTTACTGTATATTTTAGAAAGGCTCACTGTACTTAAACTAAATGACTCAGGGTGCATCTGAGATTAGAGGGGGTGCAGGGTTTTTTTTTTTTAAATATTGAAGTTAGATGCATCAATCTGGTGCACTTTGAGAGCAACATGAAGAGATATATGGATATAAGTCAATCCTGACTCCTACTGGCGGCTGGTTAAAAATAATCCCAATTTCCCAAATTGGGATTAATAAAGTATAGCAAAAAACGTAACATAAGCCAGTAGCCTACAATACATTTGTTATTGTGTGCTTGAGAATATAAAATCACATTAGAATAATCCAAAAGTAATAAGATAATATGCTAAACTGACTTTGCAATACTAAACACCAACCTTGCATTGGATATAATAAATACAATTGCTGAGGTCCAGATGATTGTCCGGTCTGTGTCCTCACACTGCCAGCCGGACACATTTGTCCTGTGACTTCTGCACATAAGTGTGGACTCCTTCGTAGTTTTTTTTACCCCAATTGTTTTCTTATTTGTGGCTATACGAACATAAAAGTTTTGCACTGTGATTTATTGTATTATTGCCATGTGAATTCAATACTTCACATTCAGAAACTTCCATATTCTTTTAACACAATGTTAATAGCTTTTAGGTTAATAATGTACACAAATGCTGACATTTGCCACCTGACTTTCGTATATAAGTTAGGCACTTTCATATTTATTTTAAACCAAACTTTGACTTATTTGTAGCTATACTAACTAAATCCATTTTCAGTTTATTTCACGTTTGTGAAAATGCAACACAACACAAATGTTGACTTATTTGTCATGTAACTTGGATACCTAAGCGACGCCATTTATTATTTCAACATAGACTAATTTGTCACGTGAATTGCCGAATTAAAGTTTAGTAATTTCCTTAGTTATTTTAACACAAAGTTTACTAAGGTTACTCCCGTACTTAAGTTCATTAATTTAGGTAGTTATTTTAACACAAATGTTGATTTATTTGTCACGTGACTTCCGTACACGAGTAACTTCACTTTTTGTAGTTATTTTATCCCAAACGCTCATTTATTATTTAGCTATACCAACAAAAGGTTTTGCAATGTTATTTGTACCTGTCCCACAAAATCAATTTAAGTTTATTGGACATTTTCATGAACCATGAGTAACTTGCACACTTATTGATATGAAAATGATTACACATTCTGTTTCCTCCATCCTTTTTCTCTTTCTGCCAGCCTTTCTGTGATGGCGCTCACGTTAAAAAAGCTCCGACCATCCTTCCCCTGCGCTTCACCCCCGACAAGGACCAGACGGTGATGCTGTGTGCCTGCAAGCAAACCAAAAACTCTCCGTACTGCGATGGATCTCACTTCAGGGTCATCTTCCAGGATATAGTAAAGAAGGTGAAAGGAGTCTTTAAATGAGCAGCATCCAACATGTCTGCATGGAGGAGGCCAAGGAGCAGCAACTAAACCAGAATCAAACAGATAATAGTCACTATCTAAATCTTGTCTCAACAAAAAAACAAGTCTCTGTAAAAATGTGATGTCATTGTGTCCTTTTCATACTTATTATGTCTGTATAAATAAGTGTTATTTAAAAATATGAATTTAACCCAATGTTATATACAGATGCATAACCAAATAAAACATGCTTTGATTTGCTTGTCTTCAATAGCATAGTAACAAGAAAACAGTAATTCCAATAGTAAATGACATGTATTAGTGATTTGTAGTGATGTCACGTATTGCGCCGAGGCTTCGGAGCGTGTGTCGAGTAATCTCCGAAGCTTTTTGTGAAGCATGTATCGAGGCTTGTATCGTTTTGGGCCAGTGACGTCATCGATGACAAACGAAGCCTCGCTGCCTGTCGATACCACGTGACTGCTTCACGAAGCGATTCAGATCGGTTGAACCACAACGCTCATAATACCCATGGATGTATAATAAGAACCATATTACCCCTCCTGTACCCGGGCCCGGTGACACGATGGAATCAAGAGAGCTCAGACCCTCACTTAAGGCCCTGTCACACTGTCCCGAAATTGACACCCGATGGACACACGAATATGGAATTGTGAATTTCGCACGAAGATGGCCCCGAACCACACACGAAGGCAACATTTACATTACATTTAAGACATACAACTGCAATGAAAGTACCAAAAACAATTATGTTACAGTACTATGATACTGTACTGATATATTCAGACTTTGTTCTTTACTTTATCCGTCTTTATATGTAGAAAATATTACGTTTTCTCCGTAATGTTGTTTCCATAACAACAACAACTTCCTGTCAACTGTCCTTCAAAATAATATATTATATCCTTTTTAGTTTCACAGAACACAAATTGGGTTATTTACATAATATATTTACATGATTTTGTTGTGCAATAAAACAACCCGATGGACACACGATAAAGGAAATGTTCAAATTCGGCTGTGATCGTAGCGACATCGGGCCATTCGTGAGGGCATCTTAAGCCTTCATATGACCGCCGGTGGAGTTTCTCAGGCTCCGGCAGCAACTTCGTGAGCGGTGGCAAAATCTTTGGCATGCCAAAAAATTGCCGGAGGACCTTGCGAAGGTTCATTTTCGTGTTGAATTCGTGTGTAAATGTTGCCCTTCGTAAGGCCATCGTGAGGGCATCTTGTTATCATCGGTGCCATCGGGCATTCGCCCCGATCAGAGTGAGGGTGAATGCACCGATGATAACACGAAGATGACACGATTTGACAAGATGCCCTCACGAGTGCCTTACGAAGTTGCCGCTCACGAAGTTGCTGCCGGAGCCTGAGAAACTCCACCGGCGGTCATACGATGGCTTAAGATGCCCTCACGAATGGCCCGATGTTGCTACGATCACAGCCGAATTTTAACATTTCCTTTATCGTGTGTCCATCGGGTGTCAATTTCGGGACAGTGTGACAGGGCCTTTGTAGAGGTCAGAACATGTCATAAGTATAAATAGATACAAGCATAAATAAATGTAGGAATAAAAACATGAATAAATACAGGAATAAATATGTTGCAGTGTTTTCAGGGAGCTTTAGTGTGTGTGCTGTGGCTCAGCTGGAAAGCAGTTGACTCATGACCGCAGGGTCCCTGGTTCAACGACTGGTCAATACGTCTTTTTTGTTGTTTATAAAAGCTACAGCTAAATGAGATAATGTAGTTAATAATGTATTCTTTGATATGGTTTAGCCTTTCTCAGGCTACAACATGGTTACGTTTATGAATATTATTAAGGAATACAAATCCCTCTTTGCAATGTTTACCAGCCTCCTTAGGCTTTTCAATCACAATCATTCAACTAGAATACAAACAATATTGTTAACATGAAGATATGATTTAATGTTCGTTGTTTCGAGTTATTCTAAGGCTTTACTCAATGGGAACTCGGTATGAGATGATGGAGCACACTGTTGAGATGTCCAATCTGCCTGTTTTACACACTTTGACCAACAGGGGGGTTTGTGTTCAAATGAAGCCCATGATGAAGCCTCATGAGATGAACCCTTTTGCGAACCAATTGGCTGGAAAGCTTCATAAGGCTTCATCTCGCCATCACTAGTGATTTGTGCCAACTGGATATTATATATATGGTGATTTTTATTTATTAATTTCAAAAGCCATATTGCACAATATTGAGCCGTCTGTATCTAAGTCATGTAAACGTGCTTATCCAATTATTTATCATATCCAGGGCATATTAAGGACAAAGACTCAGATTTAGATTCTAACATAGGCTAGATAAAGTCTCTTGTATTTGGCTAAATCCAAACCTAAATATTAATAGACAATCATTTATCTGGAACGCATGGTGGAAAAGTCATTCTTACATATAGACATATGTTGTTTCCACGGTGGGTTTTGATAGGGAGTTTAAGTCAGTTTTATATGTATTCAGCTGTATGTCATCTGTTTTGTGACTGATGTGAATATCGTAAAATAAAAGTCACAAATTGTAATAAAAAGTCGTATTTTGTATAGCTGTATGACCCACAGTTGTTATACATGATCGGAAATGATGTGTTTGATTGTAAAAGTGATATTACTGCATTGTCCTAATGCTCTCACATCCTGGACACTGCTACTGAAAAGGTAGTTTATCTGTCTGGTGTAACTTTCAAATGTAAACTGCTCTAAAAATTCCCAGAAATACTAGTACAAATACTCAAGAAACCTGTGTTCTCTTGGAGACTTGTGTTGTTTTTCATGGTTTTATGGATAAATATATACAGTAGGCTATTCAATCTGCGCCAGACTGATATCCGTCTCTTGATTGGTCAAACTAACAACACGTGACTCTACAGGAAGTGATTTCTCCAATCACCATGGTCAGCTCTATAAATCCATGGTTCGGCTGCTAGGCTAGGAGAGCTGTAATACCTGGCATTATTTTAGGGTTGTTTTATTTGTATTTATCTGTTAGCGTTACCTTTTCTATTTCCCACCGCTGTGCCGTAAAAGTCACATATCACGGCTGTTGTAACCTCGCGTGATTTTACCACTCGCTAGCTGAGGTGCTTTGAAGTTCCGCAGCTGTCATTGGAAACATGAACACGTTGGTGACCAAAATAGACTACAAATGGATTAGTTTAACCTTGAGGAATCCATGGATAACAGCTTCAAAGGTAAATAGATGCTAATGTTAGCCCCTATCTTTTGTTCAAATTATGATTTTGGTCTGAGTCTTTATTTATTCTGAAGTAGTTTTTTTTTTTGGATCGCTTTCGACCTACGACCTATGAGCACTTTAGAACAATTTTGAGATATTTAACTAAAAGGCATACCTTAAACTTAATTCGAACAAAGCACATTACAGATAGGAACACTGCACGTTTTTCTGATAGTCTCTTTGACCTTGCCAACACTCATAGTCATAACAGAGCATAGCCTATAGTTATTGGAGCCACCCACTGTATTACATGAAAGCCTCTGCACAGCTGTTTGTAATCAGAGCCTGATAGTGGCGAAGTCCCTCCCCTTCCGGTGGACCTCCATGGGACCCAGCGCTAGATAGATAGAATTCTATCTACACTGAACAAAAATATAAACGCAACACTTTTGTTTTTTCTCCCATTTTTCATGAGATGAACTCAAAGATCTAAAACATTTTCTATATACACAAAATAACCATTTCTCTCTAATATTGTTCACAAATCTGAAAAAATCTGTGATAGTGAGCACTTCTCCTTTGCCGAGATAATCCATCCCACCTCACAGGTGTGGCATGTCAAGATGCTGATTAGACAGCATGATTATTGCACAGGTGTCCCTTAGGCTGCCACAATAAAAGGCCACTCTGAAATGTTCAGTTTTCAGATTTGTGAACAATATTTGAGAGAAATGGTTATTTTGTGTATATAGAAAATGTTTTAGATCTTGGAGTTCATCTCATGAAAAATGGGAGCAAAAACAAAAGTGTTGCATTTATATTTTTGTTCAGTGTATGTGGCGCTGATGGGACCTTGTTTCTGAAAAATTATGTATTGAAGTCAATAGGAGAGAAAGATTATCTTTCAATTCCGTTTGAATTGTGCCACGAATTACACATATGATGTTTTTCAATTTAAAAATAAAAATGTGTCGTAAAACTGTGAAGTAACCCATTATTTTGTGTGAAACCGCTCAATGAACTACATCTCCCGTCTCGCACCACACAGCAAGACGGCCGTCACGTTGGAACATTTCACCTCTTTCTTTCAGAATGAGGCGAAAAGTATTACAAGACAACAATTGATGAATACGCCCGAGTGTCCACAGGACTTTGTTAAAATACTTCCTAAAGAGTCTGCAGTGCACACCCACAGGTGTTTCCACCTAGTTTAGAAGTTGTCCATGAACCAAACATATTATTAACGTTTTAGTATTCCACTTGTATCCGGTGTAAAACAACTGAGTTAGGGAGATGTCAGTTAAACCCAGCCAGTTCAGACCAGAGAGCCCTGAAAAGATGTATTTAGGTATTTCAAAATGAATTACTCAAACCATTTCCAGAGTACTAATTTGTTTTACTAAATGTTTATACCTACGTATGTGTGTACTTTTTAATCATGCACATTGACTTTACCATGAAATACAAACAAAACCTTGTAAATAAACGATGTAAAATAATATTTAATGTATTATTGGTTAAATTCACATTTAGTCAGTATATCAACATATCACAATTGTAATCTCTAAAATGAGAATCAGGACCCCTCATCTTCAGCATGTGAACCTTACAGTTATCCCACTTATCTCTAATGTGCTTCTCTTCTCTCCACAGCTGTCCACCCTCCCTCCAGAGCCCGTCATCCCCTCTAAGAAGCCTCTCAGAGTGGAGCTGCTGGGTGGAAAGCGTTACTCATGGTGCACCTGTGGACACAGCAAGAAGCAGGTTTGTTCCTCCTTTGCCTTCATCTTCAGTGACCCCTGTCTGAAGCACACCTCCCACATGTTTCCTCACCACTTCTTTATCTTTCAGCCTTTCTGCGATGGAGCCCACAAATTCAAAGCCCAAGGCCTGTCCCCGCTGCGCTTTTCCCCGGAGAAAGACAGCACAGTTTGGTTGTGTGGCTGCAAGCACACCAACAACCCGCCGTACTGTGACGGCACACACAAGCAGGACTTCATCGTTTCTGCCCCGCTTCATGAACACACAGACCCCTGAACATAATGGAAGGGATGAACTGAGCATTTTTGTGAATAAGTGCATTCTGTGAAAGCAGCACACATAAAGTGATCCATCATGACAAGTACTGGAACCTTGTGTCAGTATTTAAGTTAGCGAGAAGATGAAAGTTACCACCTCAGCCCTCAACTCAGTGTCCTTCCTTTTTTGTACATGGGAGACACAATGTTGCATCTGTGCTCTTTGATCAGACCTGTGACATAACAAAGGTTTGTGTACTGGGAGGGAGCGAGGTCTGACCCTGCTGCTTCAGAGGCTGCTAAAAGGTTTGAATGGGATGTATTATTATGGCTGAAAGTGTTTTACAGGAGAAAAGTGATGTTAGTTCATAAAGCAATGTTCCATCCCATAGCTCAGAACTACAACACAGTATCAATCTGTCAGTCTGGGCCAAGATGTAAGCTTATATCAAATGACTTATTGTCCTCCCTTTTGGGATGCCTATTTATATATTTTTGTTCATTTAGATTAAGAAATAAAAAAGCGTTGCATTAAACTTGAGCGAATTGGTGATTATAATGTGATAATCAAATAAAGGAAAACAAATGTAAGCGTGTTGCTCTGTACGTTATAATGTGAACCTGATAGTGACGCTCTGCTCTGGCAGTCATCTTATATTGTACTTCTATTTTCCTTAAAGACGAGACCTGCTGAATGCATGACTCAGACACAGGAAATCCTTTTGCTGATAACAATATATTTATATATGGCAGTGGTTGCCAACATAGCAGTTGAGCCCTATGAAGGTTTGTATCATAATCTAACATTAACAATAACAAAGACGTTACATTTCTCAGCCTCTAATGAAGTCCTAGCTTTATATAAGCTTTATCTATAAAGAACACAATTAGAAATTTCTCATGAGTTTTTATACTTCAATGCTGCAACTTTTATTTAAGTAAATACTTGCTGTACTGCTTCCACATCTGGCAATATGAATCCCAATGATATTTACTTTATCATTACTGGTTGGCTCTATGTTGGTTTTATTTTTGAAATGTACACATTTAAAAGGATGATCACATCGATACATCACCTGTTCTCAGTTCATTATGAATAATATGGGGGGGGAGTATTCAGATTCTTTAGTAAAAGTATTAATACCACACTGTAAAAATGTTACTGAAGTAAAAGTATTTAAGTACGATTAGGAAAATGTACTTGGAGTAATAGTACTCATTGCAGAATCTTTTTATTTTTATAAAACATATATATGCAAAAGCATAACATCTTCACATTTAAGAAGCTGGAACTAAAATGAAATCCAATTTATTTTCTTTTAACCCATTCATGGATTTAGTTACTTAAATATGTGAGATGGTTTAATTTAAATCAAATCATATTTTTTAAGTTGTTCCTAAGTACTGGTGTCAAAATCTGAATTTATAAAGTTACTAGTATTTACTAGTAGCTTTATAAATGCTATAAATGATGTATTTACATCTGTCAAAATAAAAAATAGTGGAGTAAAAAGTACAACATTTGCTTCCAAAATGTAGTTGAGTAGAAGTATAAAACAAAAACACTTGGGTTAAGTACAAGTACCCCAAATGTGTACCTAAGTACAGTTATTGAGAAATATACTTAGTTACTTTAGACCACTGCTAATAACATGCATTAGCACTTTACGCTCACTCCATCATAAACAGCACAGTCAGCTCAGAAACACCTAGTAAGTAAACATTTTATTGACCTAAAACATGCACATATGGCTGATAGAAAAATCATCATTTGTTGAAAAGAAACAAAAGGAATGTTGAAATGAATGGAACTACAACATACATGGCCAAATATTCAAATCCCTTTTGAGTTGTTCGACTGCCATGAGAGAACTTGGGCTGTGACAGACGCCTGCCTGGAGCCTGGTAGTGCTTGGACTTAAAGAAAATACTTCAGGTTTTGTGATGTGACGTTAACAAAGTGCATGGGCAGTTTTAATGTAATGTACCGGTGTTACCTGATGAGCAGCTGCTTACTGTGGACACGTTATACAGCAGTTATTAACACATGTTCAAAAAGGCCAGGATTAGCTTCTTTTTTTTTTTACTTCTTTACATCACACGTCTGTAGTGACTCAGCGTTTCACAGAGTCAATCATCGATGGAACTACAGTATGAAAATGAAACAGACCCACTGCATATACAATACAAAACGATTACAATATCTTGTATAAAAGATAAGTTTATACATATGTATGCACACATGCTCACGTTTGATACATACTGTACAGTTTGTATGTGTGCACCGTTCTAGTCTAACACACATAAAGACACACACTCACGCACGCACGCACACACACACACACACACACACACACACACACGAACATACATACATACATACAAGTGTCTATTTGGCTGCACTTTTCAGTCCCTCCTGCTGAAGCATTGACCTTCTGTTTCTCCAGAAGGCGTGTCTGTTCGCTCTGTAGAAAGAAAGACGGGAGCAATTCCAACACTGTCCTCCCGGGGGTCTGTAAAGTCGTTAGGTCGTCGGAGGCAAACCGCTTTTGTCCCCCCCCCTCGCCTCCTCTTTGGCCCCGGAGCCCGTGCCGTTGACAGTCACCTTCCGAGCGTTGGCGCCCTGTTTGGAGGCGTGGCTGTGCCGCTGAGTGTTGTTGGGCACGGTGGTCCCGTTGGAGCTCTGGAGGGCGGGGGGCAGGTTGTGGGACGCAGGGCTGGACTGGGAGGATGCTCGGGGGGGCTGGGCCGCGGCGGGGGGGCTGTGCACCTTGTCGCTGTGGGAGTCGCTCTCTGACGTGGGGCTGGTGTTGACCCCGTCAGAGTGGCCCTGCGCCGCCTGGGACGCCCTCCTGCGCTTCCTGGTGGGCTTCACCAGATACTGCAGGGGGATGGGGCCAGTCTGCACACAGAGACACACACACACACACACACGGTTAACACTACAGCTTTTATTTTTGATGGGGAACATTTACAGACAGATCTAAGGCTGGATGATTGGGTTAGATTTAACTTTGTCATTTCACAGAGTAACAGGACAACGAAATGCAGTTTGCATCTCAGGAAGAGTGCAGTCAAATGAACATGCATTATGCATGTATATAAATATGATGGATATGAAAAGCTAGTATATCAAGAAGTAGAAATATTGAATATAGGTAGTAGAAATATAGACAGTATAATATTGACACTATAGATATTACTACACTTTAGACACTTTGTATACATAAATGAATAATATAAATACACTATAGAAGGTATAACCAGTATGAACATTTATTTATTTAGTCATATTAATTTAACCTGTTTTTATACAATATTCCATCATTGGATTCTAAAAATACATAAATGTACTGACATGTGCCTTTGTTATCATGATGGGGTGTTTTTAAGTTGGCATGTATGAGTTCTATACCAATAGTCAGTGTTTTAGGCAGTATGTAGAAACAGAAATGAGTTCCATCATGGAAGCTAAGCAATGTTCGGCTAGGTATGACAGCAGTATACAAATATATTTTAGACATTACATTTGAATAATAAATATCAGTTTAAGTCTACAGCCAAATCCATGCCGTCATCCATGCTCTCTTTAAAGCCACCAGACTCCATTGACACAAACAGTCAATTGACCTCAGGAGTTTCAGGTCTATCTGTGCCTGGATCAGTTAGTTAGTGTTATTGTGAGACTTTGGTGTATTAAAAGAGTTAGTGAGGATACAGCAAAGACACACAGGAACACAAAACAAACAACCAGTAGAGGCAGCAGTAGTCCGGCAAATTCTATTACTGCAAGTAAAACTGACTGGTTTTGTGAATGGAGTCTGGGGCTTTGAAGAGAACATAAAACAACAGCTTGAGTTCTCTGTTTGAATGCGCTGACAGACAGCAAGGTAAAGCAGCAAAGATCATCTAAATATAGGTGGGCTTTTCTTTACTTGTTTATTTATTTAAAGGACAGTGCACATTAATCCACATTGCTGTAAATGAGCCAGTATTAGCCAGCAGGCTAATTTTCAACTGTTGTCCTTGGCAAGATGTTAAATAACCACAACAAGACTAGAGAAATAAAAACATAATTAAATAGAGTACAGCAGACAACAGCAGTACAACAGTAAATAGGAACAGACAAACATGCAAACAGATGAAATACTATCATACTATGATACAGTTAAAAGTGTTCACATTTTTGATAGCTTAAAAGCCAGTTCTTATGATAGTGGTTAAATGTATGATAGGAGGTGTTGATTCCCTCACAGAGAAACAGTGTTTGCCAAAGGAGCTGGACCTAAGAAGGACTGTACAGTCCCCTCTTAGGGCAGAACTTGTGGTTCTGCTGTTTGAATTGTTCTGCTATATGAAAGTGCAGAGTGGTGGTGGGGGTGCCTTGCCCTTTAGAATCTTAAAAATGAGACCTGCATCAGTGTGTTTTAAAAGATGTTCCCAGCTGAGCAGGTTATGTTTGTCCATGATTTTGCAATGGTGGTATAGCTTAGGTTTTCTGTCCAACACTTTGAGAGCTTGTTTGTAAAGTGACAGGATAGGCCTTCATGTTGTGCTATTCGCCTGGGTCCAGCTGCTCATACAGTATGTTAGGTGGGGAAGGATCATGGCAGTCATATAGAGTTTTGCTACAGGTGTTGTCAAACAGTTCCTTATATATCTAAAGTTTGCTAGATTGTATTTAGTTATTTGCATTACCTTTAAGGTGGCTACAATCCACAGCAGTACAACGCTTAGCTTCTGTGCTATCACTCCAGTCTGCTTTACCAAACTGCAATCTGCTGTAGGTATCTAAGGGCAACACTTTAGATACTTTTAGACTTTAGAAAATCCAAACCATCCCTTAAATATGGACAATGTACTTTACTTTGACTCCATCCCACATACATCTGACGCACCATGGATCAATCCTCAGCAGAAAATAGTCCCCAACAAATGTGAGCTCCTCCAGTTTAAGTCATGTTTGCCAAAAACTACAGTGTGCTACTGTTGGAGGAAACTACATGTATACAAATGAGAAATATTGTGAACAGTCAATAATAACAGGCCTGGGCTGAAATCCACAGAGAGGGTGGTGGAGAGGATTTGTCTTTTAATGGCATTTGTTGGTGATATACAAATGTATTAAATATCACCAGCATCAATCTTAACGTCAACATATCACAGTTGTTTCTGTTCAATCGAATTGACAAAGAGTTGGATGCAAGCGGGTTTCATTTTATGACATAGGTCTCAGTTAAACCATCATAACCTGTTCAGCCCCGAGCCTGTTTTTCAGGTCTCAGGCTCGAAAATGACATTCCCAGAACAAATGACCATATCTTCCCTTCTAAAAGGGTTACATTAATAATCTTTTTTCTCAAAGTAATGATAAACCTGTGAGTTGGATGTAGAAAAGTCAGAATCAATATAGATGTTTTTTATTTTAAAGTAAATTCAGATTGAACATAAAATGTAACTTATAGTGTCCGTCCAAAAAAAAAAATTACTTATAGTGAAAACCACCCTTGAATTTACACACGGCATCTATTACACGTCTGTCCGTCTTGGGAGAGGGATCCCTCCTCTGTTGCTCTCCCTGAGGTTTCTCCCATTTTTCCCTTTAAACTGTGGGTTTTCTCCGGAAGTGTTTCCTTGTACGATGTGAGGGTCTAAGGCAGGGGTACTCAAATACAAATCTTAAAGGTCCAAAATAAATGTTTCAATAAGACAAAGGTCCGTTTATTACGGTCATTCAAACTTTTAAACAATTGCAACAAGATTCTTAACACGAGGTTGCAAAAACAAAAATAATCTGTATGCAGCAGTTTTCATTGTTATTGTGTCTGTGCTTGACCCCTCAGAGTCGCAGTGTAAGAGCTGCACAGTTAGGAATAAAGGCAGCTGCACCCTCTTTCATTCAGCATTCCCATTATTGCTTTATACATGTCTTGCCCCCTTGTGTGTCCACTGAGGTTCGTCAGGCCCAACACATCTTCAACAAACTCCCCCTTTGCCTCATCATAAAAACTCACAAACACCAGCAACTGAGCATTGTCAGTGGTGTCAGTGGACTCACCCACAGCTAAGGAAATGCACTGTGCATTTTTTATTCCATCACAAAGCTGATGAATCAAATCACCAGCCAGTATTTATGTTCTTCTGGTTGCTGTGCAATCTGAGAGGGGATTTGCTTGATTTGACCTGTTATTTCCTCTTTTTGTTTGCCTTCAACATGGTCTCCATCACTTCAGACATGCATTCTTTTATACTGCAGTTATTATCCAGTGGAAAGTCCTTACCTACTGGCCTAGTTCAATCAAAGTGATTACTTTTTTTTGGCTGGGCAGTGTAGTTTTAAACACCGTCTTATTTGACTTTCTCAGGAATTAAAACAGTTTTTTGGGGGCAGACCCCCTCAAAGAAAACAATATATTTACACACGTAAGGTCATCATCTTAATAGTTTTGTATGCTCATCCGTGAGCAGAGCATCAAGTTGACATGTCTATTACAGCTGAATGCGGCGATTACCATCTTGTTCAGCGAAACGCCTCACAAACGTATTAAGATAAACAGCTTTAGTGCGTTTTGATTCAATGCTGAGTACAGCCAAACTGACAGTCTCTTCTCTGTCATTGTAGACCGCAAATACCTCATTCCTTCAGTGCGTGGGTCAGAATGCTTCTCGTTTTGCGCCGTCCAGTTAAAAATGAAATCGCCGCCAAATCGTATGTCCACGCTCGCGCCAGGACCGGGGGAGGGGTTACATGACGTGCATCTTGTGCTGCATTCACTTGCACTCGGACATTAGAGACTTTCTCTCATAAATGTCCGATGAGCCACAACTTTTCTTTCAAAAACAAAGCTGCCAACTGGGATGGCAGCTGGGGTGGCAAGGCCTATTTTTAGGGTGTCAGTTGCCACCCCGGTAGGTGAAACTAGGCTACTAGCTACAGTACAGATGGAACTAGATGAGCTGTTAACTCTCGCTCTGAATTTTTTTTGTTTTTGTTTTAATTCTCGCTCTGACTTAGACAGGTTGAAAGAGACACACACATTTTTCCCACCCGCATTCCGCGAAGACCCGCCCTACTGTGCCTCTGATTCGCAGATTGTTTGGGGGGAAAAAACGCTGACTGGATGCTGAATGTGATTGGACCAAAGCGTTGACACACACAGGTGGAACACAGTGGAACAGTCAGACATGCAGAGCGCTGTTTGCAGTGGACATAGCGGAGAATTTTGACTCGTTGCGAATGCGTTGTGGCGATGTCTCACATATAATACAGAGAGATCATACATATGAAAAGTATAATTTGCTCAGAGTCCGGAGACAGTGCTGGTTCGGTCCGGATCCGGACCGGAGTCCGTAGTTTGAGGATGCCTGGTCTAAGGACAGAGGGTCTAAGGACAGAGGGTGTCGTATTGTCATACTGATATTCTGTACACACTGTGAAGTCCACTGAAACAAATGTAACATTTGTGATATTGGGCTATATAAATAAACATTGATTGATTGATTGATTGATTGAATGATGGGATAGTAGACTGAAAGCTTTAGGAATCCAAAGTACAACATATAATAAGTACCCTGTATCAAGATTGATGCAAAACAAGTGAAATTTGACCTTTTTAGAGAGCAAAAAGAAACCACTTCTGGGGTCGTTTGGGTGGATTTTCCATATCTCTGGAACCCATTGGTCGATTTTGAACCGTTAGAGCCAATAGAATCGAGAGGGAGTTCCTAAATCCACTTACATGTTACCATTGAGGAGTGAGAGTGATGCGCACGCAGTTTGCCCAAACCGAAACCTTCGTTACGCTCTGAAAACTGAAAACTAGGCTTATTGATCATAAATATGATGATGGATTATCAGTAATCATTTCAAAGGGACACAGAGACATTGGATTGACCTTCAGCAGCGTTTGTATGTGTTTTAATGCCATTGAACACAACTTTTGATCAGAAAACAGCAAAGGTAAGACATATTGCCGTTTTGGCTACATAAAGTGAAGTTGTGTGTTGTCTTTGCTGGCTTTCGCTGCCGCGGGTTTTGGTCGCAATGTGATGATACTTATACCATTGGAATCTGTGGAATCTCAGCTTTCAGGTGATATCTTGTCTGTGCAGATCCGATGAAGTATAACATATTTCTTCCGTGAGTTATGTGCTAAGTGCGTTAGCACTCTTTCGCTTAGTGCTAATTCAGAGGCTCGGCGTTAGACTTGTGTTTTGTTTCGGTAAAAATTGTTCATATCGTCAGGTAGCTGACTTTCTTCCCATTAAGTAGGTATGACACATTCATAGTTTGTTAAATGTTAAGAAGCCCTCAGACCAGTGGCGGCTCCAGAGATTTTCTCTAGGGGGTGCTGTGGGGTAGCTTGACGTTTCATAGAGGATGCTCAAACATTAAGGGTTTCCCATTAATGCACCAGCGCTACAGTTGAATTCTCTACTGCAACACTCCCCACACGCACACACAGTGTACCCGCGACTGTTACAATGAAGGCTCGGTAATCAGCTCACGGCATATAGGTGTAAGCAGGGGTAAAGTGCTATTTTTACAAGTGGGGGGTGGACCTCACCTCCTCTAGGAGGGTCCTCACCTCCTCTAGTGGGGTCTGGGGGCATGCTCCCCAGGGAAGATTTTTTTAAATATTGAAGTTAAAAGCATCAATCTGGTGCACTTTGAGAGCAAAATGAAGAGATCTATGGATTCATCTCTCAACACCCATATGAAACAGAACTGTAAACAGATTTTCTATTTCTTTATAGATATTTTACAAATCACTCCCCTTTTAAAACAAACCGTTTGAGACCCACTGAGATAACTAGACTAAAGTTAACTATCTAAACACTGAGAGCCCTTCACCTGAGCTGAGGTTATCTGAGACTCTCCGTCTGACAGGAGAGAGTTCTCCCTCCACCTTGATGTTGAAAAAGCTACTTATATCCCTTAGCTTGGCTAGCTAGCACCAGATGCTAACCACAACGATCTCCGGTAGATACCCACCGGTGCGCGAGGCGAGCTCTCTCTCTCGCACGCACACAAAATAGCTCGACACACACACACACACACACACACAAATTAGCAAATAATTTGGTGCTCTAGCTAACAGGAAGTCACTCAAGTGTCACAAAGTAATTTAGCCTATGGGTAGGTCAAAAATCTAATGGGTGCTGGCCATTGGCCTAATCATATCACCTGTGTTGGCTTTATGTTTTTGGTCAAAAATGTGTTTGTTTCACATTTGCATTGATGTAATCAATCATTTTTCTAATTTAATAAAAATAATAATAATAATAATTTTCAAAAAAAACATATTTCTTGGGGGTGCTTAGGGGGGGCTTTGGCAATCCTAGGGGGTGCTTCAGAATTTTCTTTTTAACTGAAATGGTTTTGGGATCATGTTTACATGTTTTCCACAATGTCAGCATGATGACGGACCATTTAACCCATTAATACAAATTAAAAAGTACCTCCCGCTCAAACCAAGGACAGACTTCCATCAACCCATGTTTTGAATTTGAGGACATGCACAAGAAATTGTTAGTTTTAAGTGTGTGAAAGTGCTGCAAAACGCTGCAAAGAGGAGAAAATGAAACTATGAAGACACAAGAGTGATAGTAACGGTTCAGGGAGGGTAAACATGTGAGGGGTGAAAGCTGCCACTCACTCGTCTCCACTCGTAGAAGTAGGCGATGTCCATTAGTGTGTAGTAATCCTTCAGGGGCTCATCTCCATACAACACCTCCACCTGCAACACACAGCAAACACTGAACACACAGCAAACACTGAACACAGGGTTCCTGCAGGTTTCGCTAACTCAAATTTAAGACTTTTTAAGACCTTTTTAAGATCACTTTGAATAGAATTTAAGACCTATTTCACGGCAAGAATGCATGAAGGAAAATTGCTATGAAAGAAGAAATATGTCCCATAATTACTTACAAAGCAAATGTATTCATGTTCAACATAAGAACAATGACTGAACATAACAGTACATAACTGTGTTAGCCAAAAAGTGTGTGTGTGTTAGGGCTGTGCAATTAATCGTATTTTAATTCATTATTAAATTATTATTTGTTTTAAAGTTCAATAAATGGATGTTTTCGAAGTCAATGAATAATCGTATTTAATAATCGTGATATCAATTATTGACCAAAATAATCGTGATTATGATTTTTGCCATAATCGAGCATCCCTAGTGTGTGTGAGTGAGAGAGAGAGTGAGAGAGTGAGAGAGAGAAAGAGAAAGAAACAAGAGCTATATTCATAGCTCTGCTGCCTTGGCTACACTCTTTCATCGTTGCTGTTGTATGGTTGGTGTTTAATTACGGTATTTAGCGTCTACAGCACCTCCGCTTTTAGACGCTTGCGCATTTCCACTGCAACGGGGTAGCCCCGTTTAAGCGTCCCTAAGCGTCCTCGCTCAGGCCTCGGGCTGCCTCGCTGGCCGTCCGAGGCCGTGGCGCATTTCCATTACAGTTTAGGACCTGGGGTAGCAACGCAGTGTAGGCGGGGCGATCGGCTTTGTTTTTGTTCACATTTCGAGTTGTTCCGTCGAGCTCCCGCTGGATTTGATCATCCCCAATGAGATGTAGGAACGTCGTCACCTCCTCGGTCGACCACGGTGTGCTTTTCTTATTAGACGTAGCCATTTTTGTAGCTCATCCGTTTACAAAATGCTGTTTATAAAAATGCTGCAAGCTTGCTTCTAAATATATATGCGACGCTAGGGATGAACTCGCGCACGATCTTGTGACGATTCTCTCTGACCAATCAGCAGGCGAGAGTGTTGACGTCACTAGTTCAGCCCTGGCCCTGGTCTGATAGAACCACGATTTTATGGGGCCGGAAAAAGTACCCGCTAGCCGGTACTAGGCTATATGGAAAGGCCACCAAAAACTGGCCTGGCCGCTTGAGGACGGTTAAGGACGCTTAAACGGGGCTACCCGCTGCAGTGGAAATGCGCCATAGGGACGCTTAAACGGGGCTACCCCGTTGCAGTGGAAATGCGCCATTAGACCCAGAACACACTGAACACACAGCACACACTGAACACACAGCACACACTGAACACACAGCAAACACTGAACACACACTGCACACACTGAACACACAGAAAACACTGAACACACAGCAAACACTGAACACACAGAACACACAGCAAACACTGAACACACAGCAAACACTGAACACACAGCAAACACTGAACACACAGAACACACAGCAAACACTGAACACACAGCAAACACTGAACACACAGCAAACACTGAACACACAGCAAACACTGAACACACAGCAAACACTGAACACACAGAACACACAGCAAACACTGAACACACAGCACACACACAAACACTGAACACACAGCAAACACTGAACACACAGCACACACTGAACACACAGCAAACACTGAACACACAGCACACACAGAACACACAGCAAACACTGAACACACTGCACACACTGAACACACAGCAAACACTGAACACACAGCACACACAGAACACACAGCAAACACTGAACACACAGCAAACACTGAACACACAGAAAACACTGAACACACAGCAAACACTGAACACACAGAACACACAGCAAACACTGAACACACAGCAAACACTGAACACACAGCAAACACTGAACACACAGAACACACAGCAAACACTGAACACACAGCAAACACTGAACACACTGAACACACAGCAAACACTGAACACACAGCAAACACTGAACACACAGCAAACACTGAACACACAGAACACACAGCAAACACTGAACACACAGCACACACACAAACACTGAACACACAGCAAACACTGAACACACAGCACACACTGAACACACAGCAAACACTGAACACACAGCACACACAGAACACACAGCAAACACTGAACACACTGCACACACTGAACACACAGCAAACACTGAACACACAGCACACACAGAACACACAGCAAACACTGAACACACAGCAAACACTGAACACACAGCACACACTGAACACACAGCACACACTGAACACACACTGAACACACTGCACACACACAAACACTGAACACACAGCACACACTGAACACACTGAACACACACAAACACTGAAAACACTGAACACACACAAACACTGAACACACAGCAAACACTGAACACACAGCACACACTGAACACACAGCACACACTGAACACACAGCACACACTGAACACACAGAAAACACTGAACACACAGCAAACACTGAACACACAGAACACACAGCAAACACTGAACACACACAAACACTGAACACACAGCACACACTGAATACACTGAACACACACAAACACTGAACACACAGAAAACACTGAACACACAGAACACACACAAACACTGAACACACAGAACACACAGAACACACTGAACACACACAAACACTGAACACACAGAAAACACACACAAACACTGAACACACAGCACACACTGAACACACAGCACACACTGAACACACTGAACACACACAAACACTGAACACACAGAAAACACTGAACACACAGAACACACACAAACACAGAACACACAGCAAACACTGAACACACTGAACACACACAAACACTGAACACACAGAAAACACTGAACACACAGAAAACACTGAACACACAGAACACACACAAACACTGAACACAGAACACACAGCAAACACTGAACACACACAAACACTGAACACACAGCACACAGAACACACTGAACACACAGCACACACTGAACACACTAGGGCTGTGCAATTTAATCGATCCTGCGATATATATCGATATTTAGTTTTCCGAGAAAGTATCGATATTTCAGCCGCGGGTATCGATACATTAAGTCTGATAACTGTGTTCGTTATTCTCGCGTCCAGGAGAGAAGCTTTAAAAAGGAGACTAATTGAGTCTCTGAGAAGGTTCAAATGTATACTTTAATTAATAAAAAGCGCGGTAATGTTACAAGCAGAAGATGGTTCAGTCAGAAAAACAGCTGTGTTCCGCTGCCCTCCACGTCTCCAATGTTCGTTGTTGCGCATTACAGAGGATTCAGACATTGTACATTAAATATATAACTAAACACGCCTTTTCTCCTCCTTATCTCTTTCATGACTTTTCATTTAATACATTTTAAACGCTGTAATCAATACTCCAAAAATACCTCACGGCTGGTATCATTTCCGGTAGTTCCGGATGTTGTCTCATGTTACCCACGTCTGTAAACAAACGTATTCAAATAAACTGTACCTTCATTTAATATTCAGCAATAATAATATCTCGACGTCTATAGTTGTAGTGTTGAAATCTGTAGGTTTCGGTGTGCAACACTCCGTGTCATATCGCTACTAAATTCACCTCTATAGTAAATGGTATATTAGCCACATGCTAAATGCTAACCGGAGATGAAGGATTTTCAGAATAAAAGCTTAACAACTGGTTGTGCACAAGAACTTCTGGTTTTTCAGTATAAAACAGCATTTAAACTGACGGTATGTTTAAGATACTTTATGCCATCAAAACATTGATTTTAATTTCTAACAAGTCCCATTCAAATCCCCCGTGTTCCGCCACCTGCTGCACCTTTTAATTCTCCATTGTCCATTGTGATACTGCACTTTATGTACTTACGTTTCAAAGGCTTGTAAGCTACAGTTTGCACTGTTTCAATAAATGAAACTAATTTTCTCACCACATCTTTTGATTCATTTTGTCCAGCACTTGCAAGCTGTAGACTCTCTGTCAGAGCCATATATTGTATAATTGATGCTTTCAGTTTTCAGTTGAATTAATTCAATCCAAGTCAATGGAACACTCACAAGATGTCACCAAAATCACACTGTCCCTTTAAAATCTTTCAGAAAATGATATAAGTGTATCGAATTATATCGAATCGTATCGAATCGTTGGCTGAATATCGTGATATATATCATATTGTGAGCTGAATATCGTGTATCGTATCGTATCGTATCGTGAGATTAGTGTATCGCTACAGCCCTAGAACACACTGCACACACTGAACACACAGCAAACACTGAACACACAGCAAACACTGAACACACAGCAAACACTGAACACACTGAACACACAGCAAACACTGAACACACAGAACACACTGAACACACAGCAAACACTGAACACACAGCAAACACTGAACACACACTGAACACACTGAACACACAGCAAACACTGAACACACAGCACACACTGAACACACAGTGACCCGCATCAACAGACAGAGGTCTTCTTTAAGATGAGGTATTTCTACCTACGGAAGTTAAGATCATCTTTACTATAGTTTGTGATATTTTGAAATAAAAACTCCATATAACATAAAGCCTCCGTTGTACAGTAACACATAATATGCAATAAATATTTAACTTACTTTTGTTCTACCTTGGAGGTTTTGGGATCTTTCTTTTTTTAACGTGTTGTTGACTCTTTATTTAATATGAGTCTTCTCTTTTATTTGGTCTTTTCCTGTAACAATGGAATATCCCCGCTGTGAGACAAAGAGGCTTTTTGAGTTGGATTGTAATCATCAATATGGAGAGTTGCATTTGAATATCGACCCAGTAAAACCTGCTGCTCATGTTCGATCATTTTCTTTATTTACTTACGCATGAAAGTTTAAAGTTTTCTTGTTGTGTTTCTACCTCATAAAAAAATGGCACTGACTTGTGGCCGATCATTTGTACAAAGATGAGCCTTTATTTGATAGCGTCCAAAAAAGAGGGAGGTTTTGATGAAGAAGCATTAGGTGAGGAAAGTCTCAAAGTAGGGCTGAAGTATGACCTTTAATTCATTATTTCAAACATTAGCTGCAGAATGTTCAGATCTTTTTAAGATAAAAATGTAAGCACTTTCAAGGTCCCTAAACCAAGAATTCCAACACTCTTGCAGATATTATTCTCCCCTCTTCTACGGCGGCAGAATTAATCCACATTTAATCAATATAGCAATATGGGTTAGTGTAGTATTCAAAATTGCAGTACGTGCAATAATTATATAGCGGCAAAATTATATATTTTTTAAATTAAGGATTGTGGTGCTGCATAGACTTCCCAGCCTACAAATCCTATTCCACAGACTTAATAAAATATCTGTTTGGTATCTCCCCATGATAATTCTGAATAGATCTTTCAATGATAGTGAGAACAAAGACGCAACAATGATCAATTCCTCCAATATCGTGAATCAACTCGAAAGTCAGAATAATCACAATGATTTTTTTCCAAAATAATGCAGCCCTATACTCTATATTCTTATCATTAATGCAATTGTGAAATATAAAATATAATTCCTCTACACCCACAGCAACATTTGAACTTTTGTTGTATGTTTCATTATTGGTGAAGCATATTAATTTGTTCCACGCTTAAACATTGTACAGGAAGCATGTGAAGGTGTGTCATTTATGCATCGATTTGTCGCGATCTGTCTGTGTTTTAAATTTGTCTGTCTCTGTTTCCTGTTTTAGTTTGAAAAGTGCCCCCCCCCCCCCCCCCCCCGCTCGTCTTGTCTGTTGCTGGTGATTGTGTGCACCTGGTGCCCTGTGTTTCTCCTCCCTCCTCACCTGTGTCTTGTTGGTTTGATTAGTCCTGTGTGTATTTAGGTTCTGTTTTCCTGTTAGTCTGTGAGGTCCTTGTTGCTGGTGACTGTGTTCACGTGAGACAGTCATATTGAGGCTGTGTCATGTACCACAAGGAGTAATAAATGCCCACACCAGGTTGTATTTGGACGTTCTGCCTCTGCCTCCTTGCTTGGTCGGGCCGCTCAATGGTCAGCTTCACAATTGGTGTCAGAAGTGGGATTGACCAAGTGAGGAGGGGAAAATGCAGAGAGGAAACAAGAGCGACCAAAGAGAGGAGCCAGATGACGGTGTGGCTATGCCAGCAGCTGACCAGGGGGCCACGGCTGGTCAACCAGGGGACAGGTTGGAGGAACTAGAGGAGATGATGAAGTCATTCATGCGGTTTCAGACAGCCAGTGACAAGCAGGAGGAGTGCCGTTTGAGAAGCATGGAGCAGCAGATAGCCACTCTGATGCAGCTGCAGCGGCTCCGGGCGGACCCCGCTCAGCTGGAGAGGCTGCTCTCTGAGAAGAGCGGAGGGATCCAGAACCTCAGGATGAAATCTCTGTCAGAGTTTTGGAGCTGGAGAGGAAGAATCAGATCCCGAAGAGGAAGAAAGGGAAGCTTCCTTTCGACTTCACACCCCCCTCTAAGGAAACCATGCTGCACAAGGGGAAGCAGAAACACCGGGCGGAGTGGAGACCCATGGAGGAAAGCAAAATGGCCAAGGCCAGAGAGAGATGCAACCATGCGCATCGCGGGGTCGTACCTTGCCTGGCAGCCATACAACTTTACGGTTAAGCACCGGCCAGGGAAGTCCAACCTGGTGGCTGACTGGGTGTCCCGAAGCCAAGATTTTTAAGACACTGTGCTTCCTGGGGAGAGGGGTAAGGAAATGTAACGGAGGTGATCTCTGGGGCCGTAGATCTCGTTCTCCGTAACGTAGGATATAGCTTCATTATTGGCGAAGCATATTGATTTGTTCCACGCTAAAACATTGCACAGGAAGCATGTGAATTTGTAATTTATGCATCTATTTGTCGCGATCTGTTTGTGTTTTAGTTTGTCTGTCTCCGTTTCCTGTTTTAGTTTGAAAAGTGTTCCCCCCCCGTCGTCGTCGTCTTGTCTGTTGCTGGTGATTGTGTGCACCTGGTGCCCTGTGTTTCTCCTCCCTCCTCACCTGTGTCTTGTTGGTTTGATTAGTCCTGTGTGTATTTAGGCTCTGTTTTCCTGTTAGTCTGTGAGGTCCTTGTTGCTGGTGACTGTGTTCACGTGAGACAGTCATATTGAGGCTGTGTCATGTACCACAAGGAGTAATAAATGCCCACACCGGGTTGTATTTGGACGTTCTGCCTCTGCCTCCTTGCTTGGTCGGGCCGCTCAATGGTCAGCTTCACAGTGAGCATCAGTTTTGAAATGCAAACTAATCAGTAAAAAGGTAAGTCTGTTATTTATTACATTATGACTTCTCATAACAAGAAAAGCACCGGTGTAACAGCGACTGAGATCCAGAGACGTGTTATTGTGAAAGCTGTCTCACTCTGTGGATCAGAGCCATGCTTTCCCTGTTCTCTCTTTACCGTGACATAGTTCAAATAATAACTGTTCTTTTGGAGACAAATGGTGGTGGAACCAGTTGTAAACATGACAATGAAATTGGATCGGCTTACAAAGTTGTTATGGTTGTCAACAGTTGTCTTCTTGATAACAACATTAGTTGTTTTTGTAAAAAAAATGTTGCCGTGTTTATTTGTCGACTTCATGTATATAAAAAAAAAAAAGATCCTTTAACTCTATTGTGACTCCATCAACTCCTGAGAAAAATATCTTGCTCTTTTGCTGCTTCTTGTTTCACAAAGCTCATCAGCTAGCTGTACCTACCCTATATGTTGCCTTCCACAGTGCATAATACCACTCCATGAAGGCAGGATTCTCAGCTAGTAGCTATAGCAACATCATGCTGATATCTTCAGTGCACTTACAACCTAGTTTAAGACTCTTTTGATAATAGAGTGGCTATTTAAAAATGTCAAGTTTGTGCAGCATGCCCCGTGTCACACTTGTAATGATTTTCTCTGACCAATCACAGGTCTGCAGTGATATAACTCAACCTTCTGGTTTCAGCTTTGCTTGCTTGGAACCTCAACATTGTGGTCGCAAAAAAAGTAGTAGGTACTATCATCCATAACTTCTGCAAACAAAAAAACCTAAATATTGAGCGTCCAGTTGAGTAGAAATGTGGAATTTGTCTTCCGTAAAATGCTCAGATTAAGTTTGTTTATCTGACTGTTTTCACTTGAAACAGCTGTACGCTACACCTGACAGCAAACCAGAAATGAGTAGCATGAGTGAACCAAAACAGTTCAGTTCTGGTCCTAAATTACTGCCATTAGCTTTTTGCAGAAAAGCGCTTTACATTTGTTTCTTTAAAGCTCTGTTCGTTAATATGTTGCACTGCCTGGTATGACCTGCCTTTGTATCAGATTTTACAACTGTGTAATTTAGAGTCCCTTGATATTATTGTGTGGAAACCCTGATAGTTTAAATCAATACAGCATGGGCTGCTGTGTGGGTACAAAGTGTCTCATTACCCGGTAGTTGTTAGGGATATCCATCTTGCTTCGGAGGAACTTTGCTAAGTGCATGACGGACATGGCTGCTGGGCACTGCAGGAAGCGTTTACCGTTGGCCTGGCACCGAGAAAAGAGCAGACCGTAAATCCACACTGAACACCAGACGACCTCAAACATGGCACGTAGGCTTCAACTGCTGCGTCACCATACACTGATTTCTTTCAAAATAAATAAATACAAATCTGACTTTACCTTATCACCTTCCAGCTCTGAATGCTGCCTCTCATTATTTCTGCAAGGAAATATTCAAAACAAAGAAAAGGCGTTAATCAATAACAATAAAATACATAATTATCACGATTATTTTGGAAAATATTTAAATCAGAATTAAACATAACTACTCGTTGACTTTAAAAAAATAACAGGATTTCTTCAACCTGTCAAATAAAAAGCAATAAAACAATTAAAATATAGTATCCTATATGCATTTAAGTGTAATAAAAAAGTAATGTTAGTGCTTTTCCACAATATACTGAATACTAATAAAATAAAACCGTAAATATATTGATCATTATTCTATTATTAATATTATTTTGGTAAACATGTTGATCAGAATTATGATCAACATTATGATGTTTGCTCAATATTGCATTGACAAGTAAGGGATAATGTGCAGTGAAAAGAAAAAACACCCGATCAAGATCCCTCCGCTTCGCGTCAGTCTCTGTGATCATACTGTCTGGTTTTTTTCCAACGATGACCGGCTCGCTGCACATGATCCAGCTTATTACACGGCCACATACTAAACAAACTAACAAGACTTATTTTTTACTTATTTGAACTATGCCTATTTCAAAGTGTTTGCACATTTGCAGAAAGTAGGTCCATTCAAGCATTTAAAAAAAATAGTTTTTTGCAAAACAGACACATCTTTATTTCCATGTTGTATTGCCTACAGCAATGTTCTTTCAAATTGTTGATCATTTGAAAGAACATTATTTTTGTTGGAACCTAAAGAGACATATTTTTTGTTCAAAACAAGCTGTTATATAGCTTTTGCATATGTTTTATAGCCTACATTTGGGTTGTTTTTGTGTGTTGATGTTGTCAATTTGGAAATGCAGTTTTCTGAATATAATAATGGAAAAACATTTTGGCGTGTTTTTTATCCGATTCATTGATTAATCGTAGAAATAATTGACTGATTAATCGATTATCAAATTAGTTGTTAGTTGCAGCCCTAATATAATTCTATATAGATTTAAACCAAATAGACATATTAAATACAACTTGATAACATTAACTATTTTGTAAAGAAAGGGCTCTTCCACAACCTACTGAACACTCAATATAAAACAAAAAAATATTTTATAATTTGGACCAAAACAAATATGATCAACTATGTCGTAGCCTATGGTCGTAGCGCACTACCACAACATACAGAAGACTCCTGAATCAATATATGTTTTAAATGTTTACGTTTAACATATTCCAGTCCGGACCTCCAGCAAAGCAAATTGCTGGAAGGTAAACGTAGGTTGCGCCTGATTTATAACACAAAACGGCAGGATAATTACTGCAACGGAACGTGGAATAATGTTCGCTTTATTAACACTATCCTGCTAAAATTGGAGAAAAACAATTCAATGAAACACTCAGCCCAAATGACAATGGAACCTTTTGAATTCTTCACACATTAATTAATTTCATTTCCTATTTATCCTAGGTTTTAAATGGGCCTTAGCTATTTATTTAAGTAAAACTACTCCATTGTTTGCTTTATGCATGATCAGGTCATTATTTGTCATTGTTTTCAAACCTGTCTAACATTTCCCACAGCTGTTTATTTGTGAAACTGAGAAATGATTGACTCACTTGTTCCTCTCGTAGAACTGTATGGACAGACTGATGATTTCATCCTCTGCTATGTTAAACGTCTCCACCACTTCCCCTGGTTCCAGCACACGGTTCTCTGCGTAGAAGTCCCGCCTCCGTTTCATCTCATCTGGGTTCAGAAATAAAAAAGTGTCCATTGGTAAACAAAGGCATCATCATGAAAAGCTGTTCCTCTGCAGGCTCATAAACGTGGTCTTACCTTTGAATAACCCCGGAACAAGCTTATAAACAATATCTTGTAGAGTTTTGTCCGCTCTGGAAAAGATAAAAAAGAGTTGATAAGCATGATGCTCATTGCATTCAGATGACATAATACCTGACACAGATCATGGTAACTTACCGGATGCTGAGCTGAGGACATGTCTTGTGGACCTGAACGTCACATCGAGGGCAGAACTTATTTGTCTCCAGGAAGGCAACGATGCAAGTTTTACAAACTGCGTGGAGAGAAAGAGGACAGATGCTAAATCACTGCTCTGCATTACAAACAGTGTTCAAGAGGAATTTAGGATTGCTTTAAGTGGGGTTGCTACTTATCCAGAGACAGGGGACTACATACAGTAGATTGGACAGAAGTACAGGCAGAAAAGACCCCATCCCAAGCAGTCAAATATGTTTTACTCAGTTGTTGACACTTTAAAGAAAAGCTATCAATGCTCTCTTCAAAGCCACCACACTCCATTGACTAAAACAGGTTGTTCTCTTGCATAATACAGGAGTTGCTAGTCTACTCCTGCCTTAGTTATAAATTACTGTTTTTTTCTTCCAATGGAGTCTATAGAGCGCCACAGTGACGCGTCCTAAAACCCGGAAGTAAGCTGCGCATGGGTTCCTTCGACAAAAAAGCAATGGGATTTCTCCATAGGGTTTTGGAAAATAGCTAGAAATAAGGTCTGTGGTTGAAACACATTTAAGAGACGGGTCACGTTTTGTTCAGTCGGATAATCTCCACATGTCTACCCTACTTTTATCATTTTCGAGTCATAAATCTAATCGATAGATTATGATCGATAGATTTATTATTTGAAAATTATAAAAGTAGGGTTTTAGGACGCGTCACTGTGGCACTCTATTGGCTTTGAAGAGAGCATATATTCAGTTCCCCATCAGAATGGGCTAACTGAATATGAATTGAATATGAATATGAATTCCCGTGTCTGGCGGTTAACATTTTCTAGATTCAGCATACACTTAAACTATAATTACTTTTTGTAGGTGGCTTAAGTATGTGTTCCTGCTGTCCCTGTCCACAGTGGTACAATGCTTAGCTTCCCTGCTAGTACTTCTGTTTGTTTCTGCAAACTGACATCTAGGCATAGGTAGTACACTCATTATGAATAAGTACCTCATCACACTCAAACACCAAAGCTATCCCTTCAATGTAGACTTCATGGGGCGGATTTAGAATACAATACTACTTTTGGTTGGAGTTAAAGCGATATAATATAAACTCTATCAAACAAAATGTAAATGTGTCACATGCAATAAACATAATTGATCCCTCTTCCTACAGACCTGATTTAAAAAAGAACATCGTCAGTAAATGGCCAGAGTTGGGTGTAACGCGTTACTGTAATAACATTACTTTAGTCGGTAACGGAGTAGTGTAACGCGCTACTTTTATAATTCAGTAATCACACTACAGTTACTAACATTTCCCCAACACGCGTTACTTCGTTACTTACTAAAATCAGTCATAATCACACTGACAGACAAGAGGGGTTTCCGCCGCAGGTTTATATACGTAATCTACGCGACTTGCGCGTCCACATCTCCACGTGCAGTGCTGCATAAACATGGCTGAGTCAGCGATAACTTTCGAGGGGTGGAGGTATGCCCATTACTTTGAGTTCGTCCGAAGAATAGACAGGAATGTGACGGTGAGGTGCAAACTGTGTCCAGGCCAGAAGCTGTTATCCACTGCTGTAAACACCACGTCAAACCTCAACAAACACCTGCAAAGAACACATGCTAAGGTGAAGCTAATAGCTAAGGACCCCCGAACCCAGAGTGAGGATGTTGTGAGTGCGCCGCCGCAGACTCTGAAGCAGCAACAATTAGAATGTGGAGGACCGGTAACCAAAGCAGAGATGGACAGGCTTGTAGCATCCTTCATAGTAGAGGAAATGTTGCCCATTTGCACAGTGGAATCACCATCGTTCAGAGATATACTGCGCAAAATACAGATAGCTGAAGACAGCCACGGTTAGATAGGAAAACATTCAGGAGCTGGATCAGTCTTATGCGACAATGGAAACTGAACTAAAGAGAACATTTGAAACTTTAGCAGTCTGCGTGATCTGCCCGTAGGGCGGGCCGGCCCTGCGAGTAAAGTAACGAGTAAAGTAACGAGTAACTTTATGTAGAGAGTAACGAAGTAGTGTAATATATTACTTCTTTTTTTTTTAAAAGTAATATGTAATATTACCTTTTTAGTAACGACCCCATCTCTGTAAATGACTCATGTTTGCCTCCATACAACCACAACATGAGCTCTGCTAACATACAGTAAATGGGATCTTCTTATTGGGTAAATGAAAACACTGTCCATGCATGTGAGGGGATGTTTTCATGTGAGGAACTTACAGGAGTGCAGGCACTCTACGATGGTTGTGGCATCAATTAAGTAGCCAGCGCACAGTGGGCATGTGAGGTGTGAGTTCAGATCTGTGATTTTAATCCGGTTGGGCTGCATTTTATCCATCTGGACAGATCTGAGGAGGGAACAAACAACAACACACATGTTCTAGTTAAAAAGTAGGGCACAGGAGACGATGTAAATGTGCTTGTTAACACTATTAGAAAGAAGAAGACGTACTTAATTAATCCCCAAGGGGGAAATTAAGGGTTTCCCTCTGGTGTTATTTTTTGTTTACATTAGTTGGTATACACATGGACACATGCACAAACAGAACCACATGCAGAGTAGCAGAGTGAAGGGGCTGCCAGTCGTCCGGCGCCCGGGAGTTGGGACTCGGTGCCTTGCTCAAGGGCACCTCGGCTGTGCCCAGAGTGAACTGGCACCTCTCCAGCTGCCAGTCCACATTCCGTATGTTGGTCTTATCGGGATGTGAACCGCCAACCCTTCGGCTCCAGAGCCAAGTCCCTACAGCCTGAGCCCCTTATTATTATTATCCCAAGAGAGTGGCTGCCTTAGACAATGTATGCAGCTCGTCCTTGGGACAGCCGCTTGTGAAACCACAACAAAGAAAGCTCAGGGCCAAAAAACACAAGTATACTAACATGTAGTAGCGAGAAATAACGTGAGGAGAGCAGGAGCCGTGCAGCTAAATGCAGCCTGTGTGCTGCTGCTGCTGCTGCTGCTGCTGCTGCTGCTCACAGCCAGCAGACTATTGAATCGCCCCTGTGTGGCCTCATCTCGTGCATCAGCTCCACGAGCAACAAAGAGCGTTTCATGCCCCGGAGCTCGCGCCGCCCGCCCGGGCACAGACACCCGACACATCCCGAGCGAGCACACACACTGATGGGGGTTGCAGAGCCGCAGAAAATCACACTGGTACACAAAGCAGCCATCTTAAATTCACTGACAGGGCTGTATCAGGAGGCGAACAAGAGAGGCTCAAAATGTGACACCGTGCACTCTGTGTGCGGCTCATCAAACCGCGCGCGACGGGCCCGATAAAGAGCGGGCACCGACGCTTGGTTCCTACCTGATCACACATCAAAGTTAGCCTCTCCTCCCAGCCAGGATCCAGGTAAATTATTTGGACTTGGGAAGAATTTGCAGCAGCGCCAGAAAATGGCTTTTTTCAGCACCGTCAGAGGACTGCCCATTTTGGATCACGTGATATTATTTTGTCGCCTCGTTCACGGGGCAGACAGGGATCCTCTGCAGGCCCGGCTCACTTCATGCATCCATTTACTCTGCGTGGGCCCGCACTTACATTCTGTAACGTTATATCTATTTTTTTATTTTGTATTTCAATATGTTGCACAGGAGAGGGGTGTGTTTGTCTCAGTCACGCAGAATGTGAATTTGCGTGAGGCCCCGCAGCCTTGTTGCAGGCCTCCCGGGCCCGAGCGGTGGGCTGTCCCAAAAGAGTGTGGAATTTAATTGGCAATTTGCAGGTCTCGCTCCATTTGAATTATTTTAATAATATATTTATATCATATAATAATATTATGAAATAATCCTCTTTCGTACAAATGAAATACAAATGATTTACATTTTAAATAGGGTAATAAAGGCCTACCAGTGGGAAAATGTGTCTGATCAAACACTGAATACTGAATAGGCCTTAGCATGCCACCGATCCAGTGATGCACAGTTTAAAATGAGTTTCATTTGAATCCAAATAAGCTTTTCCCTTCAAACCAGAGATTGGATAATGTCCTGGGTAACCTAAGAAATCAGCAAACATTTACAGATAGAAAGTCAGCAAAAAAGAATAGAACTACAATAGGGTAAAACTGACAATAAGTCAGCAGTTCCCTTAGGTAACATGCAGACATTCTATTTATTGTATTCATGTATTTGACAGGGAGATTATCTAAGGCATTGTTGCATTTAAAAGAGTGAAACAGTCTAAGTGTATTAGTTGTAGTTAATTTGAAAACATGTTCCATGGTTAGGCTACTAAGAAATACAATCACATAATACAACAGTGTTACACAGGCATAGAAACTACCAAGAAAAGACAGACAGACAAACAGCAGTAACCTAAAGAACAATTGTGAACCACAACAACAAATATGATTAAGAAGAGCATTGTATATATATCCTACTATATGAATATACATTAATCTCAGTGTTAAAAGATTTGTCTTTAAGAGAAATCCTCAGAATCTGTTATCTTTAGGACATTCATGGTGTCAGATACCCAGTTATACTTTTAATGCAACCTATACTGGCTTTCACATGTGTTAGGAATGGTAACATACTGTATGTAGCCTGTAATGAGAGTTTTCTCTGAAACAAAACATGTTGGACAGTGTATGATAACCATCAGGTCTCATGAAAGAAAACAATTTCAAACTGTTACAAAGGATGACATGAGGACATATCCTGACCCAATTTTTTTGTTTTCCTGTTTTGGTTCTTCACTTAAAATAAAAGGTTTGTGACTTAAGGCATATGATAAGGCATGTTTTTTGTCTTGTTTTAATTATAGCCTACTTTAAGTATTTTGAACAGTAGACGTATGGACAAACAATGTGAACAAATAAGAAGTAATACAAATATTTACAAGTAGATTATTACAAATGAGTGAATCTTGTTGTGTATTTGTACATTTATTAATGTGTAAAAGGGCTTACTCCAGTAATTTAATTGAAGAAGCCAAGATATCCTGACTTATAGACCCTTAAAAAGGTAAAGCTCCAAAAACATGAATACACTTCGCACAATGCAACTCTGTTCGTAAAGACTCACCCTGCTATACATACAGAAAAGTTAGCTTTATAGCAATAAAATGGTTGGAGGGCCCTTTTAAAGTATTATTTTAACTTAATGTCCAATGTCATCATAATCTATGACACACAAATGAGCAGTACACATCCAGTTTGTGAAGAGGCAGAAGACTCATCAGACGACTTTTTATTCTTCCTTTATGAAGATTCATGTGAGAAAGTTCCCTAACACTGGTCCCTTGAGGCAGCTGCCCATTAGTCATCTGAAATGTATTCATACAAAGTGTCCATACACTTCTAATTTTACTACTTGATAGTGTCTTTATGATACTGTCTATATGTATACTACCCTCATATTGTATTCATATTTATAGTACTGCTAATACTGTTCATATAATTTAACTTTTCATATCTGTCGTATTTATAAACGTATATTATACATTACACTGCACTTTACTGCTTCTCTTGCACATTTGGTGAGATGCTTACTGCATTTTGTTGTACCATTGACTACCATTTGATCTAATCATGGCTTTAGATCTTTTATCAAACATAGTGGTGGTAATATCTACAGCTCAAATGTTTGATCCGAGCACTACAGGTGCAGACAGGAGCTCAGTATGTTGTTTTTAAAGAGCTACCTGAATTTTTTTATAGTGACACAGAATCTGACCGATTTAAGATCAGGGCCATAAACACCCGAGGACACTGAGGTCATCATATCCGCTGGTGGTGGGTTTTTTCAGGATTTGTTTGCATTTAGCCACCTGGGGGTACTTCACACTCCACAAACTAATAATAAAGAAATCGACATCTGGATTTTTTTTACAGCTTATAAACTCTACAGTATTTTCTCACTAGAAATGTAAAAAAGTGTTACACACATGAATCCATTAACATAGGCCAACTTGCCAAACACCTAACTGCTTTTATGTTGACTTATCAATTAGGATGTATTTAAAGCACTTGAAAAAAACACTTACAAGCTTTTTACAACACAAAAGCCAACATAGCAGCAGGGGGAGGGGTAGTGGGAGGATAAGAGTGAGAGGGAGGACACATTGAAGTCAGTTAAAGAAAAAAATATCCATTTACTGTATTTGATAGTGAGCACATTTTATGTTCGCCCAACTGTCACTATGTGCTGGGCATGCATGTTGCGCTGATTAGCCGTTTAGAAAAATGTAAAAGTTTCTGCACATATTTGTGTAGTGTCTCTGCACACATAAAGGACCCATAAAAGAGGAGTGTGCTCTTGATTGAATTCGGTGGACTGGTAGTATGAATGAAGCGTGTGCCATTTTGGGCAAAAGTTTTCTTTTGATATGTGTGTATATAGTTATGAGTGCAGTTCTTTATTCTGCAGGATATATGGGGTGTTTTGCACTTTGGGTGTGTGGTTTTGTTAATTGTGTTGAGTTTTTTGAGAAAATTAGCCATGTTTTCAAAAACGTGTGTAAGCATTGAACAAAACTGTTGGTAAAATACTTGAGAAATGTACTTAGTTACTGTCCAACACTGACTGTATGGCTCCAGCCTCCAACCCATCTCCCCTCCTCTCCTTTGGGTATCCGACCCTTGTCAATTAACTACGGGGGTCCCTCAGGGCTCTGTTCTTGGTCCCCTCCTCTTCTCCTTGTACACAAACTCGCTCGGATCCGTCATTAGCCCGCATGGTTTTTCTTACCACTGCTACGCTGACGACACCCAATTAATTCTGTCCTTTCCCCGCTCAGAGACCCAGGTCGTCGCACGCATCTCTGCTTGTCTAGCTGACATCTCTCAGTGGATGTCTGCTCACCACCTCAAGCTCAACCTTGACAAGACTGAGCTGCTCTTCCTCCCGGGAAAAGATTGTCCAACTCTTGACCTGACAATCAACATCGGCACCTCAGTTGTTTCCCCCGACTCAGACTGCAAGGAATCTGGGTGTGACCCTAGATAACAACCTGTCCTTCACTGCAAACATCGCTGCTACAACCCGCTGCTGCAGATACACGCTTTACAACATCAGGAAGATACGTCCCCAGCTGACTCAGAAAGCGACTCAGGTTCTGGTCCAGGCTCTCGTCATCTCACGCCTAGACTACTGCAACTCCCTCCTGGCTGGTCTACCTGCATGTGCCATCCGACCTCTGCAGCTCATCCAGAATGCAGCGGCTCGTCTGGTTTTCAACCTTCCTAAATTCTCCCACACCACTCCGCTCCTCCGCTCCCTTCACTGGCTTCCGGTAACTGCTAGAATCCACTTCAAGACACTGGTACTTGCTTACCGTGCTGCGAATGGATCTGGCCCTTCCTACATCCAGGACATGGTTAAACCGTACACCCCAGCGCGTGCACTACGCTCTGCATCAGCCAAACGACTCGTTGCGCCCTCGCTGCGAGGGGGACCCAAGTTCCCATCGGCGAAAACACGTGGGTTTGCTATCCTGGCTCCAAGATGGTGGAATGAGCTCCCCATTGACATCAGGACGGCAGATAGCTTGCACATCTTCCGGCGCAAACTGAAAACTCATCTCTTTCGACTCCACTTCGAGCGTTAGAACGATTAACGAAGCACTTTTATACCAATAAAGGACTGGATTACCTAAAGCCAGTTGAGTAGCACTTGAAATGTTTGGCTCTATGAAACCTGATATACTTATATGATTCTGTTTTCTTCAAGGTTGTGTCTTCCTGGTCGAATGTACTTATTGTAAGTCGCTTTGGACAAAAACGTCAGCTAAATGCAATGTAATGTAATGTAATGTAATGTATCCAGTGTGTGGGAACCCCTGCAGTGACCACCGGCGACCTGCTGGGGGCGCTGTTGACTGTAAAGTGCAGTACAGACGCCATCTTGAGGAGACCCCAAACGCAGCGCTGGTTTATGACTGACAACAATCTCAAGCGCATCATGATGGGATTACTCACTAACAAGTAAAACAGCATCACACCTGCTCTGCGTTGCACGCGCTAAAGTGAAGGAGCAGAGCTGCCCGGCGCGTGCTCCCCTCTCCCGGTAGTTTTCCTGCAGAGAGGGGCTGGCTGCAGCCCGATGGCCGGCTAGCTGCTCTCTGGACTCCACCGCGGCCTGCTCTGGAGGAGGAAGGGTGGTGACGGCGCAAAATGCTATACCGCTGACTCCCAACAAGACAGTTATCCTACCCAGAGACTCGCTGCGTGGTGGACGACGAGCACGATGCACTTATAGATTTTTTAAACGCTCTTAACTTTCCGCATTGTTTTGTTGTGTGTCGGGGCGACAGTGAGTGTCGTCTTGCGTACCCTGAATTCCCAGCCTCAGACATGTCATCCAACTGCACCAGCGCAGCGCCTGTCAGCGCTAGCAAAACCAAGACGAAAAAGAAGCATTTTATAGGACAGAAAGTGAAGTTATTCCGTGCAAGTGAGCCCATTCTCAGCGTTTTAATGTGGGGTGTCAACCATACGGTGAGTCCATCCTAACTGCCTCTCTGTCGCTAGTAAGCAGTTTGTTTATGCTGCTGTTTTGATTTAGCTAGCATGCTAGCTTGTTAGCCAGCTGCCCTCATCTGTCATGCCAGCTTTGAAGCTTTATCTCGTTATTTGTCTTTGTCATGTTTTCGCCAGGTATTGAGTAATGTGCTTGGATAAACACCTGCTGGTTGACTGTGCTAAGCTGGTCATTGTCAGACAGTGTGTAGCTAACTGCCTCTGAAGCTAGCCTCGGTGTGCTGAGCCTGAAGCGTGCGTTTTGCAGGGATTTTTGAAGTGTGTGTGTGTTAAACTCTGCAGCTGTGGAATGAGTATCAGAACATCGGCATGTCCGCGGCAGGTTGTGCATTTTCACTCAAAGCATAGCGTTACCAATCTGCCTTCATAAATCATGGATGCTGATGTGTTTGGGAGCCAAGTCGTGAGCTGCGGCTGTAGTGCAGGAGCATGGAGCGGGAGGGGTGTGACCGGAGCAGCAGGTTACACTCTCTCAGCCCCACAGCTGCACACAGCAGCCTGCCTTTTGTTCAATAAACCTGCTCTGAGCGTGCAGTTGCAGATCCAATGCTCGGTGCATGCAGCCGACTGCTGCACTTAACTCCTGCACATTCATTTCCTATAAATAGAATAGAAAATATATCACATTCACTTCTGGCCGACAGTGCCTATGGCTATTGGCTATGAAAAGCACAGTGAGGTGCAACATCAACACCAGGGATAGATGGGGTGTGTTTGCACTTTGCAGCACTAGTTTGCTCTCGCTTAATGTGCAATACACCTAATAACTGTGTTGCCAGACAGCCACTCGGCACAGATTGTTTGATGCATGAAACGCAATAAATAACTCAAGGGTCTCCAAGTCACTACATTATTGCCCGATTTGCACTATTTGGATGAAACGTCAACACAGCAGATTTGCCCCTGTGACTTCTTCTTCCGTCTGATTACTGCAAGACATAAGATAAGAACCACCCTTTCCTTTTGAATGAAAAGACACTATAATGCATGCAATGGGGGAATGAAGGAGGCGGATATGGTCACCCCTGCAGCATCCTTTATTCAGAAGCTGAACTTTGGCAGTGTGGGTGCAGCACGGCCTGGAGATGGTTTGAGGTGTGGGCGGGAAGCCGATTCAAGACATCAAACAGACTTCTCATCAAAGTCCCCTCCTTCCAGTCAGCAGTTGTATACATTTGTAATCGAGCCTCAGTTGTGAAGCTTGAGACTTCAGCTCCACAAAGCGTCAGCTAGTGTGCAGATGATGCAGCAACTGCACCACCTGTTTGATGTCAGAAAGTCATTTCCAATCCTGTTGATCTGAGTTTAAGTTAAAGAAGTGTTTGTGATTGACTGCACTGCTTCTGTCTGATCATCTGCAGTAATGACACAGTGTGGTGTTGCATATAGAAACATTTAGTTACAAATCTTCATGTTTCCACAAGTTATAAGCAATACCTCACTTTCTGATGAGTTGACTGTTACTGCACACATCTGAGTTCATAACTTATTAACAAGCCTTCACAGAAAACTTCCTGACTTAATTCCAATATTAAACTCGTAACTGTACAAACTACTACAGTTTGGATTTAAATATACATCATATATATATATATGTTTTCCTACCATGGATTGAAATAACATTAATTTGTTGTTATTTATATTATGAATGTGGAAGTAAAAGAGTGGTATCAGATGATATTTTTTGTTGCTATGAAGTCATTTGTCTCACTCAGTTATATAAGTGCTGCATATTTACATCACATTACCATCAGCGGTTTGAGTTTGAAGAACTAGTAGAATGAATATTAAATAAACAAACAGCACCGCCAGGAGTCTATTCGTTATTACAAGCGTAATAAAATGCTCATAGTAACTATGGTTACAGTGATTTGTTTCTTAAAGCTATCAAAAAGCTTAGGGCAGAATCATTCCTGAACAAATGGTGTTTAAATCATTTGCTTTCAGTTCTCCAGTGGTCAGCTTAAAAAAAAAAAAAGACATTCTGTACACAACACATTGACTGCTACAGTTTCTTTACGAGTCGAAACCAAGATGAGGCTTAGTAACTATTCGCATTACTAATGTTACTGTTTTTGAACAGCATAATACTGTTTGAGGATATAGCCTAATTCTACTTTGAAATACAGTAAAGTATTTGCTTTGTTATGTTTTCTTTTACAGGAATGTACACTATTTTAGTGTTTGAATTATACACAGTACAGTAAATACATTTGTAGTGTACAATAAATTGAAAAGTATTTGAAACCGTCCCTTTCAATACTTTGTAGTCATGTTATAAATAAACAAAGGTCAAACAGATACTGATCTGCATGACAAGTAATACAAATTTAAATAAAAAAATGATAATATCAGTGAAACATTTGACCCTCACAGATGTGATCCGTATGAAATGTTTGCACTGAACTGTGTGTAGTTGCTAACGGGCTCTTTCACGTTTCCTCCCTGGGGGTGGGGAGTGGTATCTCTTCAACCTTTCCGCCGCATGTCCCCTGTATGGTTGTTTACTCCATAACCTACAAGGAGTTTTTTTCTAAAGTGTATCGGCCTGAGCTTTAACTCGGCATGTGTTTCAGCAGATAAGATCAGAGTGGGGGGAGGGGGGGTCAGCAGCAGTAGCCTGCTCTTTGGTCCCAGAGTTAATGTTTGGTGCTGGTAAATACTCCCACGTATCTGTCACTCAAACATATCTCTGGATACTGATGAGCATGGGCAGATTGGACACTTTTCACTGAATATGCACTAGTGCCATATTCAGTGAAGAAACATTATATTTGCTAAAGGCTAAATGTGTGTTATAATATGATGTTGAAAGAAGTATATTGGCCAACAAAACATATTTGATTGGTACAGGTCTCTTCAAAATTACACCAAAATCATTTAAATACATTTTTTCTGATAATGACAATTATGATGCTAAAAAGATCCACCTCTCCGTTATCGTGAATCATATCGCAATTGCATATCAGTCAAAATAATTTGTGCAGTCTTGTTTTAAACTGTGCCTTTATTTAAATGGTCATATTTGATTGTTTTCATATATTCTGCAAATACTTATAGAGCCTGTGCTGTGTGTGTCAGCTTCACGCTCCTGTCTGATCTCTCTCTGTTTTTCTCTTCTCTCCCTCAGATTAACGAGTTAAGTAACGTGCCTGTCCCAGTAATGCTGATGCCAGATGACTTTAAAGCCTACAGTAAGATCAAAGTGGACAACCACCTATTTAACAAGTAGGTACATCACAGCTTATGAACTGTTAGCACTATTCGGTAGAGGCACAATCTGTAATCCACCTGCAAACAGAAAGGGTCAACCCCCCCCCCCCACCAGAGTTCAGAACACCTGCTGTCACTCCAACATGACTGACAGATGTTTCAGGAAAGCAGTTTCCAGCTACAGATTGAATCCTATCACAATACAAATCTAGGCTAGCTCTGAACGGCCTGTTATACGCTCGATTCAGAATAAATGTCACCTTGCAGATTGTGACACAACCATCTTTGCACTACTGATAATCCTCATGGCTAGTGTCAGTGCAGGACTGGAGCAGGGTGGTGTTTTCCTTAAGCCTGTCAGGCTGAGAATAGCATGAGATCATTTCAGAGCCGTGACCTGCCCAAGACACACCTGTGTAATAAGCATGCTGCTAAATAAGCAATGTGATATGACACAAAGACAACTTGGTGAAGTAGATACATCTACAGTATAGTTGTGTATGAAAAACTTGGTTTACAGGTTCCTAAACAATGCAATATAAATATATACAAGACATAAAACAAAACAAAAAAACTATAAAACTAGTGCAAGCTCATGAGAATCTGATAATCTTGTAGCCAGTTTGAGTGATGCACCTACAGTTTAGCCTCATGTGGTTTGGTCTTTTTACACTATCTCGCATAACATGTCATCTAGCTGACACTCTTATACCATAGACATACACTCTTATACCATAGACATACACTCTTATACCATAGACATACACTCTTATACCATAGACATACACTCTTATGACATAGACATACACTCTTATGACATAGACATACACTCTTATACCATACACATACACTCTTATACCATAGACATACACTCTTATACCATAGACATACACTCTTATACCATAGACATACACTCTTATACCATAGACATACACTCTTATACCATAGACATACATACACTCTTATGACATAGACATACACTCTTATGACATAGACATACACTCTTATGACATAGACATACACTCTTATGACATAGACATACACTCTTATACCATAGACATACACTCTTATGACATAGACATACACTCTTATGACATAGACATACACTCTTATACCATATACATACACTCTTATACCATAGACATACACTCTTGTGACATAGACATACACTCTTATACCATATACATACACCCTTATACCATAGACATACACTCTTATGACATAGACATAAACTCTTATACCATAGACATACACTCTTATGACATAGACATACACTGTTATACCATAGACATACACTCTTATACCATAGACATACACTCTTATGACATAGACATACACTGTTATACCATAGACATACACTCTTATGACATAGACATACACTGTTATACCATAGACATACACTCTTATACCATAGACATACACTCTTATGACATAGACATACACTCTTATACCATAGACATACACTCTTATGACATAGACATACACTGTTATACCATAGACATACACTGTTATACCATAGACATACACTCTTATGACATAGACATACACTCTTATACCATAGACATTATGACATAGACATACACTCTTATACCATAGACATACACTCTTATACCATAGACATACACTCTTATACCATAGACATACACTCTTATACCATAGACATGCCTACAGGAGCGATATAGGGTCCAGTATGCCCAAAGAAGCTGACTGCTGCAGGGGGGTTGAACCACTGCCCCTCTGAGCCAAAAAGTATTGTGTTGCTTTGAGAACTTTCACTTCTTAGTGCTACTAGCCAGACACAAACAATTACAATGCAACATTTGTCTTTTTAGTTATTATCTTTGCTTTACAGCAGTGCAACACAACATATAAGAACATACATTTACATAATTAAAGTAAATAAATAAACAATTTGAGAGAATGGGGTCTTATTTGGGGATATCTGGGAAGGTTTTTCTTGTTAGTATTAGACGTCTAACAATGCACATTTAATTTGAAATGTTTTGCTGCAATTCAAATGTATCTGTGTATTACATTTTGTCACAGTTTGTAGTGATATATGTTTTTGGTCGGGGATGTTGTTCACTAGTTTGCAATCACATGTCTCTTTCTATTGCTCTACCTGAACAAATACACTCTATATGATGACTGCCAATAGGAATAGAGGATGACTCTAAAAAAAGTCACAATTAACAGCAAATGTTCATTCAATAAAATGTATGTTTGCTTTTGAGTGATTGGAAACATGTCAGTGCCTGTGCTCACACAGGAAACATGTTTTGTTTGCTATACTGAATTCAAAAGAGGTGTTTTGATATTTGATGCACTTTAAGTGCATGCATCCTGCACACCAGCAGCATCTCTTAAAGCTATACATGTCTGATTGGTATTACTGTCTATGCAGGATCCACAGAATAGGAGAAATAAATCCAACACTCGGCAAGCAAATGTTTGTCAATCATCACTCCTCCTCAGTTCCAGTAATGAATCCCTGAGCTCGTGTTTGGTGTTCTGACTGTGTGTCTCTTCCCCTTCAGAGAAAACCTGCCTAGTCGCTTTAAGTTCAAAGAGTACTGTCCCATGGTGTTCAGGAACCTGAGGGAGAGGTTCTGCATCGACGACCAGGACTACCAGGCAAGTCTCCCACGGACCAACTCTGATGGATCATTTCATCTCAGAGATCCTAAACCTGAAATCTGATTGATCTGTTACATTTGTGTACCCTGGAAATATCCCGAAAGGTCTCATTAAAAGCCATAGATTCTTTTTGAGGATAATTATGGAAAGTATAGAAACTGACAAAATGCTGGCGTAATCAAGCTGAGTGGAGAAAAATTACTTTTAGTGTCTGAATTAAAAAGGAAAATGTAGATCCATATTGAGGGAAATTCTGATTGTTATAAATGTTTTGGATCTTAACAATGTCTCTTTTGGTTGAGCTCTCTTTTATGCATTGTAAAATGTAATTGCATTTGTATTTGTTATTTGTATGCTTTATTGTCCCAGTCCTCACCTGTTCTATTTCAAAAAAAGGTGTAAAAAAAAGAGTTCTTGGAGAGTTATATATAACTAGATGTCTCTTTTTTGGCAGAACTCTTTGACGAGGAGCGCCCCGCTCAACAGCGACTCCCAGGGTCGCTTCGGCAACCGCTTCCTGTCCAGCTACGACCACCGCTTTGTCATCAAGACCGTGTCCAGTGAGGACATCGCCGAGATGCACAACATCCTAAAGAAATATCACCAGGTAGCAGCCCCTCTCACCACAAAGTGTCTGTGATGTGGTTGAATATATTTATTCTTATTACAGGAAAGAAAGTCACAAATCCACGTAAATGATGCAAAAGTGTTGAATATGACTGAAGAGCAGTGTCCAGTTTTAATCAGGTTTCATATTCCTCACTCCCACACTTTCCGCTCCACTCTCTGCCCCCCTCCCCTGATTGTGTGCAGTTTATCGTGGAGTGTCATGGCAACACGCTGCTCCCTCAGTTCCTGGGCATGTACCGGCTGACGGTGGATGGGGTGGAGACCTACATGGTGGTGACCCGGAATGTTTTCAGCCACCGCCTCACCGTACACCGTAAATACGACCTTAAGGTAGAACACTCTCTCACTTACCCACCACACACACACACACACACACACACACATACACATACACACACACACAGCTACTGAACACTATTAGCACAGAGCTCTATCACATATTTATGATTTGATGAATGACGGATCAACAATATGAATGAAGTAAAAACGTAGTTACATTATGGATTTATTTGAAACGATGTATGAGGTTTTTTCTCCAAGGAGAAAGTAGGAAAATGAATAAGAATCAATGAACAAACCAAACAGAATAACATAAATACAAATTAAGAACATTTATGACAAAAATAAATAAAGAAAGATGGTTGGCTGGAATGTGCAACTTAAGCGGAATACCAAATATCAGCTGATTCCACTTTCGTTATGGAATAATTTGCTTAGGTGTCAACCTTTGACACAATTCACCGTTTTCTCCTCTCACTGTCTCCTTTCCCACGGCATAGGTCTACGGCCTTGGGTATTGCTGCTATCTCTCTTAAGGAGGGGCAGCTTTGGCGCATTGTTGTTGCCAGTCTATGACGGAGCACAAGCCGCCATGAGGCAGAGATGGAGTACTCGAGTGCCGATTTTCGGGACTCGACTCGGACTCGCGCACTGATTGACGCGACTTGGACTCGTGAATTCTCGCGCACGATGACTTGGACTCGTGAATTATCGCGTAGGCTGACTTGGACTCGTGAATGTTTCCCCCCCCACGATAACTCGGACTCGACTCGTACATTGACGCTCCGACTTGGACTCGGACTCGAGCAAATTTTCTCTGGAGTCTAATGTCCTCTATCCTTGCGTGTGCTGTGCACCTGCGAGGCGAGTTCAAGTACTAGGCCCCGCTATTCCAGTCTAAAGATGTCTAGAGACACACTCCGCATTGTGCTGTATGCTTTCACACATTCTGCTTCCACATTGGAAAAAAGCAGCGCAAAATGCTCGTTATGTTTAAACAATATTGAAGAGAAGGCTCCGTAACACATTACTCTCAGGATCGAGTTCAGACATATAGGCTGTCTTGAACACTATCATCAGAGTAACGTGATCTAATCAATAAATAAAGATTCAGCTGATAACACGAAAGCCCATGGCTACTTAACATGCAGAATGACATCATTTTGCATGCCAAGTAGCCATGTGCTTTCTGGGGCTAAATCTTTATCAGTAAACCGATTTCACTGGTAAAAGTTCCTTCAAAATAAGAGTCCCGATCTTATTACTATCAAAATAAAAGTGAAAAACGAAAACTTTACCATAGGAAAATATTGGCATACAAATATAATCACTTCTCTAAAAGTTAACTCCTTTTTAAATATAGTTTATTTATATATAATAATAATAATAATATTAGTAATAAGCTTTATATTTGTATAGCACCTATTACAAGAATTGTAGCCAAACTCGCTTCACAGCAGTTCAATAGACAGATTAGTATAACATGACAGGATAAAAGCAATGTTGAGGAGCAGCTACATTTCAACACATATATCCACGAAGATTAATACATGAAGACTTGTGACTCGGACTTGACTTGGACTCTTCTTAGGTGACTCGGACTTGGACTCGGACTCGAACACAGGTAATGATGACTCGGTCTCGACTCGGACACTCCTTGGGTGACTTGGACTCAGACTCGAACACAGGTAATGATGACTCGGACTCGACTCGGACACTCCTTGGGTGACTTGGACTCGGACTCGAACACAGGTAATGATGACTCAGACTCGGACTTGACTCGGACACTCCTTGGGTGACTCGGACTTGGACTCGGACTCGACTACGACTCTCCCTTGGTGACTCGGATTTGGTATCGGACTCGACTACGACTCTCCCTTGGTGACTCGGTCTTGGACTCGGACTCAAAGAGTGGTGACTCGAGAGTGACTTGGACTTGTGAATTGGTGACTTGACTACAACACTGCCATGAGGTAGTTCACTGTTCAGGGACGTAGGTTCCCTGGCGCACATTCTTTCCTATGGACGAGAGCTCTAGTTAGATTCAGGGTCCATAATTGTTTAGTCTCACTGATGAAGAATGTTGATTATTACACTCCGAACTAGTTAAAACCTCGAACTACAGAAGAGTTCTTGAATTGGTTTGGCATCCTCTGTGTCACCTCCTGGCACACGACACGTCTTGTGAATTCTCCGGCCGAAGCTCCAAATAAACCGTCAGTGTTGGCCATCAAAGTTCCAGCTCTCCTCGTGTCTCTCTGAGTCCTGTCTCCATTGCTTCAGAAGTTTCCATCACACCTTTTTCTGTCTTTTATTTAATTAAAACTTAAATATATCAGAACACCTGCTGTCACTCCAACATGACTGACAGGTGTTTCAGTAAAGCAGTTTCCAGCTACAGATCGAATCCTATCACAATACAAATCTAAACTTGCTCTGAACGGCCTGATATACGCTCTTTTCAGATTATTTTTTTTCAATTGACCAGATTTATTGCCAGTCGCATCCTTAATTCAAAAGTTTGCAAAATAATGTAAATCCAGCTCATTAATTAGTTGTTTGTTATCTCTCAGTTCTTCACCAGTACCAGGACTTCACTCTCCCTTGACCAGTTAAGCCCCATGCTCCCGGTACCGGGGGACAAACACAACATCTTGCAAGAAACAGCGTCTGAGAGCTTCTTAACATTTGATAAACTATGAATGTGTCATACCCACTTAACGGGAAGAAACTTAGCTATCAGACAATATTAACCATTTTTAGCTAAATAAAAAACACAAGGGTAATAACAAGCCTCTGAATTAGCCCTGAGCGAAAAAATGCTAACACACTTAGCACAGAATTCACGGTAGAAATACTTTATTACTTACTTACGGATCTGCACAAACAAGATATCAGATTCCACAGATTCTAGAAGTATTAGTATCATCACTGAGCGACCAAAACTCGCGGCAGGGGAAACAAACCCAGACAACACACAACGTAGCTTTACGGGACCAAAACGGAAAATAAGTTTTACCGTTGCTGTTTTCTGATCAAAAGTTGTGTGCAATGGCATTACAACGCATACAACGCTGCTGAAGGTTAATCCATAGGTTAATCCAATGTGTCTGTGTCACTTGTGGTTGCGCATCACTCATTCACCAATGGGTAATGTTTAGATGGATTTTAGGAACTTCCCTCTCGATTTCATTGGCTCTAACGGTTAAAAAGAGGTGTCAATCATCAAAATCGACCGAGGGGGGCCAGAGATATGGAAAATGCTCCCAAATGACTCCAGAAGTGTTTTTTTTCTTTTCTAAATCTCTCAAAAAGATCAAATTTCACTTGTTTTGCATCAATCTTGATACAGGGTACTTATTATGTTATAGTTTGGATTCCTAAAGCTTTTAGTCTCCGATCCCGGTGGTTTTCACTATAAACAATGTTTCTTTTCGACAGACATTATCATTTAAAATGTGTTTTTACTGTGTTCAATCTGAGTTTACTTTAAAATAAAAACATCTATATTGATTCTGACTTTTCTACATCCCGCTCACAGGTGTATCATTACTTTGAGAAAAAAGATTATTAATTTAACCCTTTTTAGAAGGGAAGATATAGTCATTTGTTCTGGGAATGTCATTTTCGAGCCTGAGGAAACAGGCTTGGGGCTTAACAGGTTAAAAAGCTCCTTCAAAGCCTAAGGCTGCAGTCGAATAGTCCATTTAGCTTAGGAACCTTCCTAACGGAGTGAAATGACCCGGAAATACGTCACTGGCAGCCATGATAAGTGCCGTTCGAATTCTCTAGAATGATAGGAAAGGAGGTTTCAAAGTTCCTTTATAACCTCCTTTAGCTTAGGAACCACTGAACCTCCCTAACCGAAAGGAGAGGAGAAAGTGCTTCCCCACAATGCCTTGCAGCCGCAGCATTTAGTCACTCAACAGTCGGCCGTTCACGGAAACAAACGATTATGACGGAGAAATTATATCATGAAAGTTACGGTGCTTATTAAGCTTTTTAAAACGTATGTGGTAAGTTGCCAAAGTGCTTTGTTTTGAACGTTCATCAGTATTATAATCAAAAAGAGAAATATGAACGTTAGTTTTTACTGAAATGATCAAATAAAGTCAACATTTCACAGTCTTTACTGAGCTGTGTGGGGTTTGTTCAACTTTTAAAAGATGTTTGAATGGTGATATACACAGTGATAGATGGTAAGGACTAACGTTTATAATAAATACATTTATGATTTTAAGATATTTTCATAGTTCATACAATCATATGTGGACCGGAGGGAGAGGGTGACGAGCATAAGTTTCACTTTCCTTTTTTATTTCAATTCCAACTTTGGTCATGAAGAATATGTTTCTCTGTTGTCCACGTTCATAAAGCATAAAACAACAGCATCAGAGCACGGTGCAGAGTCTCTAGATGAGTTCACAGGAGTCCCTCGTTCTTATTAAACATCCATGTTGTAGTCCGCTGTATAGAAAACTGTAGTTTCCATAGTTTCCCCACAGCAGCAGACGCACATTCATGACGTCCGCTGGCGCATCATAAACACGTCGGATAGTGAAAGTGCAGTCGGATTCTCTAAAGTACCGCAGTCTCTTCTCCTAAGTCCTTTTGAATTCTCCTATCCACTATCCCTTAACCCCGTGACGTTTCACTCAGAGGTCAAGGAATAGGAGATAGGGTTAGAACTTAGGAGCTGATTTTTAAACTATCCGACCGCAACCTAAGCCTCCTCTCCTGTATCCTCTGGAGAAAAAAACCACCTTACCTTTTAAATATTGACAGTGAGAGAGTGACAGTGTGTAATTACAGTGTGTAATATGCTAACTATGCCTTTGATCTATCTTTAGCTGCTTTGAATTTATTCTATTTTCATTCTTATTTTCCCTCATTTTTCAGGGTTCTACGGTCTCAAGGGAAGCGAGCGACAAGGAGAAGGTACGTTTTATTTCTGTGCAGTGACGGCAGCTGATGGGACAAAAATAAACGCCCTTAGCTTACCCCAGAGGCAAACCTGCCAAATGACGGCTAAATTAAGCATGTTTAAGTATGCAGATGGATTCTAGTAGTAGCTTTTGCACTGGCCTCATATGATCAGTGTGTACTACTCAGTGGAGGAAGAAGTACTTAGATCCTTTACTTAAGTAGAAGTAGAATTAATATGGTATTAAAATACTCACGTAAAAGTCCTGAGTTGAAAGTGTCACGTACAGAAGTATTTTCTGTCAAAAGTACTCGGTATGCACAATGGCTCTTTTTTAAAGTATTATTGAATATGAATATGTTGTAATCATCACTAAACTATACATGTCATATTTTTTTATGTTGGAGTTTGTAAATGTGGAGTCAATTTTAGTTACCTTTTTGAAATACTGTGTTTATTAAAGATTACACTCCTGTACCACATCACATGCTTTCATACATGAACAAGTAGCTATAGCTACTATGAGTGTTAAATACAGTGCATCCGGAAAGTATTCATACCCCTTGACTTTTTTCACATTTTGTTATGTTACAGCCTTATTTCAAAATGGATTCAATTCATTTTGTTTCTCAATATTCCACACATGATACCCCATAATGACAAAGTGAAAACATTTTTAAAGAATATTTTGCAAATGTGTTAAAAATAATTAAATGAAATATCACATGTACATAAGTGTTCACACCCTTTGCTTTGGCACTGCAAATTGAGCTCAGGTGCATCTCGTTTCCACTGATCATCCTTGAGATGTTTCTATAACTTGACTGGAGTTCACCTTGTGGTAAATTAAATAGATTGGACTTAGAAAGGAACACACCTGTCTATATGAGGTCCCACTGTTGATAGTGCACATCAGAGCACAAACCAAGTCATGAGGTCCAAGGAATTGTCTGTAGACCTCAGAGACAGGTATGTATCAAGGCACAGATCTGGGGAAGGGTACAGAGACATGTCTGCAGCATTGAAGCTCCCAACGAGCACAGTGGTCTTCATCATTTGAAAATGGAAGATGTTTGAAACCACCAGGGCTCTTCCTAGAGCTGGCTGCCCAAACCAAACTGAGCAATGGGGGAGAAGGGCCTTAGTCAGAGAGGTGACCAAGAACCTGATGGTCACTCTGAAAGAGCTCCAGTGTTCCTCTGTGGAGATGGGAGAACCTTCCAGAAGGACAACCATGTGTGCAGCACTCTACCAATCAGGCATTTATGGTAGAGTGGCCAGAAGGAAGCCACTCTTCAGCAAAAGGCACATAAAAAACCCCATGGAGCACCTAGAGGACTCTCAGACCATGAGAAACCAAATTGTCTGATTTGATGAAACCAAAAAGGATCTCTTTGGCCTGAATGCCAAGCATCATGTCTGGAGGAACCCAGGCACCGCTCATCACCTGGCCAATACCATCCCTACAGTGAAGCATGGTGGTGGCAACTTCATGCTGTGGGGATGTTTTTCAGCGGCAGGAACTTGGAGACTAGTCAGGATCAAAGGGAAAGATCAATGCAGCAATGTACAGAGAGATCCTTGATGAAAACCTGCTCCAGAGAGCTCTGGACCTCAGACTGGGGCAAAGGTTCACCTTTCAACAGGACAACGACCCTAAGCACACAGCCACGATAACAAAGGAGCGGCTTTGGGACAAGTCTGTGGGCCCTTCTCACTTCTCTTATTTTTCATTTCCTCACTCCTCGGTCTCGGTCTCACCGGAAGTTGATTTGTCTGCGCCATCTTGAGTAGCGTCCCAATGGCCTTATGTTTGCCGGAGGAGCGAGGAGCGATAATGGAGGAGCTATAACCGAGGAACCACCAGACCATCCTTCGATGAAATCCTCAGACACTCGCCCCGCCCCCTTACTGTGTATCGCTCACTGATTGGACGATGCAGTGCATGCACTGATCTGATGCTTCTTGACATGAGAGCAGTTTCCCAGCGGAGTGAAGAAAACACATGAACCTCACGGGACTCACTCCTCAGTTTATACAGTGTTTTGTTTCAATTAATGTATCATTTAGTTACAAATATGTGATATATCTGAACAACAAAGTGGTCAAAAATCATTTTATTCATTTTTTGGAAACATTTTCATGATCGCTTTTTTCGCTTTACATTTTCAATTATTGTCATTTCCATTCAGTCAGTCATTAAGTGCTATTAAAATGTTAATGTGCTACATATCCACACAAACAAACAAAGTGTGCAATCCAATGAATGTTAATCTAACTGGGTTTTGATAGATAACATATCTCTTTTTCTTCTCTCAATTATTTTATTTCTATTGTGCACTCTAATCAATATTAATCAAACTATTGTTCGTTTATACATTTTAAGAATGGCGTTTATCTTTTTGAGAATTAGTTCTTATTTTATTTTTTATTTATTTGGGTCTACAACAGATGATACAAATGTTTGTGTCAGTAAATGTGTACTAACCGAGGCAGGGGGGTGTGTGTAAATAACGGGGACAGAGCTGCTGTCAGACGAACAGCTGTGCAGCGTCATCACAAACGGACGTCGCTTCACGTGACGCTCCGGAGGAAAGGACGTCCCATTGCTCTTAAAACTCATTTCCCTGCTTCTCGTGGTTTCCTTGCGTCTCTCCATGCTTCCCTGGTAGGAGGGACTAGTCACAGGGAAACGACGCAAGTGAGAGACGCAAGGAACCCATTTAACCGAAGTGAGAATGGCCCTGTGAATGTCCTTGAGTGGCCCAGCCGGAGCCCAGACTTGATCCCGATTGAACATCTCTTGAGAGATCTGAAAATGGCTGTGCACCGACGCTCCCCATCCAAGCTGATGGAGCTTGAGACGATCTGCAAAGAATGATGGGAGAAACTGCCCAAAGATAGGTGTGCCAAGCTTGTAGCATCATACTCAAGAACACTTGAGGCTGTAATTGCTGCCAAAGGTGCTTCAACAAAGTATTGAGTAAAGGGTATGAATACTTATGTACATGTTATATTTGAGTGTTTTATTTTTTATTCATTTAAAAAATGATTTAAAAACTTGTTATTATGGAGTATTGTCTCGAATGTTGAGAAAACAAATGAATTTAATCAATTTTGAAATATGGCTGTAAAATAACAAAATGTGGAAAAAGTGAAGGGGTATGAATACTTTACGGATGCACTGTATATGTAGAGGAGAAAAAAGTACATTATTGAACTCAAGTGTAGTCGACTCAATGTATATTTAGTATCCAATTGAAATACTTGAGTATACTGTAGTACAAGTGTGTCAACAAAGTACTCTGGGACCTCTAGTCATCCTCTGTACTGCTACTGTTTAATACCCAAACACCTCCCCTCTCTCCAGGCTAAAGAACTCCCCACTTTTAAAGACAACGACTTCCTGAATGAAGGCCAGAAGCTGCAGATAGGAGACGACAACAAGAAGTACTTTTTGGAGAAGCTAAAACGGGACGTGGAGGTAAGAAACATCACAAAAGTGTTTGATCTAGTCTTCTGTAGAACTGATGCGCTTCACAGCAACTCAGAATCTGATTGACAGTTTACACTTTAGCATCTCTGAATTGCTTGAACAAATTAGGACTCAATACTTTTATTACAGTATAACCAAGTATTGAAAATGATCAAATACCTTAAGCTGGGATCGATATTCTTCTTTATTTTTACTCTGATGAGACTGTTGCTCATTTAGACTTAAATCTAATACTGTACTAACTGGACTCATTTTAGGTGTCTTTAAATTATTAACGAAAACTTACTACCATCTAGTAACTCTGGTGCTATAAGGATACAAAAAAGATGATTTTGTTCAGTGTGATTCTTTTTATTTCAGTGAAATCATACTACAGTTATACATAGTTCTGTTTAATAGTTCTGTTTAAAAAAGCTGACTATATTGGGTTTGACAATTTGGAAGAAATAACTACTTGTGATTATTTGCCCGATACAATATTGAAGGGATTGATCATGTTGCATTATTATTCCCTTTATCATTGAGGATAAATTGAAAATGATCATTGTGTGATTTTCTGTACTAAACAAAGATATATTATTAAATCCATAGGAAAATCTTTGTAGGCCATCCATGCAGCATTACATTCAGAATAATAACCATATAAAACATATTTTGCCTTTAGGAAAAATTGCACCTCCTACTGTTCAAATAATGCATTAACCCATATTGTGGTTTTGATCACATTTAAATGAATTGTGCAGACCTATGAGGTTTCACACTTTAAAGCCGGATGAATGATTTATTTAAGCACTCAGGGCTACAAACACAACATTGATATATTATCACCTTTTTATAAGTTTGCGTGGCTAACTTTTGGCAAGCAGTTGCTGGTTTACACATCCAGCTAACCAAAATATTTGGTTAAATAAAAAAATGTGAGTTTGGAAATTATTACATCTCTCTTTTTTCAATAAATGTTGACATTTCAACTTCATCGCCCTACTCTGGAGTTTTTGGAAATGTTAGTATCAAACTTGTAGGAAAAAATCCTAAGCAGCCACCGCTGTCATCTGCAAACAGTATCAAATCAAGTTTATTTATATAGCACATTTATAAACGATTTTTGGTCGAGCCAAAGTGCTGTACATAAAATAAAAATAGCCTACAGTAGAGACACTTTACAGCAAATACAACAGCACAGATTGTTCAGAATATCAGTATGAGAAAAATGACACCCTCTGTCCTTAGACCCTCTGTCCTTAGACCCTCTGTCCTTAGACCCTCACATCGTACAAGGAAACACTTCCAGAGAAAACCCACAGTTTAAAGGGAACATGGGAGAAACCTCAGGGAGAGCAACAGAGGAGGGATCCCTCTCCCAGGACGGACAGACGTGCAATAGATGCCGTGTGTAAATCCAAGAGATAATACATTTTACAGCATATAGACCGAATGTTAGGAAATGCATGAGTCTGTAATAAGAAGATGAATCCACGAGAATGTCAGCTACAATCCTGTGGAAGCCATCAGGGAAGCAGCATGACGAGACCCAAGGCAGGACCGCAGAGACAGGTTCAGCCACGACCCGAAGTCCACGACTTAATCCAGAACTCAGGATAGAGGATCCAAGACACAGGACTACAGCAAGAGGATCAGCCTCGACTCCGGATCCCGGCGTAGATATAGATACAAAACAAGAAAAGATTTGGCTGGGTTAATCGGAACAAGAGAATACACAGACACAGACAGAGAGGGGAAAGGTCATTGGATAAAAGTTATTCTTGATAACCCTCTAGAAAGATCTCATGAACTTCCCCACTCAATCTATCAAGACCCGAGCAGTTCTATTAGATATAAGAAACAGAGATAGGGAGCACAACAACCTATCTCTTCGTCAGATGCACTCCCCCGCTTATCTAAGCGACTCTGTACCCCGTTACCCTCTACAAGACCAAAGACCAGCAGAGGGAAAATGGGGGGTGGGTAAGGGTAAGGGATTTTAAGAATAAACCGCAAGGGTCTAAAGGGAAGAAATATAAGGTACTATATTTTAAGTGATCCTATCTACTATTCCTATATTCGATGATATATAGTATGATAGAATTCATATGATTAAAGCAGCTGTAGGCAGTCCATATTATAAATGATTGCATTTGAGTGTGAGTGCCGTCATGGGAAATATCTCTCCCCAACATCAATGCCAAGAAAAAGTGAACAGGTAAAACCACTAACATCCCCGCCTGAGCTCCAGTGAAAAAGAGTGAAACAATATGTCATATTAAACAGAGAACTTACATGTGGCTCCTACAATAAGTGTAGCCAACGTTTTATAAAGAAACAGGCTTTAAACAAATTGAATAGACGTGCAAGAAAGTACATTTTTGAATTGAGCTTCAAACTATTCGGTTCAGCCCTAATGTATTCTGCTATTTGGGGGTTTCCCTCTCCTGTAGTGTGTTCTATAGCTTTCTGTGCATGTGAATGGTCTGCAAAGGCTAAATCCCAGAGTTTCTCTCCCACACACGCTTTTGCACGGTTAAGGGGCGGGACATTTCCGACACATTTGTAAGCGGTTGACCAATCACAACTGAGCGGGCCAGCTAACCAATCAGAGCAGACTGGGCTCTGGTTTCAGACAGAGGGTGAAAAAAGGTGCTGCAGCACAGGCAATACGAGACAAATAAAGAGCTTTTGAACATTAATGCCTGGAGACATGTCACTGTAGACTCTAGAGGCACTAAATACTGATATGAACCTCAAGATAAGCATGATATGTCCCCAAAAAATAATTCAGACCTGTATGACCACGGAGGGCAGATGTGTAAATGAGGCATTACATGGAGTGTTTTCTCTGTGTGTGTGTGTGTGTGTGTGTGTGTGTGTGTGTGTGTGTGTGTGTGTGTGTGTGTGGTGTGTGTGGTGTGTGTGTGTGTGTGTGTGTGTGTGTGTGTGTGTGTGTGGTGTGTGTGTGTGTGTGTGTGTGTGTGTGTGTGTGTGTGTGTGTGTGTGTGTGTGTGTGTGTGGTGTGTGTGTGTGTGTGTGTGTGTGTGTGTGTGTGTGTGTGTGTGTGTGTGTGTGTGTGTGTGTGTGTGTGTGTGTGTGTGTGTGTGTGTGTGTGTGTGTGTGTGTGTGTGTGTGTGTTGTGTGGGTGTGTGTGTGTGTGTGTGTGTGTGTGTGTGTGGTGTGTGTGTGTGTGTGTGTGTGTGTGTGTGTGTGTGTGTGTGTGTGTGTGTGTGTGTGTGTGTGTGTGTGTGTGTGTGTGTGTGTGTGTGTGTGTGTCTCAGTTCCTGGCCACCCTAAAGATCATGGACTACAGTCTCCTGGTGGGGATCCATGACGTGGACCGGGCCGAGCAGGAGGAGATGGACGTGGAGGGCGTGGGGGAGGAAGAGGAGTACGAGAACGACGGGATGGGCGGAGGCGTGCTCACCGGCTCCTTCGGGACGCCCCCCGACAGCCCCGGGAACCCTCTGAACTGCGGGGGGTTCTTTGGCCCCGGGGAGTTCGACCCCTCTGTGGACGTTTACGCAATCAAGAGCCACGACTGTGAGGATCATGTTTGACATTTATCTCGTTAAGAAGGAAGAAACAATGATAGAAGTAGGAAGAATAACTCCAGTCTATGTCTATCGAGCAGATTAACAGATGAAGCTGCCGTCCTCATACAAAAGTGTTAGAAAATGTGTGAAATAAAGCTTGGGCTTTTGTTATTCTCAGGTGAGAGTAAAACCCTGTGATGTGTTGTTGTAGGTGCTGTGAAGAAGGAAGTATACTTCATGGCTATCATCGACATCCTCACGCACTATGACGCAAAGAAAAAAGCTGCACATGCTGCCAAAACTGTGAAACACGGGGTGAGTACAGAGACTCCATCATCATCCAGCAGTATGGAAATTAAGTTTTGAGTAATTTTATCTTTATTTAATCATTATTATCACTCAATTCAATAATACAGTATTACCATAATTCTGTTTTATGTATAGTCTGTTTTTTTTTCACTTTTAATTACATTATACGTTTTCACCAGACTGCTCCAACAACTTGTAGCCATTCACATGCGACTTCAGTTGCTCCCCAAAATGTTGTTATAAAATTCAAACAAATCAATAGGACATTATGATTACTTCATTTAAATGTTATGTTCAAACAAGTAACAAAGTATCAATTAGAATAACTTTTTTAAATCATTATTATAACTGAAATATTTTTAAATGTTTGCATCATTCTTTTCTATTTTATTACATAATAAAAGTGTTTAATTCGAGTATTAATGTGTGTATATATATGTTTTCATAAGTATGTTTTTTTATTTCATTAATTCACTTTTAATGAACTTTTAGCCAATCACATGTGCTCCCAGTTAGCATGTGAGCTACATACAGGTAGCTACAGCAACCAAACAGAGACTGTTAACCCAGTGGTTAGTTTCTCTAAAGGACATCTTTAAAAGCACAATGCTACAGAAGTAAGCGTTAACTTCATCTAGCCGCTAATGCTAACACTAGCTACTCACTTTAATGCTGAGTAATACATCCCAGCTCACCTCCTAGCTAGCTTAGTTAGTTAGTTAGCTTGGGAGTGAGGTTATCATTGTTAAGCTTATTAAAAGAGGAAGCTACCTAATGTATTGTACCTAATTGTAGTTATTTACAGCAGCAGGAGCTAGTTGGTTAATATAGAATAACCTTAATATAATTGATGCTTTGCTGAGCTTGCTCAAATAGACTGGGAGCATGTGATTGACTGAAATGTGAAGCAAAAAATACATTAAAAAATAATCTAAATTAATACAAAATAATCAAGTTGTATTATTTAATATTTGTATTATCATGTCACAAGGCCCATGGAAATGTTCTCCATGCCACACACTAATGAAATGTATTAAAGGGATAGTTTGGATGTTGGGTTAGTGGGGCTGTATGAGCTTATCCTAGCAGTGAATACAGTAGATGGCAGACACCTAGCACAGAAGCTAATTACCACTGTGGACATGTGAAGCAACACACATATTCTATCCACCTGTAAAAAATACATTTTACTGAATGTTATGTTCAGTATATTTTCATCACTTCACTTTGCTGTCAGACATTTCTTTCTAACGTGGAAGTAAAGTCGCTATCTATGCTCTCTGTAATGCCACCAGACCACATTGCCAAAAACACACATTTTTACTTCAACGCAAAAGAGAGTTGTTTAGTCTATCGCTGCAGAAAGTATGTGTTATCGGCCCCACAATAACTCAAACCGCAGCTGTAGAACAGCAACTCCTGCCTTCTTCGAGTTAGAATGACTATTTTTCTCAATGGAGTTTGGTATGGAAAAGAGTATAAATATATAACCTCATAGAACCCCCACCCAGCATCCATACTATTATTTTTTGATTTAGTATTGCTCCATCCATCTGATTTTCTGCCTTATTTATGTCTGTCTGTCTGTCAGGCGGGGGCAGAGATCTCGACGGTGAACCCGGAGCAGTACTCCAAGCGATTCTACGAGTTCATGTCCAACATCTTATCATAGACTCATCTCCCAGTCCAGCCAGTCACTTCCTGTCATAGATCTGTCAAACACCACGCACTATTTCCCTTCTCCTTCACCTCAGTGTAGGATCCTTCTCCCCTCTGCCTCTCTACGCCCCATAACAGGAAAAAAAAACTACAAGCATCCTCCCACAGCCAGCAGCAGTCTGGAAGGAAAGGATGCACTGAGCCTGTTACATTTTCACACACACCTCCCTCGTCCTCTGCAAGGAAAACTCGTGAAACCGCTCGCTGAATTCGGAACAACTTCCCGATAATCTCCCTGTTCTTTTTTTAAAATGTCTGCTCCTCGTTACTCCTCACGCCAGCACGGAAACTGTCTCACTAATGCCTTGAACGAGTGTGTCAGCTTCAGCAGTTCAGTAACACAGTCCGTTAGTACAGTCTCTTTGATTTAATGTTGTTGTTGTTGTTGTTCTTATGATTTATTTTAGACACACACAAACACACACACAGATGTAAAGAACTTGCACAGAGCTGAATGGTCAGATTGCATGACAAACTCTTTGACAGTCGCCATGAGGCTTCTCTCTCAGTAACAACAAAGTAACTCAAATGACTGCTGACAACAGGAGATAAACACATTAATATATAATGGTGTATTAAGTCAATTAATGCAATATCAAAAATGCATGGCTGATGTGTACATGAGTCTCCACCAGTAAGTTGAAACATCAAACCACTGAACTTAGCATCTGAGTATTATGACGAAAATAACAAAACCTGAAAAAAACATTGGTGTTTGAATGTTACGTTGCCATATTGTTTTTGAATATTTTGAAATTTGAACCATGAGCTTGGTGGAGGTTGGTCTAAGAAAAAAAACTCACAAAAAAAGGGGAATTCTGCAGCAAATACTTGTTTTATTACCATAAGGATCATTTTTATATCTTGTTTACATTAATGTAGCAATTTTGTGTTTGTATACAGTATTGTTTTGTTACCAACAGACATTTGAAAAAAAGTTACTTGAAAATGATCATTGCATATTAAAGGGAGTTTTATCTTGTTTGTGTTGTGGGGCTATTATTTTTTTCTTCTTCAGAGACTTTCCCACAGCGCTTACTATCTCCATGGCAACCACCATATTACATCTACAAAGGAAGATTAAGGTTGCTGAGGAAAACGTCAGACAAAGCTAGTACGTTTTTTAGATTTTGTCAAAAATAAGTGCTATCATGTCATGAATCAATATTCCACTAAACAGAGAGTAGGGTAATTATGGCAGGTGAGAATCACCTAAATGATATACTGCACTGAGACTTCGAAAACATTTAGTTTTTAAATAACCGAACCAGCAGAGACCAAAAAAACCGCTGACTTTTATCCAGGTATGGGGGTCAAACTCAAAAAATCCGTTTTCCTACACTTCCCACACATGTAATGTAGTGGTGGAAAAGTACTCGGATCCTCAACATAACGAATACCACAAAAAGTACTAGTGAAAACATACTCCATCACAATTCAAAGTCCTGAGTTCAAAATGTTACTAAAGTTAAGTATCAATTGTGCAGAATGCCTCTTATGTGTTCTATTACATAATGTCTCTCTTGTTCATTAGAAACATGACTTTGTTTCAGTTCAACAGCTTTATTAGCATGACCATAGTGACATACAGTATTGCTAAATGGCAACATCTATACACAAATGCATACATATAAACAAACTGCTCAATTTTTAACATAAGAATATGGTTCTGTTTTTTAATGTTGACATTTGTCAATGTGGAGCAACTTTTGGAAAACACAGTAAATAAGAAAATATATTATAAACGTGTCAAAAGTATAACAAGTGTCAAAGAAATAGTGGAATAAAAGTACTCTTTTTCTGTCTGAAATGTAGTGGAGTTGAAGCATAAAGTAGCAGAGACCGGAAATACTTCACTACAAGTACCCCCTAAAATACTGAAGTAAATGTAGTTCATTAAATTACACCACGGCCAACTTGGTAGCTTATTTTTGAAAAACCAAATCATTTTAAGCAGCATATTTGGACAAAAAAAATAATGGCAGATCATAGTGTATTACATTTTTTCTACACGGTAATGTTTCTTAAGTGTCATCAGTGAGACATGCTGGAAAAAAGCAGCCGTATAGACAATAACGAAAGGTTATAACTATATTTTCCATGGTCAACCCTGCCTGTGTCTTTAATGTGAACTTGTTAATCCTGGTTATACAAAAATGCAACAAAAATTAAGTATTGCCGACGTAGTGAAAGTTTTTCCACCAATAACTTCAGTCATGTCAGTAGTTTAAACATGTTTATTTTTTGAAGAAAAGAAAAAGACAGAACAAGCATTGTTTATTATTTTTATACAAAACGTGTGTGTTGGTGAAGTGTGGAGAGAAACAGAAACTCTAGTCCATCCTGGCTTTCAGGGTTCGTGTGGTGATCTTGTCCTTCTCACTGCCAGAGAGAAGAAAAGGCTGTCAATCACTGCAAACCTGTCAATCAACATCAAACCATCTCTGAACCGTCTCTGTACTTACATGACGTGGACGACCACTCCCATTCCAGACACGGCATCTCTGTCCACCGCGTTCAGCATGGCCTGGGAGATGGTCTCAAACAGATCCTCTGGTTCCTGCACACACAACTCATTTCTCAAATAAAGCACTCAAGATTAGGGATGGGTATCGTTAAAGGAATGGTATGCTCATGACACTCATTTTTAAATAATTATCATCCGATAAAACAGTCTCTGCCAGTCTTTCTTTTCTTTTTTAATCCGATGACATTATCAGTGATTTTAAACTGATTAATTACCGAAATAACATCAACACTGTGGGCGGCGCCATTTTACCGGACGTGACGTAAACCATGCGTTTGGTTTCGAGGTTGATGTTCATGTTATTTACTGTAGTTACTCTCTTCAAATATGCCTCATTGTATCGCGAAACATTGCCACAATTCTGATAGGAACAATCCACGGAATGCTCGGTTCCATCTGTTGCCAAAAGGTAAGCGTAGGAAGTACGTTCGGAGGCAGTGGCTAGCGAAATGTGGCCGGCCCGAACCGAAAGATCCACAGGCGCATGTATGCAGCGAACATTTCAAGTTTCCGGACGACTACTATGAGTATGATAAAACATAACATGGGATTTATTGAACAACCATTACTTAATGGAGATGCAGTACCATCGGTCTTTCTGGTGTCACCACCGACCAGGACACCAGTTCGGCCAGTTGAGAAATCGCCCTCTGCAAGTGTGAAGCGACGGAGGACCAGAAGTAGTGCTCGGAGTAAGAATAAGGTATGTTATGGCGCATTTCCATTACAGCGGGTAGCCCCGTTTAAACGTCCTTTATCGTCCAGGCCAGGCCAGTTTTTGGTGGCCTTTCCATATAGCGTAGTACCGGCTAGTGGGTATTTTCCCACAGTTTTCCGGCCCCATAATATCGTGGTTCTAGGGCCAGGGACAACGAGGCTGAGTATGCTAAACTAGAGAGGGAATCGCTAGCAAGGGTGGTACTACATGCATACATATCTAGTAATCAAAATCATTGTATCTACTAAGTAGTACTAAGTATTTATCGGACGGGTGGCGCAGTGGTCTGTGCATCTGATCATCAGATCAAGGGGGGTGCTGGGGAACTCCAGTTCGAAACCCGCTCCTGCCGCCACTGCGTCAGGCCGTGTCCTTGGGCAAGACACTTCACCCAGATTTGCTCCTGTGGGTATTGTCCACAGTACATGTATGATACCAATGTGTACTTGTAAAAGCGCCTCGATGACCTCGAGGCGTGAAGATGGACGGTGTGGCGCAGTGCGCTGTGCAATGATCATCAGATCAAGGGGTGAAACCCGCCGCTGCTGCGTCTGTAAAGCCGTTGTGTCCTTGGGCAAGACACTTCACCTGAACTTGCTCCTGTGGGTATTGTCCACATTGCATGTATGATACGTGTAATGTGTATTTGTAAAGCGCTTTGAGCATCTGGAAAAGCGCTATAATAAATGTAAGGAATTATTAAGTAGGCTCGAACCTGTATGGCTGAATTCCCCCATCCAATCTCTTCATATTGCTCAAAACTTCTTCCTCGGCTGACGAGTCCGAACTGCACCCTCGCTGCGAGGGGGACCCAAGTTCCCATCAGCAAAAACACGTGGGTTTGCTATCCTGGCTCCAAGATGGTGGAATGAGCTCCCCATTGACATCAGGACAGCAGATAGCTTACACACCTTCCGGCGCAGACTGAAAACTCATCTCTTTCGACTCCACTTCGAGCGATAGAACTACTAACAAAGCACTTTTATACTAATAAAGGACTGGCTTATCTAAAGCCAGTTGAGTAGCACTTGAAATGTTTGGCTCTATGAAACCTGATGTACTTATATGATTCTGTTTTCTTCAAGGTTGTGTCTTCCTGGTCGAATGTACTTATTGTAAGTCGCTTTGGATAAAAGCGTCAGCTAAATGCAATGTAATGTAATGAACTCAAATACTCCGCCATGTTTTCGTGTGTTTACAAAGTGAACGCATGGATGACGTCACGACCATCACGTGACTACTGAAAATGGCAGCGGCCTGACAGCTATAAAATCATTATTTACCGGGGAATATCGCTGATTTCTTTAGGGTATGGTTTAAACATAATGTTTCACTAAATACTGAAGTTCTGATTAATTATCTAATGAGTGGAGCATTCCTTTAAGGTTTTAACGGTATTACTACTTTTATCGAGACCGCTTATCGATCCGGTCCTTTAACGGAACACTTATCGGTTCTTTTGGAGAAAAAAAATAAGGTAAACAAATTGTGAACGGGGGGGCGTAGAGCCTTGGTATTGGGATCAGGGGGTCACAGGTTCAAACCCCACTGCAGTCAGCGTGTCGTTGTGTCCCTGAGACACTTCACCCCAAATTGCTCCTGTGGGGATTGCCCTCAGTATTGAGTATGTAAGTCGCTTTGGATAAAAGCGTCTAACAAGTGACATGTAATGTGAACATTTATTTTTATTTAAATTAAATAAATAATATTTCACATCAAAAGAAACAACAATGCTTTAACAAATGGTATTAAATAATCTGATGACAGAACTGTAAACAGAATAGCTGAAACTTTAACAAAATAAATAACTCAGTTTCCTCTAATCATTAACCCATGTTTGCATAATGTAGTTAACTCATGTGTTGCTGCTAGCATACATAACACCTGACGTGGAAACGTTACTCGTGGATGGGGCTACAGAGCTGCTAGAAAGACAGTGGAACCCGGTGCATTCCTCCGTCTGGATGTGGAGCACTTTTGCTAAATGTTTCGACAAATTGCTCGTGTTACCGCCCTTACATGCTAAACTCTTATTGCACTTTTGGTGACGAGGATTTTCCACATCGAGACGGGTAAAGTTGAACCACACCTCGGAGTGCGTTCTCTCCGCCATCTCCTCCGTGTGTGTGTGTTGTTGCATGTAGCAGCTGCGTGTGTGTAAACTGACCCGCCCCCTCGCACACAGACGGGAGAGAGAGAGAGATCTCTCGTCTGGATTGGAAAGATCGAAAATACTAAAAATAACCATCGATGCATTTTGCAGTCTTTTTGCATATTAGAAACGGAGTTGGCGACACTAAAACTGCAATATAATGTTTGTGTAGCAATAATACATATGACATATTTTGTACATGTCTCCAGTACCGATAAAAAGAGCGATAACGTCGGACCTTAACGGTACCACGGTCTTTAATAATTCAGCCCCGGGACCCGTTTAATACCGGGGCTCGGTACCCATCCCTACTCGAGATATTTCAAAACAAATGTGTGGCAAGGATTGAACACCAGGTAGACCGAGTCCTGAACAATAGGAAGGCTCTTCAATTTAGACCCTATGTTACAAATGGCATGAACAGAAAACAGATTTATATCCCAGTTAACAAAAGTGGTAAATGAATATTTCTCAAAAGTTGAACGCCGTATTGAGTCCGTCAGCTGTCAAATGTGCAATATATTTTTGTGATATTTTAATCTCTGCTCCATTCATACCACATGTGGAAGGTAATGGGAACATTTGAATGCATAAAAATGCCCACGCTAAAGTTCCTAATTACCATAATCAGAAGGAAACAAATAAAGGTAAATAATAGAAACAATAGAAATTGAATTATATATAATAATTTAATGTAATGTTTATAAAGTTATTATAATTTATAGTAATATAAACACAAGTTAAAGTAAAAAATAATAATCAATATGCAATAAAAATAACTAAGATATTTATGTAAAAAATTATGTTAAGAGTAAAATGTCCAATACAATAAGAATATTAACATAACCAGTTACAGTAATATGTGTACTTCTCTACAATATATACATTGATCATGAAGGAAACATAAATGACTTCCAAGTAACCTACACTTGAGGTGACTTCACACACTACTCACCATGTCTGGCTCCCACAAAGATTCACACATGCCGTACATCTGCTCGGAGCAGGTGCCGCTCACAACAAAGTCTTCTGTCACCATGGGGCAGCCAATCAGATCCAAGGAGCAGATGAATGGTTCGGAGGTTTTTGGATCTATTCCGGCGATCACAGGCTCGATGTAGTATGGCCCAAACCTGATGAGAGCATGACATATTTACCATTTATGCAGGTATTTGTGCCTACTGTAAGCAGCTTAAATGTGGACATGGGTCTATATTAAGTTCAGTGCACTCACCTCTTCTCGTACAACAGGTTGGACACCATGCTCATGAAGGTCTTGGGCTTGATCTGGCGACCCTCCTTCAGCTCGTACAGGTTCAGTCTGAATTTAAGCCTCTGGGATCTACACACAAGGCAAAGACGTCCATCAATCCTCAGATATTTACATTGAATTCAGTCATCACAAATCTAACTTATTTCAGAATTTCTAATAACATTTTCTCCCCTATTTATTAGAATGAATAGTAATACTATTCAACTACAACACTTTTGTTACTGGTATAAACATTATAGGTGTAGTATTGTACTTGACACTCCAGGATTTCTCTAAATGAGAAGTCTTACTTAGTCTAGATCTGAGAGTTGTAGCTTTATAGAGTTGTAAATCAATCCTGTCACCATAGTACCCTGGTACTGTGTTGTGAACACAACTGTTAAGCCACTTTGAGAGAACAAGGTGGAGGTCTACACACTCACACTGTCTGAACATCAGTGGCCAGTCCTGCCAGGCCGATGTACAGCTTATCTCCCATGGGGAAGATCTTCTGGAAGTCTGTGGTGACCATCTGAGCCTGGATGCCAAACCTCCGGTCCGCTGCTATCGCCACACAGTTCTTCCCTCGCATGGCCATGACGGCCCCTCCGTTATAGGACATAATAGACTGGATGAAGAAGGAGAAACGTGAGAAGAGTTAAGTTAGTCAGAGCTTAAACCATTGATAGATCAAACAACTGATTAAAGCGACAAATCAAACTATTTAAACATAAAGCTCATTTTTAAGCACATTCATTGAAATTAAAATTAAGTTTAAGTTGAGGCCCTTTCATGCAGCATAACATGTAAAGAATATCCTAAGAATATGTATTATTTGCAACATGCAAATAAGATACTGAATAATGTTGTCCTCAAAATAAATGACTGAAATCTATGTATTTCATTTAAGGACCAAAAACATGACTCAGGGTTATTTCCAACCACCCAAATGTGTAAACATGGAGCATAACGTTCATCTAAAAATTATTTCAACGATCAAAAGAAATAAAAGCAAGATAAAATAAAAAGTGTAGTTGTAGAACATTATTATTAAACCACAGTATTTATTATCACGCATTATACATGTTTAAATGTAATGATGTATAGTGAAACCTCGTTGCTGGGTTGTTGAAGTTGTTGCAGTTGTCTGCTGTCAGTGAACAAATTGCTGACTAGCTTGGTAGGTTGAAGCTTTAGCTAACCAAACTAGCAATGTCTAATTAACCAAACGTTAGCTGATGTTGACCCAAACGCAACATCAGCCCTTTAAGTGAACCGGAGTTATTGAATCATAATGCCATTAAAGTGAATTCGGGGAATGATTGTAACAGTTAAGTTAGCCTACAAGACACAACGTTAGCTCGTGTGCAGCTAGGTAAGCTAAATATTTAGCATTGCAGCTATGCCCCGGCTACCATCACAATGAAATGTTTTGTATAATTAACTACAACATTGAATATATTGAAACGTTTATAGAGTTGTGAGATTGAAGTTACTTGCAACCCCAAACTTAAAATATGTTTTCATAGAATATTTGCTAACTTTAAGCAGGATGGAGAAGTCTATAAGCTAGCTGGCTACCAACATTAGCTTAGCCATCGCTTGTAACTGTTACCCTTAAATACTAGTTACATTTGACCATTTACCTAAAAACACATTGGCATGTGATCTAATGTCTGGTGCTCTTACCATTGTGAGTGTGTTGTGGTTTATTCCTAGTAGCTAGAACTTGCAAACTCCACTTTTTCTTGGCTATTGTGAATGACTGCTCTTCAGTTTCCCACAGTGACTACACGATTTACAAAACCGATGGATCAGCCTTACTTGATTCTAATACGCCATCACTTGCGCAACGATCATTGGCTGGTTGAACGTCATTCTGTGCTAAACGCTGCTATCATTGGAGGATATGGCCACTGGGCGAAATGTGCTTGCATAGTTTGTTTGAGGCGTGTTAAAGTGAAATTAAAACCGGGAGGTTTCTGTCATTTTTTTAAAGATGCATTTCAATCTTTATTTCGAACAGATACAAAAAAAAAAAAAAAATGTGAAAAACAGAATACCGTATTGTTAAAATACAGTATTTATCCACATTCATGATAATATTTATATATTCAACAAAAAAAGTCTTCATATTAATAATAATAATAAATCATATGTGTCCGAAAGGGAGCAGGAGGAATTAAATGCGTATTAATTCCCACCCCTTACGCCTTACTTGGTCAATGATTGTCCTTTAAATCATTATGCAAGTTGTTGCAACGTTGGTCCACAATTTGGGACGTAGTATTTCTACAAAAATGCCTCTGAAATTGTAAGATACCTATTTCACCATTCATTTCCACTGGCTGGCGTCTATGTCACGTGATCTTCAAATTTCTCCCTGCAGAAAAAAAAACATGACAGACATTCGTTTTATTCTCGGTGGAAAATGCCTATTTTAAGGTTAGTTTGGCCATTAAAATGCGTTTTGATGTCATTTGATGCGAGAAATATGAGTTGTTATTTCAGATTATGTGTACAGTGGATGTACATGGTCTTTAGTTTACTAGTTATTACGAAGATTACTAACACCTACGTCACTTCCCGGGCAAAAAATATGGCCCCGCCCACTTTTTGGGGAATCAACGCTGTCATTTGAATGGCGGTCAATACAAATTCTGAAGTTTTTGCCAATCCGATCAAAAAATGTTGAAAACCGTGGATTTTTGGATCTCCAAAGAGCTCGATTACGATGACCAGTCAGGCAAATAATTACATTCGATCATTGGTAATCGACAATCGGTCTTGATATATGGTTAAATTAAAATGAGTAGGCGAGGCTGTAATTTCTCCAGCTGTTACTCTCATGAGGGAGGCGGAACATAATAGTTGTATCATGTCAAAAAGCTGCTGTGTCGTTTATTGCACCTCAAACATTAAACATAATCAATAGTTCAGTGTTTCTGTACTTCCTCTAAGAAGAAAGGACAGTAAAAGAAGAGCTCTGTGGCTTCAGGCCATGGATGTATAATAAGAACTGGATACAGCGTGGGAGGCGGGGCCTCATTAATTCCTATGAGAGTTGCTCATTAGCGCATGATGATAAAATGGCCCAACTTTTGAGAGAGTGAAACGTCACAGATTACCCAGCATGCCTGAGAAGTACCCGTATGTGCACTCATAGAGCATGCGCAACTTTAACCAAAATGCTCGTTCACATCAAGCACGTCCATTTGCGTACACGTAACAGCACCGCACGTGCGTTCATGACAGCATGGTAATGGATTGTTGTTATCATGGATTTGATATGAACGACGCGGCAGTTAGCAGCTAGCGGCTAGCTAGTAATGATGCTAATGTACACATCAATCGTTATGTACTTATATTACGCTCTAACAGGATCTAGTGATATCCAACAGAGCTTCATTTAGCATGAAATTATTATTGCACTGTATATATATATATTTATATACAGTGCAATAAGCTTCTTAGTGCAATACGAAGCTACAGGGACGTTAATAATGTCGGTAATATTAACTTTATTTAATACAACATTTACAGTACAAGATTTAATCATACAGCCCATGTAGTATGATAATGAATTACAGCAAACATGTGCAATATATCCATTATTACAGCTCCGTGGGATGGCAGTAAGACGATATGGATCCGTTCTTATTGTGCATCCATGGGTAAAGATAAACGCAACTCACATTGGTTTCTCAAACAGCATCTCTGTAAACTACGTGTATTCACTGAATTTCACTCTCTGCCTTTAACGGCTCGTTGTAGCTCCAATAGCTCCAGCCCCACCCTCCCTGGGAGCAGCACAGTGTGCTCTGATTGGTCGGGACACGTAACATGAACGTGCCGGGCGGCGCGGTCCCGTGGGTTAGATGCGCGTTCATAATGCAGAGGGAAATAACTCTCAGAATAACGTTATTAGCTAATTTTTACAACTTGAGGAACGAATGTTTTTAATAAGGGCTATACAAGTGTTCATACTGGGTAGTTTATTTAGTTTAAAAAAAAATATCCAACGAGTTACAGACCACTCTTTCCCCATGTAAGTCAATGGGAAAAAGTGTTTCCGGGCCTGGCAACCAAACGGAAGTGTAGTACCGCCGTTTGGCCAGCACGAATATTTTCATCTGAGTCCGGCGCACTTCCTGGGGGCTTGATAATATGGCCCAATTTTTGAGAGAGTGAAACGTCACAGATTACCCGGCATGCCTGAGAAGTACCCGTATGTGCGCTCATAGCGCATGCGCAGCTTTAACCAAAATGCTCGTTCACATCAAACACGTCAATTTGCGTACACGTAACAGCACCGTGCGTTCATGACCGCATGGTAATGGTTTGTTATTATGATGGATTTGATATTAACGAGGCGGCAGTTAGCAGCTAGTGGCCAGCTAGTAATTATGCTAATGTTCACATCAATCGTTATGTACTTATATTACGCTGTAACAGGATCTAGTGATATCCAACAGAGCTTCATTTAGCATGAAATAGTTATTGCACCTGTGATCCCCCTGTGGGTTCATCAGTGGAGAGGGTGTGGCTGTACTGTCTTGGCTGCATTGATTGATTGATTGATTGAAAAGTTTATTAACAGCTTGTATATTGGGTACAGTACAGTACAGCTCAAAACATACAATTGTTAAGGGGATGCAGACCAGAGAAAGACTTTCGTCTTGTTTACATCAGGGTCCCCCATTTCCAATTCATTATGTCATTTAAGACATATAAGACATATTTGACATACAGATGGCTTATTTACAATTTACATACAGGTGTTTTTTTTACATACAGATTGCTTGTTTACAATTTTCATTTTAGATTTCGTTCTAATACATCCTAACTGGACATTTAAGACATACCAAGTCTACAGATATACAGTTAGTAACAGAGTCTAAAATGCGAGTATATACATAGATGGGGGGGGGGGGGGAAGCTGTCCATTGAACGACAGGTTGAGATTTGTACCATTACCGGGGCCAGTTTTGCAATGCTCTCCCCCGAAGGTGCTCTTTAAGAGAGGTTTTGAAGGTAAGTATAGTTTTACTTTCCTTTACAGTTGTGGGAAGAGCGTTCCACCTTGATGTGGCATAATTGCGAAACGTGTATTCCCCCTTTTTTGTGCCAAATCTGGGTTTCACATGATTTGTGGAGCTCCCTCTGGTGTTATGATCATGGTATTCCTTGACCTTTGGGAAGAATTTTGACATGTACATGGGTACCATAGAGGTGTAGTGGATCTTGTAGACCAGGCCCATTGCAAGTAGCTGTACTCTGTCGTCTACTCTAAGCCATCCTAGGTTGTCAAAGTGGGCAGAGGTGAGGTGGGTTCTAGATGAGAGGTCAAGCAGTAGTCTGACCAGTTTATTTTGCGATGTTTGAAGTTTTATTTTTAGCGCCTTGGAGGTGCTATGGTACCATGACGTGCAAGCATAGTCATAGTACCCTTGAATGAGTGCTCCTGCCAGAGTTTTCAGGGTGTTTTTGTTTACCAGAGAGGAGATCCGGTATAGGAATCTAGTTCTTTGATTGACTTTTTTTATTACATTGGATGCCATTTTGTCACAGGAGAGGTTTGCCTCAAGAATAGATCCTAGGTATGTAATTTCCTTCTTACTTGTGACAATAATGTCGCCCACTGCAACTGAGAAGTCGTCGGATTTGCTGAGATTATGTTTCAAACCGAAGAGAATGGACTCTGTTTTACCCAGGTGTAATGATAATTTATTATCGGCGAGCCAGGTGCAGATTCTGCCGAGCTCGGAGCTGAGGGTTTTTTTCAACCTGCAACCTGTTCCTGTCAGAGACCAGCAGGGCTGAGTCGTCCGCGAACAGGAACAAGTTGCAGTCACATGCTGATGACATGTCATTTGCATAAATTAGGAACAGTAATGGACCTAATATGCTTCCTTGTGGAACACCACAGCTCACTGGGAGGGGGGGGGACAGAGTACCGTTTACCTCCACCCTCTGTTCTCTCCCCTCCAGGTAGGATTGCATCCAGCTCACCGATAGTTTATCAAAACCAATTGCTTTTAGCTTGTCAATCAGAATGGGGTGATTGACAGTGTCGAAAGCCTTTTGTAGGTCCAGCATCACCATGCCGCAGTACTTGCCCTCGTCCACCTCTTGTTTGATGTGGTCGCTCAAATAAAGAAGGCATGTGTCAGTGGAGTGGGATGTTCTAAAGCCAGATTGAAATTCATAGATTAGTTTCTTTTCCGAGAGGTACTTTTCGACCTGTTCATATACTATTTTTTCCATGACTTTCGAGATGGAGGTAAGTATAGAAACAGGGCGGTAGTTGCCTGGGTCCAATTTGCTGCCCTTTTTGTGCAGGGGGGTTACTCTTGCAATTTTGAAGTCTTTGGGTACTTTTCCCTGTTTTATGGAGAGGTTAATTATGTGAGCTATGACTGGTGAGATGGCGGTTGCTGTCTCTCTGAGGAATTTGGAGGGGATATTGTCGTGGCCAGTGGCCTTGTTAGGTTGGAGGGCGCTCAGTTTAATGAGTACCTCTGCTGTTGTTACCGTTGCTAGACTGAAATCATCTTTGCGTACCCCTAGGTTTTTGTAGTAGGTCATGATGTGATCTACTCCAAAAAGCCCTGAGTGGGAGGGCAATTTATTTACAAGAGTTGTGGCTATGTTTGTGAAAAAAATGTTCAAGTACTTGGCCACATCCAGTTTGTCTGTGATGAGCCTGTTATCTGTCTTTATGTTTAAGTTAGAAAATCTCGTTTTGAGTTTTTTACTGCAGCCAAGCTGGTTATTGAGTAATTTCCAAAGTTCACAGGGTTTATTTTTGTTTTCCTCAGTTTTGACATTGATGAAATTCTTTTTGGCAGTTTTGATCATGGAGCTTACGTCATTTCTTAGTCTGTTTCTTTCAATTTTGAGTTCAGTCACGTGGGCCTGGAGTTCACTGCTCGTGCTTTTGGAAAGCTTTGACTGACTTTTATGAAACTCAGAGCATTTTTTGTCTCTGGTTTTCATGGCGGTCAGTATGCCGGAGTGCATCCACGGCTCAGCGCGATTTTTTTACCCTGGTTGTTCTTAGGGGGGCCAAATCATTGAGTATTGCAGAGAATTTGTTTTTGAAACCAAGCCATGTTTCTTCAACTTGTGTACCACTGAGCTCATCTGACCAGTCCAGGCTCTCCAGTTCTACGTTAAAGGCCTCGCTAGAGTAGTTTTTGAGGTCTCTAGATATGACTGTTTTGTGACAGCCGGCCCTTTGTTTTAGCTTTTTGCGGGTACAGAATATCATATAATGATCACTTAACCCGCATGCTATAACCCCTTTACTGGAGATCCTGGACTTGTCAGAGGTCAGAATGAGATCAATGGTAGTTTGTGTTGTTTCACATACCCGGGTGGGTTGGGTGATTAGCTGGCTGAAGCCGTGCAGATCACAAATCCTACTGAAGGACTTGAAGACGGACGTGTCTTTACGTTGCATATCCGTGTTCCAGTCTCCAATAATAATTGTCTCTACATCCCCCACATCAGCCAAACACCCATCTAATGTATGATAAAAGTCACTCTGTTCCGGTGGTCTATAGATTGTCCCGACTATTACAGATTTAGCATTGCATTGTCAAAAAGAATTTCAACCCACACAGATTCAATATTTTCATGATGCAGGTCAGTACGGTTTTTGAAATTGGTGTCTTTATGTATGTACATGCAGACACCACCTCCATTCACGTTCCTGTCCCTTCTCACTACAAGATAATCTTCAATTTCAATCTCTGAATCTGTAATGGAATTGTCCAATTTGGTCTCAGAAAAGCATAATATGCTTGCCTTACCGTTCATGAATAGCTGCCTGAGTTCAGCCAGTTTGTGTCTCAGGCTGTTAGTGTTCAGATGAAATCGCACTTGATCGCACTGATTGCAGTAACTCAGGGCACCTGGGTCTGGTGCTCTGCAGCTATTTTAAAGCCTCTCTGCTCCTGTCTGTTCTCTCTCTGCTTTTTCCTGCAGGCACCCGGCTCTGATGAGTATGAACCATGAGTTGACTTGAACAGTGTTGTGCAAATAAACACCTTTACCTACCCGTTGACATGTTGTGTCTCCTTTTTGTTGTGGCCTTTTGAGCCAGGTCGCAACACACCGTATATATATATATATATATATATATATATATATATATATATATATATATATACACACACACACAGTGCAATATGCTTCTTAGTGCAATAATAAGCTACAGGGACGCTAATCTAACGTCGGTAATATTAACTTTATTTAATACAACATTTACGGTACAAGATTTAATCATACAGCCCATGTAGTATAATATTTTACAAATGATGAATTACAGCAAACATGTGCAATATATCCATTATTACAGCTCCGTGGGCAGTAAGGCAATATGAGTCCGTTCTTATTGTGCATCCATGGGTAAAGAGAAACTCATGTAGTGCTGAACACATAACATGAACGTGCCGGGCGGCGCGGTCCCGTGGGTTAGATGCGCGTTCATAATGCAGAGGGAAATAACTCAGAATAACGTTATTAGCACATTTTTACAACTTGAGGAACGAATGTTTTTAATAAGGGCTATACAAGTGTTCATACTGGGTTGTTTATTTAGTTTAAAAAAAATTATCCAACGAGTTACAGACCACTCTTTCCCCATGTAAGTCAATGGGAAAAAGTGTTTCCGGGCCCAGCAACCTAAAGGAAGTGTAGTACCGCCATTTGGCCACAACGAATATTCTCATCAGACTCCGGCGCACTTCCTGGGGGCTTGGTAAAATGGCCCAACTTTTGAGAGAGTGAAACGTCACAGATTACCCGGCATGCCTGAGAAGTACCTGTATGTGCGCTCATAGCGCATGCGCAACTTTAACCAAAATGCTCGTTCACATGAAGCACGTCAATTTGCGTACACGTAACAGCACCGTGCGTTCATGACAGCATGGTAATGGATTGTTATTATGATGGATTTGATATTAACGAGGCGGCAGTTAGCAGCTAGCTAGTAATTATGCTAATGTACACATCAATCGTTATGTACTTATATTACACTGTAACAGGATCTAGTGATATCCAACAGAGCTTCATTTAGCATGAAAGAGTTATTGCACCGTATATATATATATATATATATATATATATACAGTGCAATAAGCTTCTTAGTGCAATAATAAGCAACAGGGACGTTAATCTAACGTCGGTAATATTAACTTTATGTAATACAACATTTACGGTACAAGATTTAATCATACAGCCCATGTAGTATAATATTTTACAAATGATGAATTACAGCAAACATGTGCAATATATCCATTATTACAGCTCTGTGGGATGGCAGTAAGGCGATATGGGTCCGTTCTTATTGTGCATCCATGGGTAAAGATAAACGCATGTAGTGCTGAACACGTAACATGAAGGTGCCGGGCGGCGCGGTCCCGTGGGTTAGATGCGCGTTCATAATGCAGAGGGAAATAACTCTCAGAATAACGTTATTAGCAAATGTTTACAACTAGAGGAACAAATGTTTTTAATAAGAGCTATACAAGTGTTCATACTGGGTAGTTTATTTAGTTTAAAAAAAATTATCCAACGAGTTACAGACCACTCTTTCCCAATGTAAGTCAATGGGAAAAAGTGTTTCCGGGCCCAGCAACCTAAAGGAAGTGTAGTACCGCCGTTTGGCCACAACGAATATTCTCATCAGACTCCGGCGCACTTCCTGGGGGCTTGGACTGACCCGAGCCTGGTTGTTCTGATAGATCCGCCCCTTCGCTCCAACCCCCCTCCCTCCCCCACATCTACAGGTGAAAATGACTTTTGCGACACATTTATCGCAAGAAGTGTAGCAAAAGTCAAGACCGCAGATTCGTCGATTTATACTGCCACAGAGCAGATTTGTCAAGTTGTAATGACTGATTTGAGAGGTTGTAATAACCAAGTTGCAGTTGTAATGGAAAATATATTTAAAAAATATGTATTTTTCTGCAAGTGAACATTTCATCACTAAGTTCATTTTCTTTCTACAAGCTACAAAACTTTTTTTTTCTTCAGTGACTTCAAATTTGGTTCACAGTTACGTGGATATTTTATACAAGTGTAAATTTGGTTCACAGTTACGTGGATATTTTATACAAGTGTAAATTTGGTTCACAGTTACGTGGATATTTTATACAAGTGTAAATGTATGCGCACAAGCTCAGATTTTTTTTTTCTGCAAGTGCTCACATCAGGTTTTACACGCTCTCACATTTTGCACCATATCTACCTTCATAGGTCTGCAGCATAAAGATCGGTGACACGACCACCACAACATCCAACTTCATTCGTCACTACAAAAAACCCACAGAGAAAGGTACGTGAATGTGTTCTGTTAGCTAGAAAGCTACGTTTAAGCTACGTTAGACTTGGTTTCAAATCGATTAAGCATTGCAAAGAGAAGAGAAAACGGTAAATGAACACTAGAACCGCCAAGGGATTCATTTTGACTAACCCTGATACTGACGGGCTGTCAGAGAGAGGAAAAGAGATGCCTCGTTTATTTCCCCTGTGTTATTATCAGAAGTTACTGATGTTACTTATGTTGTTTTTGTTTGTAAAAGTGCATCATTCCTTGATTTATTGTAAAATGAATCTGAACTTTTTGATCTGTTATGATGATAAACTGAAGCAATTTCAAAATTAATCCAATTAACTGAGTTTTAAATCGTCCTACTTAGTTTATAAGGAAATTATGAAGAGGAACAAATTAAATGATTTGAAAATGATATCTATGTAGGTGCTGACGCTGTTGGCGGTTCTGGAGTTAACAGAAATGTGAATTAAATGTGTAATTGCAAATGCCATATATGATTTTCTTACCTGGAATTCTGCCTTTTTGAACAGACTTTTTGAGTCCTAGCTATATTGTCTGCAGTTCTAGGGTTAATATGAATCTAATATGATTGTCATCGGTCTAAATTAGATTTCAAATGATTAACTGTGTATGTAATGAAGATCATAGTGTGGGTTGAATCCATTTTCATAACCACTGTCTTTTAACTGATTTAAATGTGGAAACTGGGCTTATTCATCAGAATTTCGTATGACTTGACTTGCTTGACCTGAGCAATGACTTGACTTGCTTGACTCTCACCACAGTGACTTGGGACTTGCTTGATACTTGTAAGTCAAGACTTGAGACTTGCTCATGACTTGCACATGTAGGACTTACTCCCACCTCTGGTAATTGGAAATATTTTCGGGACCCCCCCAACCCGGTTCCCATCTATATTGGTAGGATTAATTGTTGTAAAAACATTACATTTTCTCTGCTAATAATAAGAAGATACAAAGATCCAACTATAATTTTATATTTTATTTATGAACAAAAGTGATTGTAATAGATACTGTGAATTAATTTGGCCTAATTAAAACTGGTTGGCCTTCTTCCCTGAGTAGTCGATTTTTAAATTCAATTTTTTTTAAGGAAAATATTACTTTACCACACATAGCCTATCAATCACTTGTGTGCAGTGGCGTTTTCTCCCGGAGGCCAAGGGAAGCCAGGCTTCCCCTGTTTTTTCGGATTGTAGTTATAATTTAAATAAATAAATACAAACACTTTGTTTTGTTTCGATAATTCTCCTTTGCTGTGTGTTGCTGCCGGCCCGGCTCTCCCCCATTCTCATTGAGTATTTTACAAAGAGTGAAACAAACAGCGCCCCTCTAGATGTTATGGTGAAACAGTAGATTGCACTCCCTGTTGCGAGAGGAGGCCAGCCGAATCTAGCTTCCCTTGGTGAAAAAAAATGGAGGGATTGACCAATCAGATGAGGCCCACGTGATGCCCCTGCCAACCTGTGATTGGTCAGGGCCATGCCAAGGGAAGCTAGCCGCCTCTTGCTTCCCTTCAGAGGCGGCTGGCGGCTGGCGATTTGATTGGACACTGCCATCCAATCAAATCACATCAACATCAGTTTTAATACTGTAACTGTCATCACCGCCGTTAGAAATTATCAAGCAAATGAAGCATTATGGAGGGTGGAGATTTGGCGTACTTAATCAAACATAACTTTACTAAACTTCCGCTACAGCAGCAACTACAAATTAAATCAGATGACAGGCAAATGCCCGCACTCGAGCTGTGTGTACGCAGAGGAAAAAGGGAGAGAATCGGACGTTCAATGAGGACAATTATGTCCGCACGGAGTGGCTAACTGGAAGCGCTAAACTTCAGCGTCTAATTTGCTGGCCATGTCTTCTTTTTGACAAGGATTCGTGCTCCCTGAACAATCCTTGGGCAACTTCAGGATTCATCGACCTTGCCAGCCTGTCACGGGCAATTGAGAGGCACGGTAAATCCAAAAATCACATAGATTGTGTGATTGTCTGCATACATTAATAAGTAAAATGCTTAAATTAATAAGGAGAGAGTTTCAGCTGGAGAGTGCGTGCGGACCTGTCGGTTAGATAACAGGCGTGTGCAAGTCCTGCATCTGTGTGATACCAATGTGTGTAAAATGATACCGGGCGCTGTAATCACTCATCTGGTAAGGTTATTGACCACCCCCCGACCCAAAAAATGGGCTTCCCCTACATTTTTCCCCACGCCACGCTACTGCTTGTGTGTGCTTGCTTTCCCTTGCAGATCTTCTCAAACCGGGGCTGTTGTTTTGAGACTGCCACTCTCAGTTCATTCTCAATGTTCAGCTTTGATCTGTATTTCGTTTTGATGGCAGCAACAGCAGAAAAGCCTATTCACACAAGTAGGATGTTGCAAAAGGCAGCATTATGCCCACAGCTCTCTGACCAATGAGATATTTTCGAGCAGTCTTTGTTTACAATTGAATAATAATAATACATTTGATTTATAGAGCACACTTTATAAACAACGTCATCTCAAGGTGCTTCACAAAGCTAAAAGGAGAAAATAATACAATATAAATATCTTCCCGCGCCCCCCCCCCCTGCAGTACCTCCGCGACCCACCAGGGGTCGCGCCCCACAGTTTGGTCTAAAGTCAAGTCAAGCGTCACTTGAAAACGCATTTGTTCCAGGGACTGCCTATGATAGGAAAAAAATATTAATGTAAATACATTTTCAATGATTGAAAAATAAATAAATACCGTGATACCGTTATAGGTTGGAAAAATACCGTGATATGAGTTTTTTTGTCATAACAGCCAGCCCTAGGTTGAAGGCTGAAACACAGTATAGCTCACGACACACAGGACAGACACATTATTTATTTAATATTTCTATTCAGGAAGCCATCACATGACAATCCATTCATTTGCAACCAAAACAAAATGTTAAACAAATGCCACATTCCTTCACACAGCTCTACATAGGCGCTTGTGCAGTCTACATCATTTAACTCACTAATGGGGTGAACTCACTGCTCCCTGGGTGATACAGATGATACATTCACTTCATCAGTGCAGTTTAGACATTCAAACCATGTTAATGATGGAATGGTGTCAGGGACATGTGCTGTGTGAGTGAGGCAGAGGCCGATCAGTCGAGGAACACAGAGTTGTTATCAGTCCCAGGCCTTTTCCCACAACTCTGTGTTAGGGACGTCCACCTGAGGGTGCTGTAACAGAGGACAATTGAACACAGCACACAGTTAAAGCTTGTGAGTTTAGCCGGGAACACAGTCACACTTCTATGCAGGCAGGGGCGGACTGGGACTAAAAATCAGCCCGGGAAACTCGACCGGCCCACTTCGGTACCGGCCCACCGGGAAAACTCCCGGTATTCCCAATGGCCAGTCCGCCCTGTATGCAGGGATAGATTATCTGCATGCAAAGAATGAGTGAAGACAATAAAAATACACACTGCAACATCAAGAACGTGTTAGAATTACAACTGTTAAGTTTTCAAATTGGTTTTCAACTGTTCAAGATAAGAGAGTTGTTGGCAGAAAACACACAAGATTATGATTATATCTCACAACCCATTTTACAGATTACAATTGTGTATTTTCAGATGTCTGCTTTAAACCAGTTTCAAAAGCAGCATTACGGTCAGGTCTGTTCAGATTTCCAAAGTCCTATGATGGTGGTGGCTGACTTGTCTCTCACTCAGTCAGAAGACAGAGTATTTAAATCCTCTTCACCTGCATAGTCGGTTTCTTTTTCACGAACAAATGCACACTGTCCATGATCTTTATAAGCATTATTAAACTGGAATTGATTTAGACATTTTATTATGTAGTCCATGAGTTAATAAGGGACCCATTATCTAATAATTGAATAAAGGCATACTGGCTTTGGAGCAACTGTTCTTAGGGAACTTTTTATACCATTTTCTACCAGTTTATCATCTTCTACGGAAAGCCTTAGAGCAGTGGTTCCCAAACTTTTTCAGTCGGGCCCCCCTTGGGTAATTGGAAATATTTTCGGGACCCCCCCCCAACCCGGTTCCCATCTATATTGGTAGGATTAATTGTATATTGTTGTAAAAACATTACATTTTTCTCTGCTGATAATAAGAAGATATAAAGATCCAACTATAATTTTATATTTTATTATGGATTACACATGAACAAAAGTGCTTGTAATAGATACTGTGAATTAATTTGGCCTAATTAAAACTGGTTGGCCTTCTTCCCTGAGTAGTAGATTTTTAAATTAAAATGTCTTTAAGGAAAATATATGAATTAACTACTATTTCTACTGCAGGTTGCAAACAATCACATCACTTTACCATTCCTATTCCACACATAGCCTATCAATGACTTGTGTGTGCTTGCTTTCCCTTGCAGATCTTCTCAAACCGGGGCTGTTGTTTTCAGACTGCCACTCTCAGTTCATTCTCAATGTTCAGCTTTGATCTGTATTTGGTTTTGATGGCAGCAACAGCAGAAAAAGCCTATTCACACAAGTAGGATGTTGCAAAAGGCAGCAGTATGCCCACAGCTCTCTGACCAATGAGATATTTTCGAGCAGTGTTTGTTTAATATTGAATAATTATTAGGGCTGTCAGTCGATTAAAATAGTTAATCGCGATTAATCGCAAATTAATCGCACATTTTTGATCTGTTCTAAATGTACCTTAGAGGAATATTTTTCAAGTTTGTAATACTCTTATCAACATATGAGTGGACACATATGCTTTATGCTAATGTTTATTATCATTTGAACAATGACAAATATTCTCATGAATATTAAACACAACAACTTCTGAACATTACAAATATTCGCCTCAATTCAACCTGGAACCTAATACAATAAAAATGGTGTGTGTGTGTGTGTGTGTGTGTGTGTGGTGTGTGTGTGTGTGTGTGTGTGTGTGTGTGTGTGTGTGTGTGTGTGTGGTGTGTGTGTGTGTGTGTGTGTGTGTGTGTGTGTGTGTGTGTGTGTGTGTGTGTGTGTGTGTGTGTGTGTGTGTGTGTGTGTGTGTGTGTGTGTGTGTGTGTGTGTGTGTGTGATGGATCGTTGGAGCTATGTGCAACTCAAGGCATATGCTCGAACGGGAGCTGCCTGGACGCTGCAATCATGTTGCACTATCCGTGCTGAGTGTGCTGACTTCTCGTACAATGTCCCACTGTCTGGCTGCCTGCATAAAGTCAAGTGCTCGGCGCAGTTGTCGGCGAAATGTCGCTCCTCTGTTTTCATTTAAACAGCTCCTTATATCCGTTAGCGCAGCTAGCTAGCACCAGATGCTAACAACAACAATGCACGTAAGGTCTCTCTCTCGCTCGCTCGGGCCACACATACACACACCCTCCCGGTCCTCCCAATAGCCAGTCGGTGCCTGCCGGTGAGCGTGGAAGTGTGGTCTGCCACAAGCGGGCGGCAGGAGCGGGCTGTCAGCATCAGCTTGTAGATGGTATTTTAAACTCGATGCGCTCTGAAACTACGGGGCGGCCGAGGAAAAAAAATACACATGCGTTAATCGCGGTAAAATAATTAGTGGCGTTAATTTTTGTTTGCGTTAACGCGTTATTAACGCGTTATTAACGCGTTAACTTGACAGCCCTAATAATAATACATTTGATTTATATAGCACACTTTAAAAACAACGTCATCTCTCAAGGTGCTTCACAAAGCTAAAGGGAGAAAATAATAAAAATCTTCCCGCGACCCCCCTGCAGTACCTCCGCAACCCACCAGGGGTCGCGCCCCACAGTTTGAAAACCACTGCCTTAGAGGAAAGTAAGGAAAACTATTCTGGTGTTCCATTTTTCAAGTCTGATTTAATAAGTTTTCTCTCCTGCGTTTATAACATGCAGGAAAAAAGTTTGGCCAGGATATTCTTTCAAATTCTTTCCACATGAACGTTTTTATTTTTCAGTACCAACATTAGCTGTTGTAATACTCGTTCTAGCCACAAGAGGCTGCAGTGCACCATTTCTTACTGATTTTTTAAAGTTATTTTCTAATATTTTTACACCTGGAAGAAAACATGAATGGTTTTAGTCCTATTTAGAACATGAGGTAGTGGTGCACATTAGCCTCTTGTGGCCGAAGTCAGGGCCGACCCTGACCAATTTGCTGCCCTAGGCAAGATTTTAGCTGATTTTACCCCCCCGCCCCCCTCACTATGACTTGCGCATGCATGCCACGTGCACGGTTGTGGCATGACCACCAAAACAGAAAGATATGGACACAAGATGTGTGCAGATGTATTTAGTATCCTATCTATTTGAACATGATTTAAGTGGGGGGTGGAACTAACATCCTCTAGGGGGGTCCGGGGGCATGCTCCCCCAGGAAGATTATTATGTTTTTAATATTGAAGTTAAAAGCATCAATCTGGTGCACTTTGAGAGCAACGTTAGGAGATCTATGGATACATCTCTCAACATCCATATGAAACAGAACTGTAAGCAGATTTTCTTTTTCTTTATGGATATTTTACAAATCACTCCCCTTTCAAACTGTATTCTTGTTTATTAATAACAACTTTGTTTTACTGCCATAAAGTATCTTATACCTGTTTTTTATCTTTGCTCTTATTTTTTTATAACTATAATGATCATATAAAAGGTGTGCCTTTACCTCACTGAGCTGAGGTTATCAGAGCCGCTCAGTCTTTCAGGAGAGAGCTCTCTAAAGCTCTCCCCTCCGCGGCCGCTTACACAGTCAATTCCAATGTTAATAAAAGCATACAGAAGCTGTATGCGTTTTTTGGGAGTTTGATTTATTTTAAATTAACAGAAATACAAAATGAAAACCTATAATTGCACACAAACTATTATTTCCCAAAAATAACTATTTCACATAAACCTCTGGGGCTGGGGCAGTTCAACTTGATTTTTTGGGGGGGGGGGGGTGCGCCATAGTTTATGTGTGCTGTACGCAATATAGGCGTAGTTCCAGAGGTGGGAGTAAGTCCTACATGTGCAAGTCATGAGCAAGTCTCAAGTCTTGACCTACAAGTATCAAGCAAGTCCCAAGTCACTGTGGTGAGAGTCAAGCAAGTCATTGCTCAGGTCAAGTCAAGTCAAGTCATACGAAATTCTGATGAATAAGCCCAGTTTCCGCATTTCAATCAGTTAAAAGACAGTGGTTATGAAAATGGATTCAACCCACACTATCTTCATTACATACACAGTTAATCATTTGAAATCTAATTTAGACCGATGACAATCATATTAGATTCATATTAACCATAGAACTGCAGACAATATAGCTAGGACTCAAAAAGTCTGTTCAAAAAGGCAGAATTCCAGGTAAGAAAATCATATATGGCATTTGCCATTACACATATTTAATTAAAATTTCTGTTAACACTAGAACCGCCAACAGCGTCAGCACCTACATAGATATCATTTTCAAATCATTTCATTTGTTCCTCTTCATAATTTCCTTATAAACTAAGTAGGATGATTTAATGTGGATGTTATGGTGGTCGTGTCACTGATCTGTATGCTGCAGACCCTGCATACCGCTGTTCTCTTCTTATTACCGTCATCAACAAAATAATCCTTGAATCCAAACTTGACTATTTTTGGAGTAAAGCTAGCCGCTGCCATGTTAACTGAGACTCCTGCCTTCTAGTGGGTTGCCAGGTTTGCGTGCACGGCGCTATAATCACCCAATCAAGTTTCGAAAAAACTAAACGTAATATCTCAATACAAACGCAAATATTTAATTTTAAAAAGTCAAGTCCTTTCAAGTCATCTGTCTCAAGCTTAAGTCAAGTCATGAATACCAAGTCAAGTTAAGTCTTTTATCAATGTTAGTCAAGCAAGTCTCAAGTCCAAAAATATGCGACTCGAGTCAAGTCATGTGACTCGAGTCTAGTCATGTGACTCGAGTCCCCACCTCTGCGTAGTTCTGTAAGTATAAGTTAATAAGATGTACTTTGTTGATCCAAAATCAGGAAAATATTTTTTTTAATTTCTAACTTTTTTCTTTCTTTTTCTTTCTCCCCAATTTTCGGCGCCCCCGATGGGTTGATGCACCGTTAGCATTCGCCCTATACTGCCTATGCCAAGGGCTGGCCCTGGCCGAAGCATAACATCAACTATGTTACAGATCAAAAAAGAAAAAATAGGGAGATCATCCTAGCTATACATTTCCTATACATAATTGGAAACACAGGAAGGAAAAAAATATGGCCATTTAGATCAGACTTATTTTTTTATCAGGCTTATTCTCATTTCCCTCAATGGCATCTCAGGGCTTCCGTACATGACAATATGTAAGATAACCTGATTGTAACAGAACGTCGTTTATCACTATATCACAGTATTCATCACTCTAGGGTTTGAGTTTCCCCCAGCTCCCAAGTTCTAGCCTTAAGTCTTCTCTTAACTAGAAGAACACATCATGCAAGGTACAAAACCAAACACAGCTCCTAAAGCCTCCCACCTCCTCACTGGTAGAACTTGATCTCTGTGTCCACAGAGTCGAAAAACAAGTCCCCCAGTTCTTCTCCTGGGATCTCTCCGTTCAGCATGGCGGAGATATCGGTCAGACACTGCGACTCCAGGTCCCTTAGAATCTCATAGACAGCTAAACCCTCGTCCTGACACGGAGAGAAGAAGACAGAGTGGTGTCACAACGCCAGTAACACCAGAATTTGCATATGCTTGAACCCGGAGTAATTTGACTTAATCCTAAACTATGGCAAAGCCCCTGTTTGTAACATCACATGTATAATGCAGTTCTCACTCTTGGATTTTCCAAAGCAACCAGGCATCTGAGACACAGATTTAATGACAGCATTTATTGCTCTCCAGTTACCACACACCTTCATTTCCTCTAAAGGCTAATCTGCATATCTACATTCTTAAATTGCTCTCCTAACAACAGGCAATAGTTGTGTTTTCATTCCATACTACGTGAACAAATGAATTCCCGGAGTATACTGTTATGACAGTTAGTTTAAAAAAATCTCTGTACAAACAGGGAATGATTAAGTACTTGTACTTATATACATTAGCAAATGTTGAAAAGCCACAGCCAATCAATCTTAATTTAAAGAGAGCAAATAATTACTTTTACATTTATATTTGGAGTTTGTCGAAAAAAAGTGTATCTTGATTTGCGATTGTTTTCTTAGACTACTGTTTCCAAGGTAAATAACCAACATTTATTTGAACTTTGAAGTACAGAGATACTGTACCAAGTTCCAATAAGTGCTTTGGAAGAAATCAGTACAGCTACTAAGTTTGCATGTCAATAAATCCTGACCAAAGAAAGTAGAAAGAAAGAAACGCTGATGAATACTGTGTGATTAAATGTACAATCCCCAATAAAAGCTAGAAAATCGACTTTAAATTGGGAAACTGCTTTTGTTTACGGTCAACAACCGCATTTATATGTAAGATCACTTGATAATTTAAAAGGACGCTTGTGTAAATAATTAACATAGGAAATCTTGAGAAAAGGCAAAAACTTTTTGTTAAGTCGCAGTTAGGATAAGTCGTTGGGCTTATTCGAACTAATGCTATCAAATCCTGATAATAATCTTTTTCTACAAGCTCAGCACAGAAAAGGTGGGCCCCAGTATGGAGCTCTGCAGCAACACCTTTCTCCACTCGCCTTTCATTTATCAGCAACGACTGACCAAATGTATCCCCAATACATGCTTTTGAACTAAAATAATAATAATGTGATCTTCCAGCTGTGCCCTGATCTGCACAGGGCTATCAATGACCTAGGTCATCCATCAGTGCCCACCGGGTTGGTCTCCATGGTGCCGAGCGCCACCTGGTGGGCCTTGTACAGCTCGTGTCTGCGGTCCACCTGGCTCTGAAAGCGGGGCTGCTTCCTGACAGGGTCGTCTGGGCCAAACTGCGGGGAGACCACCCCCAGCACTGAGGTGGAACAGTCCGAGAAGACAAAAGGCTTGAATATGGACCTACCAGGGTTAGGGTTGGGGTGGGGGGGATTCATAGAGAGAAAGACAGGAAAGAAAGAAAGGCAAAAACTCCCATCAGCCCAAAGTGGAGACAGAATGGAAGAAGAGCAAAGATGAGGAGAGAAAGAGCCATTGTGTCCCAACACCTTCATTTCTCAGCTTTTCAAATGACATTCCAATGACATAAAATGACATTTGAATACTTTTTGCTACAACAGGTTAATCATTTTAATTAAGGTCAACCTTTTTTTCTTGACCTTTCACTGTCTTTTTAATTTGACTTGTTCTAATACTATTTCATTTCATTGCATTTTTGTTCAACCCAAAATAACCTTGTGGAAACAAGCCAAGTCACAACTCTTTTTAATTTCCTTAAAAAAACTGAACCTGATTAAGGGCTAATTACATTGATTTTGATATTTAAGTTTGTTTCAATGAGTGTGTTGAGTTTTTTTTATTAATCTTAGTATTTCTCTAAAAGAACTGCCCCATTTGAATCCAAAAATGTATTAATTCAATATTTATTTATTATTAGAAATCCTCTTCTTCAATTATGTTGAATTGCATGTTTTTCTGAAGACAGTTCTTCACTTGTCTTCATGTTCATCCGACCTAAAGTAACAGAGCTTGAGTAGTTACTCTGACTGCCGGAGGGAGGAGACAAAAGTTCCATACCTCAGATTGAAGGATAGAAAGATCCATGGAAATTAATATAAATTCACGGACTCATAAAATGATGCATTCATTTTAAACTTTTGTATTAATGATTACTTAGTATTTCTGAGGTGACCGCACACAATAGCAAACAGTTTGTTTATAGCCTAGTTTTAAATGTTTACTTCTAGAAATTACATTTAAGCTTAAAAAATGGAGATTATCCCGCTGAACAAAACGTGTTAGCATCATAAACGTGTGTTTTCTATAGATCTATTTTCTGCATTATTTAGAAATCCGATGCAGAAATCCAATTGCTTTTAGTTGAGGCAACCCCTGCAATGTTAACAATCATCTCGTTAAAAATACATCATCATTGCACCTCCCCTTTTATAGTTCTAAGAAATGTCTAATCTAGAGGAATTCTTAGTTAAACTTGACATACCTTGAGGGGTCTGGGGTGGCAGTGAAGAAGTGGATGCAGGGCAGGCTGCTGTCTCTGGGCAGGACAGACACCATGCTGCCTGTGGTGCAGAAACCTCCAGAGTCCATGCAGATCCCACTGGGCTTGTCCCTCAGAATGGACATCATCACCTCAGCCGTCACTGAGCCTGCAGAGAGTGGATGAATGTTACAGTAGATTGACATTTAAAAAAAGATAAGACTCATGTTCTAAGGGGGACGTCCACAGGCATTCTGGAAAAAGAAGAACTTGAGCCCTCTCACCGTCATGTTGCTGGAGTAGCTCTGTTCCGCCCCTGTAGCGCTGTTTGGCCAGCTCCATCCTGGCAGGTGGGTTCTCGGGACTAAACACCTGAGAGAAATTGAACTCTCCCTCTCCGTCCCACCAGCCCTGGGCCTGGGCCACGCTGCGCAGCTCTGGGTGCTCTGCGGACACCTCAGCACCGATGGTCAGCTGGTTGGAGATGTTCTTTACACCCTCTGAGAAAAGGAAGGGGATGTTATCTTGTAGAGATGCTTGATTTCTTTAATCTTAGCTGTTGCCTCACCTCTATTCCCCTCGCAGAGCGCAGGCATTCGACCTTGAGGTGATGCTCTCTTTAATAGTGGCTTTGTCTCCATATTATTGACTGTAATGAGTCAGGCATAAGTTGATACAGGATGTTTTCCTGGCTTTAGGGACATCTGGTAGTCCATCTGATTGAGTATGTGTCTCCCCTTAGGCAAATATATTCTTAGCAAAGGGACAGGAGTTATAGTGCTTTGCTTGTTATGTCTTGTCATGCAGAATGTTGATTATTCTCTCAGAATAAGTTAGAACTCTGCTGCTAGGGTCCACACCCGCACCAAGCCCTGGCAGCACATCACCCCTACCCTCCGTCACCTCCACTGGCTCCAGGTCTCGCATTACCTATAGCTCCTCCTCATCACCTACTTGTCCCTCCATGCCCTTTCCCCTAATATGCCTTCTGTCTCCCGTCTGCTTTCTTTGTAGTTCCAGTGTGTTCAGTCCCACAGAGTGTGTTTTGTGTTTTGTGTTTGTCCCTCTGTAAAAGAGACCTTGGGTTTATGAAGGCGCTATGTAAATGTAAGTTATTATTATGAAATACTTTGGACTGGGTTAGAGAGCTTCAGACTTGGTTGAGCAGGAGCTTTTTCACTTTGTTGCTGCAGCAAATGTCTATGTCAATTCTCCGGCTGAACTTCTAAAAAATCATCAGTGTCTGACATCAGTTCAAGCTCTCAAGTGTTCTCCCAGTCTTCCGAGTCCTTGCTCCAAATGCTATGCTCCAATGCTAATCTCCTTTTTAAGAGGGCAACATATTCAAAATGTTCCACCTTTCAGCAGGAATCATGCTGTTTATGTACACTAATGCATCTTTGTGCTATATTTGCATACACTTGTTTGTTTGTAGCCTTTATTTAACCAGGTGAAAGCCCCTTGAGATCAAAAGATCTCTTTTTCAAGGGTGACCTGCAGGACATTAGTTACACATGTAACATAAAAACAACAGAACAACAATAAGGATGACAAACAACATAATGTACAGGGTACAGTTTACTTGCAGGTTAATCTCCACTTGACAGAGTGCTTCAACCCTGATGCACGAAGGTCTGACTCTTCACCAAAGTCATAGGATCCCATGAATTATTTTACTTTTTTCTATAAGCTTTGATCTCATGTTAAAGAATAAAGAATAAACAAAGAGATTTCTTTAAGTACAGAAATATTTCATATAGATTTGATGTGGTTTAGTGTTGATATGCTTTTTAAGGCTGATTAAACTCACTCATAACTTAAGTATTTTTTAGTCCCATAAATCCTTTTAGCCTTGCTAGTGGTATCGCTTTATGGATCCCTGACTCCACCGGGTCACATTTGAATGCGTCTTTGGTTCATGTTAAAAGGCCATTATGTCTAAATGACTATTATTGGCCCTTTAGTGAGTCTACATTGTTGCACTGGGGTGCAAAGGTCCTTAGGTTTTAAAGTCAGGAAAAAAGAGCAAAAGATGTCTATGCAAATGTGAGATTTGGTGATTTTTCAATTAACTTTCCAGAAAGAATGTATGCTGCATAAACAGTGCAAATATCAAGCCACACAGCCTACAAAAATACTGTATTTGACCCCTTACTTAAAATATATCCTATTTTGGATCATTTTATCTTCATGGTGAATTAGAAAATGGTAGGTGTTCCGCCAGGCACCCTATCTGGCCCACTGACTGAATGTTCAGTTTCACTCACTACTCATGCACCTCCCACTCAGCACCCCTTAACCTTTAACCCTTTACCTGTAACCTTCTGCGCCACCCAAAGCCTGCCTGCTGTTTCCAGGACCCAGGCCTCGTTGCGGTCCACCAGCAGGAAGGTGTTGTGGTAGCTGAACGGCTCAGGGTCCTCCCTGCACGGCCCCCCCTGGCCATGCTGCTCCAGGAGGCTGGTGATGACCGTCAGCGCCCCCCAGGCACTGTCCCCTCGCTCCAAGCCCAGTCTGATGAGAACATGCTGGATTACTTTCTTTTTACAAGACACCATGTAGCAGTTAATACATTTCAGTGGTGTAAAGCAACTAAGGATATCTACTTAGTGTTTCAATTGTATGCTACTTTGTACTTCTACTCCACTACAATTCAGAGGTAAATGGTGTACTTTTCCTCCACTACATGTATTTAATACCTTTAGTTACTTCACAGATTTGGATTAATGATGTGAAATATAATCAAGTGTTGAATCAGACTTTAGTTCCACCTGGAGTAAATCCACCAGCTACCCTGCAGTATACAAAGTCATTGAAACTAGCTGCACCTTTACCAGCTTTGAGAACACTTTCAAGATCAATCATTATAAAACATATCATATATTATTCTGAAATGGACCAATCTGCACAACGACTACTTTTACTTTTGGTACTTGAAGTTTATTTTGATGCTAATACTTTTCTACTTTTACTTGAATAACATTTTGAATGCAGGACTTTTACTTGTAACAGAGTATTCGTACACTCTGATACTTTGTTTTACTTAAGTACACGATCTGAGTACGTCTCCCACCTCTGATAAATTCTAAATAAATGGTAACAATTCTTTCATTTTATCTAATTGTACTTTTTTATGTATTCAGTCTTTTTAACCATGAGGACCGGTTGAGCTTGTTTCTGCTGTTCAGACGATCCTCTGCGTATTTTTTCGAGGAAACGGTATCTGAGAATCACTTGGCAACATTCCCTATTGGTTAACTATTTTCATACACAGAGATGAATAGATTAGAACTCCTTCATGTTCTTACCACACCTGTCATAACAGGCTCCTGACAATCTACACACGCTTCTGATCAAAGCGTCAGAGGATCAAGTTAAAAGGTCTAATGAATGTCCAATATTTAAACTGTATATAATTAGAACACAGTTAATAGTTGCTTTAATCAGCTTTGAAAATTGATATTTCTTTATTGCCTAAATCGCTTTGCTGTTCATTATTATTATTATAATTTTTGAGATGTGTCTTCATGAAGTCTTCAAAGTATTTCCTTCAATACAATAATTCATTTAGTTTCTAAACCAGTATACGGTGAAGAAAAGGAAAGCATGCTCAGTATTTTGGCCCCACAAAAAACCCATTAAGGTTGTATTTTAGTTTATGTAATTGCAATATTCAATCCATCCAGCCCTGCAGCATCAAAAGGGTTCTCACCTGACGAGGTCCATGCCCAGTAGAGCCTCTCCGGGGCTGACGGCCTCTCGGGTCCAGACAGCCTCGTTCCCGATGCACACTCCCTGGTCATTGGCTCCCATCTCTGCACCCCACATCCAGGCAGGTTTACTGAGGACGACAGCGTGGGTCTGCTCCACCTGAGGGATCTGGATGTATGTGCACTGAGGGAAAAAAGAGCGAGTGAATGAATTGAAAACCAGAAAAAATAATGGTGTTGTATAAATCAAGGTATGTAGGTATACATTGCACAAACACTTACACTAATTAAATCAAACTTTATTTTTATAGCACTTTCGACACACAAAGTTAGCTCTAAGTGCTTCACAAAACAAACAACATTTTAAAAGCAATGTATTTCTACTGGTAATGTGTTTCGTGCCTGCAGCACGTCTTTTTCTCCGGTCGAGTCGTGGAAGACCGGAAGCTGTGTGGTTCATAAAAACATGTTCTTACTCAATATCAAGCCACAATTATTGCTTTTATTTTAAATCGTATAATTTCGGACTTTTGTTGCCGTCTGTGAGGAAAATAAATGGGGCTCAGAGCCTCAGAATACTGAAATCTGTATTTTTTAAATCTTTTTTCCTTCTAATTTGTTATTCTTTTCAAAATAACACACTGTTATTTACTCACCAATAACACACAATTATCCTTGCTTTTATTTATTGGTTTAATTCCATAATCTCGGGCTTTTTTGGCGTCCGTCAGGAACTGAATTTCAAAATAAAAATAACCGGAAACAGACGTAGGCCTCTAGGAGTTTAGGATGGCCGAAGACACTACACTACCCATAATCCCCAGCTATCGTTTAGGACTACAGTCCCCGTGATTAATCTTCAAGCACTGGGATTGGATGTTGGAGTGGCAGTGCGCCAAGGTTACGCGAGCGTCAAACAGCTGTGTGAAATGGAACGAAACCACGCCAGACTATCCAAAACTGGAATCTAACGACCCCCCAGAATTACACATGCTGGCTATTGTGTTTCGCAAAATGTTCTATGGGACGTCTCTACTGAACGTTTTCGTTTTTCCCACAATTAGAAGTTGCCAGTATTAAACACATTGGTGTTATCAAATGTAAAACATAATTAATAAATGGGTGAAAATCGCTTGTGTCCATAATGCGCAGCATTATACCCACATGACAGCTCATTGATACTTTGTAATTCTACTCCACTACAATTCAGAGGTTAACCTGGTATTTTACTCCACTACACTTAGTTGAGTTACTTTGCAGATTCTGATTAATGATGTGAAATATAAACAACCCTTAAATCAGACTTTAGTTACACCTGAGTAAAATTCAGGGAAAGTGCCAACAATCAGGAGAGATATTTGATAGTTGGTGCTTGAGAAGACTAAACATTTATCTGCAATTGACATGAATGGAAACGAGTAATAAAGTATATTCATTACTCGTTATTCTCTACTAATAGTTAATTAAAGACTGTATATAATGGCTATTTTGCACATCCCTTTCAAGATTTCAAGATTTTCAAAGGTTTATTGACATATCATATACACAACTACGGTGTAGTTATGCAATGAATGAAAATCTTGGGTCACAGGTTCCTCAACAGCGCATTACAAGACATCTATCAATATGTGTGTGTACCTCCACCATTAAATATTCTGCACATTTCTTATACTATCTACATACATAAGAGTATAATTCATATGTATAATATCAGTTAAAATAAGTGCTTCAACATAGTTAACATTGCAGGAAAGAAATATATTAGACGTTAAGTACTTTGTCAGGCTTAATATTTATCTGTAGATAGATGCCCCCAAAGTTTTTTTCTTATTTAAAAGAAGACCTTAATCTAAAGTATTATTTAATGTTTAAATAAAGGTTCATTCGTTTTTCTGTTTTGCACCTCCTCCTATTAATATCTTTGTACATCCTGTACTAAACTGTTTTATTGTAGAGATCACTTACAGTATCTTCTTGATTTTTTATATTCTATATTTCTATCACAGACCTTCTACTTTCCCCCTATTAAAGTATGTACTCTTAATATTTTTTTAATCAAATATAACACATAAAAACAATAATTCAATAACGTGCTTTAACCACTAGGCGGTGCACACAAGGTACACACAGCCATAATAACTTTGTATTATTAGTGTAGGACACTTATGTATGTACAACATCTGAAGATGTGTAATTTTATTCATGTTTTTACATAATTTTACAGCATATTGCTATACTATTTCAGACTCAGTATTTACATTCTTATATTCAAAGAAAATCAGTAATATCTTTAAAAACTACAAGTCCTTTTATATCAGCTCTGCACCGTTATGGTGTAAATATAACCTATCTATGAATTAAATCAAATGTAAAAGTCAGCCGAATTAGTGTTGATACTGCAAGGAGACGTATTGTGTGAAGAGAAATTGAAGATGTTGTTTAATTGTTGATATATTTATGATCCACGTCAAGTATTCAGTTTCGGCGGCAAGGTCTTCTCATCAGGGCTCTATAAATAAAGAACTACGGCAGATCTGTAATATGTAATGCAGCCGAACCGTGTATTACAATGCCGTTATGTGATGACTTTCAAAGAGAAAAGCAAGAACACTCGGAATTAAGTATTTTTTAAAAATGTTTTCCGGATTTCATATCATATAAACACCAAATCCCAGCATGCATTGCGGCTAAAACATCCAATCAGCGAGCTTAAACCATAGCTGAGGATCTTGGGTAATCGCTCGAAATGCCTACGTCTGTTTCCGGTTATTTTTATTTTGAAATTCAGTTCCTGACGGACGCCAAAAAAGCCCGAGATTATGGAATTAAACCGTTATATATACAGTCTATGAATTAAACCAATAAATACAAGCAAGGATAATTGTGTATTATTGGTGAGTAACAGTATGTTATTTTGAAAAGAATAACAAATTAGAAGGAAAAAAAGATTTAAAAAATACAGATTTCAGTATTCTGAGGCTCTGAGCATTTATTTTCCTCACCAAAAGTCCGAAATTATACGATTTAAAATAAAAGCAATAATTGTGGCTTGATATTGAGTAAGAACATGTTTTTATGAACCACACAGCTTCCGGTCTTACACGACCCGACCGGAGAAAAAGACGTGCTGCAGGCACGAAACACATTACCAGTAGAAATACATTGCTTTTAAAATGGTGCTGTGCAACACGAAAAAAGGGGAAAATCTTGTTGGTGAACACGAATCAATAGATTAAAAATCGTGTTGGTGAACACGAAATGCCATGAGTCTGGGTTGACAGTCAAGATGGTGGCAAAGATAAAACAGACGGAGATTCCAGTGGCGACTGGTGGAATTGTTTCTAGGTAGGGCTGTGCCACATGCAATCAATTTCAGCAAACATCCCAGTATGACTCAATGCAAAAAAAGTGTTCAGTGTTAATTTACCAGCAGGGTTACAGTGTTACAACATATTTTAAAATAAAGAACGAAATATTATAGGTAGACTGTAGACGTAACTATAAACTGCCTACATTTTCTTTATGGTTTAAATCTAGGCTATTTTAATTATTCTTTATTTAAATGCAGTAGGAAAACACTTGATTTATTAAACAAAAATACTGTGTGTATGCTTTTAATTCATGTGTTAAACAAACACCTTTGTAAACTATACTATTCTGTTGGCCTATATTTTAAGAGGACACATTTTTTATTCTAAATATCTTGGTTTCTTCTTTGATGTTGTTCTGTTGTCTTACATTGACACTTAAGTAACACACATTGATGCTTATTTTCTCTTGTATTTATTTGCATTGCATTTGATATTGACGTAATCCAGTAACAGGAAGTAACAGAAAGTAATCAGGTTACATTACTTTTATGTTTTGATACTCAGATTAAGTTACTGATTACATTTACATGTTTTAAGTTACTTAATACATTTTAAAAGTAACCCTCCCAACCCATGGTGAATCCCCTGGTGATATAGGAAACATAAAGGGTTAGTTTACCAAAACAAGAAGTACACTTTTTTTATTCTCACTTACCACTGGTGGTTTTTGATTATCTTTCATTTGGGTTCGTAAGTACAACACATCTTTTATTATTGGCAACAGGCTTTAAGTTAGCAATAAACCATTACGTTTAACCAACATAACATCCTTTAACTACTTAGGCGGAGACAGTAATCCCTGAGAAAGATAGGTCAATACTTGGACAAAGAAAACCAAAACTTCAAGACTAGATAGCAATAAAGATATGATTAATGCCACTGCGTCTCTTGCATCAATATCAGTACCAAGTCTGTATTTCTTCCACTTCTTAACACTGTAACACAAACTTTTGGTAAAAGTGAGAAAGGAATAAATTAGTTGGTTAAAGTGTTCGGTTCCTCTCCCTTAAACATTCACAGAAGAAAATGTTTCTCTTCAAGTCTCCTGTAAATATTTGAACAGCCTTTGACAGTGTATTTGTGAATAGTAATGCATTTATAGAAAATATATGATTCAAATCTATGATTTTTCATTCATATTTATTTTCTGCTATACAACAGACCATGGATGATGCAGTTCATAAACCAAGGTGTGTAATTTCCAAGTGAAAAACAGCAAAACAAAACTGTAGAAATACTCAGTTACAAGTTAAGGCTGTGCAATCAAAATTGGACCGATGTAAAAAAAGTATTAGTATTCAAAAATACTAAAAGGGCCAAATGTAAAAGTACTCGTTATATAAAACAGTAATGTTTAGTAAAAATATGTTGTAATTAGTGTGTGTGTGTGTGTGGTGTGTGTGTGTGTGTGTGTGTGTGTGTGTGTGTGTGTGTGTGTGTGTGTGTGTGTGTGTGTGTGTGTGTGTGTGTGTGCAGGAGACTACCTCCAGCATGGAGCCTGGAGGGTGGGGGGCTGCAGGGTGGTAGCCCACCTCCTGCACCTCATCCCGGGGACGGTCTGAGTTCTTCCCAAAAATAACATGGTCATCGCGAGAGCCAGGAGGCAAGGAGACAAAACAATCACATGACCTGGGTGGTTCTGCCATCCTGTGACGAAAAGAGAAAGAACAACATAATGACATACAAATCATGTGTGCTGAACTACCTCATGTAAACAACATGACTTCCTTATCACAAGGCTTTGAAAACGCATCCACACAACAGTAAATGAAGAGCCCCCCTACACCCCACCCAGCTTTTTGCAGAAAGTCAGATCCAGCCGGTGCACTGCCCATCCCTTTCACACAGGGATTAGAAGCAGCACTGTATTGACTGTAATCTTCACAAATCCCTCCGCCACATTGCTCTATTATCGCTCTTGTCTCGCATTTGCGACCATGAATCGCTTAGCAAACCGGAAATACTGTCGCCGAAAAGTGCGTTGCTCGCAGATGTAGCTGTGTTTGTTGTGAACAGTGTTTAATGCAGATTAGGCCTAACTGTCCACACTGTCACTGTCCGTGTCACTCCGCGGAGAGCAGCCTGACGCTTCGTGTCATTCCGCCTGTCTCTGGGGGTCGGGTAAACAGGGTGGACTTTAATGTATCTGTGAGATAGAGCTAGTGTATGAATGCTGCTGTTGTAAATGTTTACCTTTGCAATGGTGCGAGCGGGCGGTCGGCTGAGAGAAGGCAGGCTGGAGATAGTGGTCACGTGACCAAGAAATCCAAAGGTGTGTACTTAAAGGTCTCGTCTCGTCTGGCCACAAGTAGACTGTTCATCTGACACTATGCAGATCACTGTCTGCCTCTCACAGCGCTGGAGGAGTACTCATATCTTGTACTTTAGTCAAAGTAGAAGTACCAGAGTGTAGGAATACTCTGTTATATGTAAAAATCCGGCATTCAAAATGTTACTCGATTAAAAGCACAAAAGTATTAGCAAAATATACTTAAAGTAGGCTACCAAAAGTAAAATCAGTAGTGTACAGGAACTAAGTATATTTATTAAAGTACTGTACTTAAGTACAATTTGGGGGTACTTGTACTTTACTTGATTATTATTATATTATTATTTTGTTTAAATTGTTTGCTACTTTGTAGCCTACTTCTACCCCACTATATAATTCAGAGGTAAATGGTGTACTTTTACTCCACTATATTTATTTAATACCTTTAGTTACTATGAAGATTTGAATTAATGATTTGAAATATAATCAATATTTAAATAAGACACTCTGGTACTTCTACTTTTACTTATGTACACGTTCTGATACTTCTCCCACCTCTGAGTAAAAGTAGGCCTACTCGTTGCGCATATTGGTCCATTTCAGAATAATATATATGATATGTTTTATAATGATTGATCATGAAAGTGTTCTCAAAGCTGGTAAAGGTGCAGCTAGTTTGAATGACTTTGTATACTGCAGGGTAGCTGGTGGATTTACTCCAGGTGGAACTAAAGTCTGATTTAACACTTGATTAGATTTCACATTATTCATCCACATCTGTGAAGTAACTAAAGTAGTGGAGTAGAAGTACACCATTTACATCTGAATTGTAGTGGGTAGAAGTACAAAGTAGTAAGAAATTGAAATAATAGTAGTAAGAAATTTAAATAATAAAAATTCGCCTTAAGTACAGTACTAGAATAAATCTATTTAGTTACTTTTCACCACTGCTTACAGGAGTTCAGTCACAGCCTGCAACACGGTGCTGCTGTTCTTCAGGAGTCTGCCCCCCCCCCCCCCCCCCAGAGCTCACACTGCTTATAATGCTTAAAAAAAACATGTACATATTTGACTTCTTCCTGACTTTTAGTAGCCCATATTGTATGCTGCACTGTTGGAGGAGATTTTCACTGTCAACAATGTAGCTGTAGCTATTGTGCATATGACAATAAAACCTTTGAATAACGTTGCACTTGCAATCTATTCCAGGTGGGATACAGTTGGCTGAAGAAGTAGATTTTGCTCAGTTTCTGCTCTTACACCACACCACCACCACATGAATTACATAAATAAGGTTAACGAGAACTCAAATATGAAACTATAACTATATAATCTGTTTCATGAGGTGGATATGGTTTTTCATATTCTGGGGCCACTGTCCCGATCACAGTCTCCCTCTTACAGGAGTTCAGTCACAGCCTGCGACGTGGTGCAGCTATTCCTCAGGAATCTGCTAATTCATATCCTATACTGCTCTTAATGCTTATCATCTATTTAAAATGTCCATAGTGTATTTATTCCTGCAATTTATTTGCACCATTGTGCACTATTGTATGTCTTTAGTATCTTGTACGTTCCACTGTTGTAGGAGATTATTTTTGCCAACAATGATGTTGTAGCTATGTGTATATGGCAATACAACTATATATCTTTGAATAATGTTGCAATCCACTGAAGTTCATGGGAAACAGTTGGCTAAAGAAGTGTATTGGGATTAGCTTCTGTTCTTAAACCATGCACTCCACCACCACATTTAATATATAAAATAAGATTTAAAAAAAGAGAAGTAAAATATATAATAAGTGTCAGAAGGAAGATAAATACCAACCAAAGGGATTGTTTATAACTTAGCATCTTATTAACGGCTTTTAAGTGATCAATTAAAGGCATTACTAAAATGTGTTTGTCATTAATAAAGCTATTGTTTAAACCTTTCAACTTAAAGGTGGGGTAGGTGATTCACTTCAGATACACTTTTTGTTATATTCCATGGAATGCTCTTAACATCCCGATAGCAATGAATACATGAAATGCTTTGACAATAAATATATACAAATATTTAATCTGTGGAAGCCGTGGCGCTGCAAAAAGCACGACCAATCATCTGCCTTGGCCCGCGGCAGATAACTGGATGGCCTACCTGCCTGTCAGCCTTCCATCTCGTGCACAAACTTATCTCTTGCCCTCATTGCGTTCGTGTGTTGGAGGAGGGGCTCTGTAAGGAAGTCTGAAGGAAGGGGCAGATTTTGTTCGGTTGTGTACTTTCAAATTATAGCGCACTCGAGCTGGTTTCTCCATTCTTACCTACCTTTAACATGGTTCCTATATGATAGAGTATTGGATTCTATCATTTTTGTTTTTTTACTGATTTTCATCAACTATGCTATAATATAATCTATATATGATATAATTAGTTTTACAGGGGCCTTAGCAACATCTTTCCAGGGACTTAATATAAAAATAGCCTCTTGGCTTACTCTGGTGCAGTTAAATAAATAAATAATGCTGCATTTTAGGAAATGTAACATTTCATCAAATATAAATAATCAATGAATTACGACAACATGTGTTATTCAGTATAGTAACTTAGTAAATGTATTTACTATACATCTACTGATCATGGGTCTTTAAAACAACTCTTTGACACAGACTGAAAACGGTAAAAGAAACATGGATCTGCAGATATAACTTGATCATTTTGTAATGAACCTAGTACAATTCTGCAGAATGGCTAGACATTTACTGCAAATAACCCTATTCAATACATCGAATTGTGTTACTTTTGAGGTATTAATGAAACTTTCAACTAGCTATTTAGTAGGACACTTGTTTGCAGCAATTTGCAAAATAAAGATGATGTGTCTTTTTTTTTCTTTTTAAGAAGTCACAGTTTTTGTACTATGAAACTACACCAGGATCACATGTTGGCTAATCAGTGTAATTAAAGTTGGGCGAATTCCTGTTTGTCAGTGGGTTTATGGAGTGGGTGTGTCCTATCGCCGGTGTTTCATTGAATTACTGTATGTTGTTGACACTTCCTGTCTGTGGGCTCAGTCTTTCCAGACACTTCCCAAAACGGTTCACCTGCTCTTTGCATTGATCAAATCTAAACTCCACTTAATCCTGCAGAGCTTTGAAAAGGTCAACCACCCAAACTACGATCAGACACTTTTTCTTCTTTAGATCTGGTGGTTCCTAGTAATGTATTATTATATTTTCTCAAGTCAAATCCAGTGAAGGCGAATACGTCTTCTTCAAGCTGCTAACATTATTTAACATGTTCTCATGTCTTCCATGACCGGAGTCCCTGCTTCTTTCGATGGTCATATTTGTCTTAGAATGTAATGTATCTTCAGTATAAAGAAAGTCCAGTCAAAACGGTGCGTGTGGACACAGTTTCTGTATTGACACATTCAATCATTTTAATGCCATTTAGTGTTTTTTGAACTTTTTCAACCAACTTTCTTTCAAATTCATTTTCAGCCATACAAAGCTCATTGTTTCTAAACAGGCTGAAAAAACAACTAATCTAATCAAAGTTTCAAAGTCAATCACCAAAAGTTAGCTACTAGCTAGTAGTCATTGTAAAGTATTTAGCTGCTAAAGAGCTAGCATTTCAGTCAGGAGTTGGTGGAGACCACAGAACAGCTTCGGAGAATTTCCACATTATGAATGTATTCCTTTGGCAAGAAGTCAAGTTGCACTTTGAACCTATGTCTGTCCAAAATGTCATCACTTCATCCTCGTTGTTTAGAATTGCTGAACATAGCTTATACATTTTTTAGGTGTGGCCAGAAACGTGTTGCGATGTCAGAGTGACCTTGACATTGGGCCACCAAATTCTAGCAGTTCAAATCCAAGTAGCTGTTTGAAGCTAAGGTGCTCCCGAGATATTGCGTTTACAAGAACAGGACGGAGGTGAGGTCAAAGTGACCTTAACCTTTGACCCCACAATTTAATCAGACCATCCAAGAACACATTTCCAATTTGAATACATTTCTGGCCACTGCTAATTCCAGCATAGATTTTTGAAAGTTTGCGAAAAATCTTGTGACACTTACACATACGTCCACACTACAGCGTCGACAGCGTGGACAGCTTCAATCTGCCCATTCACTTTGAATGGGGTGACGTCACGTTGCCTCGCTTTTTCGCCGAACTGAATTGTGGGTAGCATAGCGGTCCGTCTCCGCCGGAGACGCCGGAGTAGCCAGTGCCAGCCAATCAAATCCCGTTTCGGAAAATCTGACAGCTCAAGCCGTAGCCAATCAAACCGCGTCTAAGCTGGGAGAGATATCCCGCCGTTCATTTCTATATTTCAAAAAAATATGGAGGAGAAACTAATTATCGCCGTAGCAAATCACCCGGTTTTGTATGACCAGACCCTCTTCACCTACCGGGATACAAACCGGAAGAACCAGTCATGGAGGGAGGTGGCAGAGACAGTGGGTGAAACTGGTAGGTTTTCGCCTGTTTGGGGAGTTTATATATATATATATTGCTCCCATAAAATCCCCGGGGGTTTTTGCTTTGTATGTCGGGGGCGGGAGATTCATGTGATTGGTTGTTGGTCGCGTTGCTTGAATAACATCCCCAAGCTTCAGACACGCCCAGCTCCAAGCTTTTTTTAAAGCTGTAGTGTGGACGCTCCGTTACTGCCTCACAAGATGACTGCCGACGACTCATCTCAAACACAACTACAAAATGCCTTTCCCTAAATATCTTACAAGAGTTTTGCAAATTGGAGGTTACCATTTAGACATCTGTGGTTTAGGTGTGCATAACAACAAAGAGAGGCAACTCTGCGACCAAAAAACATTGTTGGCTCATTAAGAGGTTAGCGTAGATGGTGTAGCATCATTTATATCAGAACTGGAGAGTATTATTTCCCTGGAAGAAGAGAAAAGAACGGCATTTATGGCTGTTCTAGAAAATATGTTTTTAATCTTCCCCCGACCGGCTTCATCCTGTTTATCTAATTGGTTGATGTGAGCCTGTTATTGACAGGTTGGTTAGTTGGTTTCGTCCAATCACCTGCTAAATATTGTTTCGTTTCCAATGACGGCTTCTCAAATGCTTTTATTTAACACATAACAATCTAGTGTTTCAGGTTAGGTAAATAGACAACATAGAGTCAAACGAATGACTTCTCCCACGTTAACAAGAGGAGACAACCAGGAATGTCAAGGATTCGGTACCTGTAACTACTTCTAGTAATAGAAACCCGCCCAACTGCATTTCAGAGACCGACAGCATTCTTAGTAAGTCTGCGACCAAACCAGACTGCTGTCGTGTCCGTAACTATTGCTCATCAATATGCATGTCGTAGGCACCATTCTTAAAACTGACTCATGTTGTTTCTTTGGTGATGCAATCAGTTTTATGGCAGTAGTGTAATAACAGCTCACACGCACACTTGAGCGTAAAGGGAACAAGAGGCGCCAACTGAGACGCTCCAAAGGTTCGACCAGTGTTTTTGTTTTGAGAGTGAGCACCTGGACCCTATTGGCTTTCAGTTATGGCCAGATTTGTGGGAGGTGTTGAGATATATTCTGAAGCAGCATGGTGGTGAGTGCTGCTCACTGGTGGCTCACTAGGAATGCTGAAGGCAACAGGACAGAATTCTTGAGAGATTTCTGAGAAGACAACCTGTTACCTGAACAGCACTCGGCTACTTCCACACCCTCTCCGGCCTTTCATCTCCTGGAGCATGCTGACAAGCACTGCACATCCTGTAAAAACACCATGAGAAGTAAACACCCACCTGAGCCAAAGGCAGACACACCTAAATGAGACCTCGCACACATTTACAGTACGCACACACACACACACACACACACACACACACACACACACACACACACACACACACACACACTCGGGCACTGAAACAAGCACAGACAGAGTGAAATTAAACAGACAAAACTTGTAAATACACCAATACATCATATCACGTTGACAACCAACAGTTGTGTTGAATAATTAATTGATGAAAAATGATTTAGAAACAAAAGTTATGGCCATGGGTTTATTGTCCTTTGCTTATCTTGTTAAAACACCATCATCTAAAAGCCTTAACATATAAAGAAATATAAGATAAAGTTGGTCCAACCTTCTTCAAGCGGCCGTGTGGACAAGATCCGGCATTCAGCTGGCTGAGTGAACTCACATATCGACACACACACACACACACACACACACACACACACACACACACACACACACACACACACACACACACACACACACACACACACACACACACACACACAAACCTACAAAGTGTTAAGCCAAAGATCACTCCTAGAGACACGCAGGCAAAGTGGTCCAGTTTGTAAGCCCATGTGAAGCAGAGGGCCGGCCGGGGGAAGATGAGGGGTGTTATGGGACGGAAACAGCTGGTGAGAAGCCCAGAGGATATTAATCTGAGGGGGAGACAGGATGGCAGGAGAGGCCGTCTAATAAAGCATGGTATTACTGCTGCAAAGGTGTGTGTTTGTGTGTGAGTGTGTAAGTGTATGTCTGTCTGTTTGTCTTCCTGAAGGATTACTAAAGTACTGAGGTGAGTTAGAAAAACCTTTGCAGTCTGTGTGTCCATCTGGCTACGACTAACTATATGTTCTAAATTTAAAAAAGAAGTTCTCACTTCTTATTACAAATCTGGGGACATTTTGGATTCAGTGTTAACTGTTACGAAATCTGTGATCGTCATCCGATAAATCCAGCAAGGCACATTCAAGTTTTACAACCCTTCAAAAACAAAAAAGGGTTTTTGAAAATTAGATAAAATAAAGCAATCCAAATTTTCACTGAGCAATTAAAGTTCTGGTTGAAAGGAGTTGGAAGATGGGAGGGGAAGCTGGGCGGCATCAGTCGCACAGACACAGTAATGACGGCGCCACTGCTGTTTAACAATCAAAGATGGGAGGCGGGGGCTCGCAAGGAAGTCTCTCCTCGAAAAATACAGGTGTTTGGTACAATCAAAGCGCAGCTTGCAGAAATGACTGGGTTTGAAGTTGAAAGGGGAGGCAAGAGAAGGGGGGGCTTTGTGGTGAGTGAGTGCTTGTATGAGAGAAAAAAAAGTGACTCAGAAGACAACTGTGGGCCGGTCTCTCCCCCGGGATTTTGAATAATTAACAAGGATAAGGAAGTTGACTACTAGGTGCTTACTGTTTACTTTGTTTGGATTTTTTTTTGCCTCTGGAGGGGAAGTAGGGCTTAAGCTGGCCTAGCTCTCTGGAGGCTGGCGTGTTGGCAGGAGGATTTGTCTGGGACAGCAGCGTGGTTCCCGTGGGACTAGAGACGAGTCAAACCAGCCACAAGCCAGTGAATCGGAACCAATTTTTTAGGGTGGGAATATTGTATACAAAGCACATGTCCTTTAAGGTAACACATTGTACTCAGAGAAATACAATCACACACAAACGGAAAGCTTAAGAATTACGAATGACGTGTCACGTAAACTATTTTAACCTTCAGGGGAACCAAGCAAAGGCTCCAAAAACTTGTTCCTGACTAATTACTGCAATTACAAATACAATACAACTTACAAGCAATAATAGAGTGTGTCTATGTGTGTAATTCATTGGAGAATAGTTCCAGCAATAAAACAATTATTGTAATGGCTGGTTCTTTATAGCCATTACATTCATTGTTTGATTTGTATAGAAAGACTCTTATGTATGTCTGTAAGTTAAAGCTACCACCAGGAGACAGGCACATGCATGGGGAAACAGCTAGCTTGGTTTTCAACTTACTTCAGAAGATACCAAAGCCTCTTCTTTAGGACAAAAGTATAAATTAGCTAGCTAGCACAGTCCCTCCGCCTTCGCAACTCAAGGAAGAAGTCGTGAAGTGGAGACAGAATAAGATAAGCTAGCTAGCTAACTGTTGTCTCATTTGAGATTTATTAACATATTCCATCTTGTTTGTTTGTTTGTGTGTGTACAGTATGTGTGTAGGTGTAAAAATTACTCATTGTGTTATATAATGAGCTATTTCTTGGCTGGTCGCAGAGTATGAATTAAACAAACAAAATATGGCATATTTGTAGGGCCGCCCCACGCAGTCTGCGTGATCTGCATGTAGGGAGGGGCCGGCCTGCATATTTTGTTAATCTTGTTCATTGCCAGACCAGCTCCTTTCCCCTGTTAGCGGTCTTCATGCTAAACTAAGCTAAGCTAAGTTTTTGTGATATTTAGCATACCAAAGACAGTTGTATAAATCTTCTTAACTCTCAGCAGAAAAGGTGTAATTGCCAAAATGTTGAACTTATTTTATTTCAATGAATGTAAAATGTAATTGATGACCTTTGTAAAGAAAGAAACAACTCACAACAACACTTTTTCAACAAAATATGGTCGAGCAGTTGGATTTTGCTCATTTTTGTATAGATAGTTAGAAATTCTCCAAAAGTGTACTGTTGATTTTTAAATCTCGTATTGATGAAAACTATTGACCAGAGGTTAATTAAAAGAGTTTACAGAAAGAAAAACCAAAAAAGAATTGATGGTGGATTGGGCAGCAGCAGCTCACAGAGGCCCAAAAAGAAAGTAGTAAATGAATCCTTGGCAACAAATTTCCACTAGCATTCTGGATTTTCCAAACTGCATCTATAGCCACACGCCCTGTTACTCTTAGTTCCAAAAAAGATTTAAGTCAAACATTTACTTTGTGTTTGCTTTCTTATATGATTGGCGATATGTAACATGTGTAGGTGGAAGGGTTTGTCATAAGAAAACAGCACATGGAGGTCAGCAGTGCTGCAGTCATATAAATAGATGCTACTTTACCACATTGACATTCAAAGGGAGTTTTGCTGGATTGATGACAAGAGTAAATGCCAGTACTTCAGGAAAAGCCTCCTTGCAAGCAAGTTTAAAGAACCACAAACATTTTCATGTACACAGCATACACTCTTATACAGAAAAATATGTGAGCAGACATACAAAAAAACGAGCTATCTAAACACATCTAAATCATTAGGATAATTTGTAAGCCCCTACACGGATTTGCACTGTAATTAAATGTTATTAAGTCTCTTTCTGATTGTGCTACATTGTATTCACGAGGAAATATGCTTGACTATTTAAAGATGTGTGTAAACACCATTTAGTCGTGGTGTGTGGTCTTCAATTCAGTGGCCTGATCTTCCTTCAAGTGAAATATGCTGAAAGATATGAGACATTATACCAATGTCAGTCTGACAAGCACCAGCGACATATTTAAAATTAAAACTTTCCAGTGGTGAAAAAAGTATTTTTGATCTTTTAATAAGGTAAACATCGTAACACAAGTTATGTATGTTTTACTCACCTTATCATTCTTAAGTATAAATCTAAAAAGAAATTGCACCAAAATGCACTTCAAATACCAAAAACAAATACTCAATATGCAAAATGGTTCATTTTACTATAATATATGTTTAATTACTGTGTTAGTATTACCAACCCAGTCTCACATCTAAACGTGTAATAACTACGTTGGTCCACAACTTGGGACGTAGTATTTCTACAAAAACGCCTATGAAATTTTAAGATCCCTACATTTTTTTTCACCATTAATTTCCAATGGCTGGCGTCTATGTCACGTGATCTTCAAATTTCTCCCTGCAGAAAAAAAAAACATGGCCGAATTTCGTTTTATTCTCGGTGGAAAATGCCTATTTTAAGGTTAGTTTGGCCATTAAAATGCGTTTTGATTTCATTTGATGCGAGAAATATGAGTTGTTATTTCAGATTATGTGTGCAGTGGATGTACATGATCTTTAGTTTGCTAGTTATTACGAAGATTACTTCAGGAAATTGTGTCCATTCAACGTTTTCATTGTTTTCATTGTTACCTACCTGTTGCTAGGGACGCTGCTATCGATATTATTTCTGTTATGTTGTGTAACTGTTTAATGGTGTTATCTTTATTGCTACCCCCTTCCCCGTCAATTTATAGTGTTGGTCCACAGCGCAAACATATTAGTTTAACTAAATCCGCATCTAAAATGGTGGCATAAATACGTTATTTTCCTCTGTGCAATTCCAGTCTCACATCTCACATCACATCGTCATAAACAAATACCGGAAACAGAAAAGGTTTTTTTTAAATAAAATATTACTTTATTCCGAGTGTGCTTGCTTTTCTCTTTGAAATTCATCACATAACGGCATTGTAATACACGGTTCCGCTACATTAAATATTACATATCTGCCGTAGTTCTCTATTTAGAGAGCCCTGATGAGAAGACCTCTGGAAAAACATGAGAAACTGCCGCCAAAACTGAAAACGTGACGTGGATCATAAATATATCAGCAATTAAACAACATCTTACATTTCCTTTCACACAATACGTCTCCTTGCATTATCAACACTAATTCGGCTGACTTTTATATTTGATCCAATTGGTAGATAGACTGTATTTACACCATAACGGTGCACAGCTGATATAAAGGGACACCTAGTGGTTAAAGCATGTTATTGAATGTCATTATTTGTATTATTAGATATTAATAGGATCCCTATAAAGTATATTCATTACTCGTTATTCTCTACTAATAGTTAATTAAAGAGTGTATATTTTGCACAACCCTTTCAAGATTTCAAGATTTTCTAAGGTTTATTGACATATCATATACACAAACGGTGTAGTTATGCATTGAATGAAAACTTGGGTCGCAGGTTCCTCAACAGTGCATTACAAGACATCTATCAATATTTGTGTATACCTCCAGCAATGTTAACTATGTTGAAGCACTTATTTTAACTGATATTATACAAAAACATACATATGTATTATACTCTTATAAGATGTATGTAGATAGTATAAGAAATGTGCTGAATACGATAAGTAATAATACGTTTAATGGTGGAGGTACACACATATTGATAGATGTCTTGTAATGCACTGTTGAAGAACCTGCGACCCAAGTTTTTCATCTCCGACCTTGTCAGGTATTGAACAATCAATAAATAAAGAACACAGAATTATTAAATATAAAACACAGAATTTGTGTGATTATACTAAATGATTTACAAATAAACACCACTGCATATTTACAACTGTTACACATGCTGATGTAACGCAAATGTTTCCAACTTGGGATCAATAAAGTATATCTTATCTTAAGATGATCGATGGCTACTGCCATATTTGCCTCTGAACCTTGACAAGTGCATGTTTCAAATTAACAACAGGAGGGGTCACAGACATAAGACCAGCTGTTAAATAAAGCTCTTCTGACCTTAGCTGGCATGTGGGTATATATTAATGCTGCCCATTATGGGCACAAGCAATTTTCACCCATTTATTAATTATATGTTTTAAATTTGAGTGTTTCCTATCCCCTAAACCTCCAGGGATGTACACAGTTTAATACTGGCAACTTCTTATTATGGGAAATACGAAAACGTCTTTTAAAACTACAACTCCCAGTAGAGACGTGCCATAGAACATGTTGCAAAACACACAATAGCCAGCATGTGTAGTTCTGGGGACGGGGTGGGGGAGGGGGGGACGGGGTGGACCCGTTCAAATCCAGTTTTGGACAGTCTGCCGTGGTTCTATCCCATTTCAAGTGCTGTTCGACGCTCGGCGTAACCCCTTGAGGACTATCACAGGGTTTGTTAAGCGAAGCGGAGAGAATACTTACTTCCGGGTGTAATATTCTCTAAAGCAAACGAGCTGCTCCGACCCTCGGTCCTGACGGACTCCAACTTGTGTTTATTAATCAAACAAATAAATAAACACAAGGATAATTATGTGTTATTGTTGAGTAAATGGAGAATTGCACAGGGGAAAATAACGTATGCCACAATTTTAGATGCGGATTTTGTTAAACTAATACGTTTGCGCTGTGGACCAACACTATACATTGATGGGGAAGGGGGTAGCAATAAAGATAACACCATTAAACAGTTACACAACATAACAGAAATAATATCGATAGCAGCGTCCCTAGCAACCACCTTGGTAACAATGAAAACGTTGAATAGATGAGAGTGTGTCACTTCCGGGCAAAAATAACGTCTCCGCCCACTTTTGGGGGAAAACAACGCTGTCAGTTGAACAATACAAATTCTGAAGTTTTTGCCAATCCGATCAGAAATGTAAGGAAACCGGAGATTTTTGGATCTTCAAAGAGCCCGATTCCAATGGCCAGACAGGCAAACAATTGCATTAAGCCATTAGAAATCGACGATCGGGCTCGACATATGGTTAAATATAGCAGTAGGCTATCAATTTTCATAGATGAGAGTAACATCTACGTCACTTTACGGCCCCACCCACTTTTGGGGGAAACAACGCTGTCATTGGAATGGCGATCGAGCCTGAAGCCACAGAGCTCTTCTTTTACTGTCCTTTCTTCTTAGAGGAAGTACAGAAACACTGAACCAGAGCCGTATAATAGAAGAGTTATGACATCTCCGTTCACTCCAATGGACCACTTTTTTACAGCAATGGCGGATCGTGGAGCCTCTCATTCGTTCCCCGGAAGTTAAATATTAGATAAATATAACTTTGGTGCGTGTAAGAGTGAGTGTTTTTAGCAGAGCCATATTGTGTCCTTGTGATTATGTTGATTATTACCTGCCTGTATAATGTTGCAGCTCAGCTGATTTTGGATTGATGGCAAAGGGAGAGGGACTTAAGTGAGTGTGAAAACACAAGGTAAGTTTAATACTACTGTTTTATATAAGTAAGCATACTAAACATGTATTCTATCACTGTATTATATAAGTAATCTTGTTAGTAACCTACTGTATGGCAGGTGGAGGGGCAGTGATGTTACAGGTGGAGGAGCAAGACTGCAAACTCACAAGACAAAGAAATCAAAGTTTGTTCTCCAGAGAAGAGGTTGATTTCACTTCAATTTTTTATTTCATATTTTCTAAAGATGTGGAAATGGCAACAAAAAAACATGTGAGAGCTGTAACCAAGACAACTGTAACAACAGGAGTAGAGAGCCACCAAGGTTTTTCAAGTCCCTCTCTTACTCCATTTTGCCAACCCAAACTTCCAGGTACATGACGGGACACCTTGCTTGTTTTTGTTGTTTGCTCTCCTCTGGCTGGGTGCTGGCAGGTGGAGGGCAGTGATGTTGGCAGGTGGAGGGGCAGTGATGTTACGGGTGGAGGGGCAGTGATGTTAGCTGGGTGCTGGCAGGTGGAAGAGCAATGTTTAGTCCAAATATTTCCATTGCAACGGCTAATGGAAATGATTGCAGCTGTGGATCTGTTTGGGGGTTGCTGGATGTGGTAGCTTGGCTGCTGTTGTTTCTTTTCACCTTTTTGGATTGGCTCTTGCTTCCAAAATGGCCATCTTTTAATTTTATTTTTTTTCTGTCATTTCTGATTTGTTTTGCCTCAATTCTCAGCCTCAGCCGTATAAATCTTTTTACGAGTTTTTGTTGTACTCCACAGCATGACGGAAGCCTGCTGGAGAGGGCCTGAGCTTCTTTCTCCAAGACACCCACTGCGTTGGGGAGCTGCATGAGGGAGGAACCAGTCTTGGTCCTAAATAGTTCCTCAATTTGGTGAATGAAGTCAAAGGCTTCTTGGGAGGGACGACAAAGAGCACCTGCCTTGAAGTCTTTCAAGTCCACTAACAAGCTGTTGTCACCAGAAGGACTCTCATCATGGTGCTCTGTTGCAATTTTGCATTTTTCACAGATGCTGGCAAACTTGATGATTTTGTGGACGATGTAGCCTGCAAGATGGAAGAGAATACATTTCTCAGTTTTTGTGAGGTCAGGTGCTGCTGCTCTGTTCACCGCCATCAGCTGTTCCACTCTGACTGATGGAGTGATTTTTGGCTCCCCTGTGTCCAGGAAGTCTGCCAAAAAGCTACTGTGGTCTTCCTGGTAGCTCCCAAAGCTGATGGTGGTGAGGAACTGCCCCACAGATATGATTCTCAGTGCATGATGGAATTCCACTGGAGTTGGGACAGGATTTTTAGACCTCACACAGCTGAATGTATTTTCAAGGCAGTCTTGTGTGAACCTTGACGTTAACACAAACCTGTGTCCTTGTGTAAGCATCTCCTCTTGTATGGCCAAAATTGATGTTGTTGCCATTATCACCCCTGTTTGAACAGGCTTCCAACCTCCCTTTTGACCTATCTTTATCCCACGAAACAGATGGACGATGTTCTGGAGGAAGGTGATGGCCTTTTGGTACTCCTCCATCTTGAGCCTGCTCAGGGCTGTAATTGGATGGCGAGATGACATCAGATCAAACCAACGATCAACCTGCTCCAGGAACCACGCTGTCGTCAGGTATGACAGAGGGCGGTTTTCTTGCTGCACCATGTATTTCAGCCCAGCACTTGTAGCCTTACTGAACACATTTAGAGCAAGACCAACCTTCATCTTATCAAAGTGACTTGGCTCGATGGCTGCAGCTGAAAGATGGGGAGCTATTTTTAAGGCCATCCCTTCCTGAAAGGTCAATAAGTCCTTAATGGGGACCACAGAAACCTCGTTAGAGGGGAGGTTCTCTCTGTTAACAACATCCTCAGGAATTATGAAGACCTGCCCACGGACAAGGGCACTTTTTACATTTTTTACCAGATGTGGGACATCGGGCATGAAATAGAGCTGCCTGTCTGGTTTTGCTGGATGTGGCACCGATGTTTTATTTTGGTCCACCCCAAAGGATTTCCACATGGCTCGGTTAGGGCTACCCATGTCGGTGGTGACATCAAGCACATGTAGCCCTATGGATGCTGCCCTCTGTATTATCTCAATAATGATTGGCCTGTACTCTGCTCCATTGGTAGAATTGCCAGTGTAATGATATGCCACTACTTGCTTCCACCGTGTTGTGTTTCCAGCCAACATAAACACACAAGCATGTGTTGCCACCCCTGTGTGACCTGGTAAAGTCACATCACCGTACAGTTTGCCTGTAATCATGTCTAACTCCACACTTGGTGTGATTGCCATTTCATCCAAGGTCAACACACACTCCCTTTCAAGGTCTGTCAATTTATCTGCCTTCAATTTTAGGAAATCAAAGACCTCTGTCAACCAGGGTGGGAATTTCACGACGGCCACGACGGCCATGGCCGTAAAGTCATATTAGTGCGCGCAGTAGGATAGTCCCGTGCCTGTGGATCAGAGCGATTGCTCTGCTGTGATTGTTCCGTCAGAAATGCCTGTAGGGGCCCGACAGCCTCCTCCTCAGCCGCAGGAGCAAGACAAGCACAGGTAAGCAAGCGGACCAAGCTGTTTTGATATGATTTAACTGAAGTATGTGGTAGTATTTGAAAGGACTTAACATTTACGTGTTTATAGAAAGTACTATTGATAGGTAATTACCATTGTATTAGCCTATTTAAAGTCGACTCGTTACATTTTGTCATGAAAACTAGCGATAGCTAGCTAGTTTGGATAGCGCTAACGTCTTCCCTTCAAGGGGTCTACATCTAGTGTTGCTTCTACAAGCTAGCAGATAGCTGTCACCTTTGAATCTAGTATTTTTCTTGCTAAGCGGTTTTGATATAATACATGACTGACTTATGTGGTTTATGGCTGAACTTAACGTATACGTTAAAGAAACACTATTGCTATTCAGCCATTTGTAAAACGACTGGTGTTGACGTTAGTGCTACACTTTTCAGTCATGTTGATTGACCAGCGTAATTTAACCAAACGGCCTTTGTGCCCTGTCATGTGGCCTTTGTGCCCTGTCATGTGGCCTTTGTGCCCTTGAAAAAAATGTGAACGGGAACGCCAAATGGCCTTGCCCCTAAAATGACGAAATTCCAAGCCTGCTGTCAACACACCAGGCTCAAACTTAACACATTGCATCCTTCTTTGCAGTGTCCTTATTCCTGGAAGGGGAATCTTCAATTCCTGCAGAGTTTTGTAACCCGTTGGTCCGCTCGCAAAGCGAATTTTTAAAGCCTTCTTAATTGTCTCATTGCTCCATTTCATCCCCTTTGTGGTGAGTCTGCCTAATGCCTTCAGTTGGTCTTTTAAAAACGTTTTCTTATATTTCTTGTCCCTAATTTTCATTGTTTTCTTAAGAGCTGCATTTTCCTTCCTGATTTTTCTTAGTGCAGCCTTTGCTTTTTTGGTGATTCCTTCTTGGCTCTTTAATTTTCTCTTTAATTGTTGTAATAGATCTGTTTGAATGGCTGCTGGTTCCCTCGTATGCTGACTGGCTGCTGGTTCCCTCGTATGCTGACTGGCTGCTGGTTCCCTCGTATGCTGACTGGCTGCTGGCTGACTGGGTGGTGTCCGCCCTCCCTGTCTCTCCTCACTAGCCATGTCCTCTCTTTCTTCACCCTCACTTTCCTTTCTCTCAGTCTCCTCATCCCTTCTTCCCTCAATCTTTGAGACTAATGTAAGTAGAAGACATGGCACTGTAAATGTTCGAACATTTAAAATATTATACCACTTAAAAATAAGAAATATTACTTTTGTTACTAAGAGTTCATACTTATTATACCTGTGTCACCTTTCACACTATAGCTGTGATCATGAGCTATGGGCTTTGTAGATACAGGTCCCGGGGTGAATCGTGGTGCAGGGGCCCTTCTCTTTTTGACCACAGGGCGATGCACGAAAATGGTCGGTATAGCCTCTGCTCTCAGCCTAGTCTTGCCCTTTTTTGTCTTGACAAACTGGTCTGCATCAAAATGTGCCTGCGGAGTGACTTGAGGTTACTTCACACACAGAACAACTGTGTCTGAATCTTGTCTGCCCACATACATATTCCATAGTGGTTGAATACACAGTATTAGGAAACACTTTATACTTACTGGACATGTTACACTCATTACATAGCCTACTGTATATAAAATATGACCAAGAATGTGAGACAACTTTATAGAAATTCATATCACATCTGTTACTGATGCCATTTGTCATACTTTATTAAATTCACAAATAATAAAGTTCCATAACTTCAGTTGGGAACAAAGACCACACCTTATCTCCCCAAGGCAATTTCCCATCCAATAGGTGTGCTATATAGGTGTGTATAACCCTTTCTCCTGTCTGTTTATCCCTCTTTCAGCACAAGAACCAGAGGGGGATTCAATGGAGCCTGAATACCTGCACTGAGACCCTCACCCTGCACCCTGAGTCTCAACTCTGTGTTTTTCAAGCCTTTCCCTGTTTTTTTGTATTAAACAAAACATTAAGCTTTCCCAATGGTGTGGTTTTCATTTTGTGAAAAAGTGCAAATGCAGTGTTTGTATATAATTACCTCACATATTTTTTTGCTGTTGGTCGTGAAATTGCTCCTGCTGACTTGAGCCAGCCATTTTTTCCTCCGCTCTGTGTCAGTGGGGAAGCCGTACATTCGTACTCCTTTCTCGGAGCGATTTGAGCATCCCCAGGCAGCACAGCAAACCATGGTGGCGACTAGGAGGCAGCACAGCAAACCAGGACAACACGGAGGAAAAGGCACAGACAAACTGCATGATATGCTATTCAATGTTTATTGAATTCCATGTATTTGCAATGGATGTTCCTAAAACAACACATTTAACATCATCATCATCATGCTGCTGCTGCTAGTCCTTTGATAGTCACCTGTCGGTCTCCTGTCCTTTCTGAAAGCCATAAAGATGACATTAGTCATTTAGATAACTTGTGTCCTCAATTACCATGGGATTACTGAAACTACCATGAATTTAAGAAAATGGTAGACATTAATCTAATCTGAATTTTAAAGCATTACTTTAGATCCCCTCCCTCTAAATATATCAATAAACATTAGAAAGTGATGCTCCTGACTACCATACAAGTTTAAGAAGATAATATTGGTTTTAAAGAATTCAAAGCTATAAATAAACAGCAACAGGCTCTTTAACCAAGGCACTGTTAGCCTACCATGTAAACTAGTTGTTCACACTAATCCTAATATTATCACTTAATATTAGCAAATTCTATTTTATTTTTTAAAACATATTGATGTAAATACATACACATATCGATTTGTTGTATAAATATTGCAAATCAAAACCTTTATTCACTAATAATTACCAAAAATCGTAGTTCTATCTCCTGTTATCAGTGCATTCACATTGCCCGCCATGAACTTCCGGGGAACGATCCTCGTCTACATGAACCACGTGACGATAACCGTTTTTGGACTTCCGTTGTCGTAACTCTTCTATTATACGGCTCTGCACTGAACTATTGATTATGTTTAATGTTTGAGGTGCAATAAACGACACAGCAGCTTTTTGACATGATACAACTATTATGTTCCGCCTCCCTCATGAGAGTAACAGCTGGAGAAATTACAGCCTCGCCTACTCATTTTAATTTAACCACATATCAAGACCGATTGTCGATTACCAATGATCGAATGTAATTGTTTGCCTGACTGGCCATCGTAATCGAGCTCTTTGAAGATCCAAAAATCCACGGCTTTCAGAAAAATTTGATCGGATTGGCAAAAACTTCAGAATTTGTATTGACCGCCATTCAAATGACAGCGTTGTTTTCCCCCAAAAGTGGGCGGGGCCGTAATTTTTGCCCGGAAGTGGCGTAGGTGTTACTCTCATCTATGGACACAATTTCCTGAAGTAATCTTCGTAATAACTAGCAAACTAAAGATCATGTACATCCACTGCACACATAATCTGAAATAACAACTCATATTTCTCGCATCAAATGACATCAAAACGCATTTTAATGGCCAAACTAACCGTAAAATAGGCATTTTCCACCGAGAATAAAACGAATGTCGGCCATGTTTTTTTTTCTGCAGGGAGAAATTTGAAGATCACGTGACATAGACGCCAGCCAGTGGAAATGAATGGTGAAAAAAAACGTAGGGATCTTAAAATTTCAGAGGCGTTTTTGTAGAAATACTACGTCCCAAGTTGTGGACCAACGTAGTTATTACACGTTTTTTTATGAGACTGGGTTGGTATTACTGATGCATGAATATGTACAGTATTTTGAGAAAAAAGCTTATTATAATTACTATACATACTGCTGGGTAGCTAAATCTATAATATTACATCATCATTTATTTTGAAATGTTATATTAACCCTCCTGTTGTCTTCGGGTCAAATCTGACCGATTTACTACTTTCATCAATCATAACTGTTTTGCTTTACATTCGATTGCATTGCTTTATGATATCCTTCACAGTAGATATTTGAACATATTAAATTGCTGATCACCACTTTCATTGAATTTTGGATGATTTAGTCAACTTTGTAACACAAAAATGACCGCCATAAAGAAAAGGAATTAGTAACCATCCGGATCAGATAAAACACACACACACACACACACACACTCTAGATGTCCCCCCCCCTTATGTGCCCAATCCCCCCATGTGAATCACACCTGGCACGCACAAACACACACACGCACACAGAGAAGAATTTAATACATTTCCTGCTCTTATGTGCCCATCCCCCCACATGGATCACACCTGGCACACCAATACATGTTCAGTGTCTGTTCTTTGTATATTTACTGCAGTTTTTCATGTATACCAGTAGTCTGATACAATATTTACAGTTTGAGAGGGTGTTAAATGAAATTTGGTGATGATGAATGGTTTTTGTGTTAATGTAATACAGTTAAAACAGGACCGGTCAAATTTGACCGCGAACACCAAAGTAAGGGGGGGGGGGGAACGAAGGCAATAGGAGGGTTAATAAACTGAATACTGAAGCAACTAAAGTTTTTAGATAAATGTACTAGAAAATTGCAATATTCTTTTAAGATGTAGCAGAGTATAAGTTTAAAGTAACAGAAAATGGAAATACTTAAGTAAAGTTCCTCAAAATGGTAGCTATACATACAGTGCTTGAGCTTTTAGTTAGTGTCATGGCGTTTGTAAAGTGCTGTTCCAGAGACGGAGGAGCAGAGAGGAAGTGACTCCCGCCGGCCTGTCTGTGGTCTGTGTTTGTCAGTTGATTTGAAGCTGCACCCCCAACATGCTGTGACAGGAAAGGAATTAACTCAGTGAGGAGACAAAATAAAATAGAAAGCCCTCAAAGGAAGATGATGTTAAAAACTATTAACTGCGTGATGCACATTGAAGGCCACAGCAGTCACTTGAACTCTGACATATACCGAGGATTACAAGCTGGGAACTATATTTATTTGGCACTCTGGCCATTTGTAGCAGTTCAATTGTCACGTAAAACACGTTTTTTTCTAATGTGAGATGCTGTTCCTCTAAATGGTTCAGGTCGCTCAATAACTGGTACCCTGTTTTCTGCAGAGTAAGAACTCCAGATTTGTGTGTTTTGGCCCGAGACAAACCACCTCAGGAGTGTCCTCAATCAAAGGATTTCCAGGTCTTAACTCCCTGATCCACAGACTGCACTTCACTGGGCAGGTTACTGCACCGGTGCTACAGTAAAGAAAAGTTGATTTGCAACATCACTGCTGTAGCTAACAGTGTCTCATGAGAATAAGATGTATCAAATCTTTAGAGTTTGTGTTTATTTAAGGTATTAGCTATAGCTTTGATAATAAAGTCAATCATTTTATTTTATTTTGCATTTTTATTTAAGTGATAGTGTTGAAAGGGGAGAAAGAGGGGAAGACATGCGGCAAAAGGTCCCAGGCTGGATTCGAACCTGGGTCCACCACATGGAGACACCAATGGGCGTCCAGCTCTACTAACTGAACTACTGCAGCCCAATGACAACTATTGTAATAAATTAAATCAAATAAAACGTAGAAACATTTTCTTAAATATATGTCTATATGTATGTAACGTATGCATTATGCTCTCTGAGATTATATATACTAGACTATTATATATATCACATTTTACAAGAGAGACCAGGCCAAGGTCCATACAAAATCACCATACAATAAAACACACAAACAAACACATGCCTTTATTGCCACATATGATGACATTAAATCCATCAATGGACATCAATGTTTGTTCATTTTAATTTTAGTATTGATTATTCCTTGATGCAAAGAAGGAAAATGCAGTCTTCCCAAAGTCTTGGATATATTAAACAAATAAAAGAGTGGAATGAAACTTGTGTGAAAGAATAATAATCATGTCACTGTTAAAACAGAAAACCACAATTGTTCAACAAAATGTCATGGTTTTAGCAGATTGAGCTAGCTCAGTTGTGTGGAGCTACTTACAAAATGTAAAAAGGTGTACTATTGTTTATTGACAAAAATGATTGCCCACAGTACTAAAGCCAAAACTATTTTGTACGCCAATTACAACAAAAAAGGGTTTATGTTGCTCACAAAACCCTAAATATAAAGTAAAAATGGATAATTGTCAAAACATGTACACTAGAATGTAAGACTTTTTTAAATTGCATATAGGCTACTCTTAGTTCAAACAAGCATTTTCAATAAAAGAGCTAAATTAAACTTATAAACATTTAAAAAATGTCACTTGCATTAAAACAGAAAACAAATATTAAGCTAGCCTCTTTTTATAGGATTAGACGTGAAGAAGAAGTTGTGCAGTACTCAGTTACTTTATTTTGTATAAGTAAGTACTGCATTCAAAATTGTACTAATGTAAAAGTAAAAAAGTAGTGTAAAAAATACTTTGAGTACAAAAAGTAAAGGTACACGTTATGCAAAATGGTCATTTTAAACACCAGATATATTAAGTATTGTAATTACTCTATTAAAATTATAAGTGCATTAATGTGTTCATCATTGGTAAAAGGGGGGTTTACATTAAATACTTTATACAATAAACTGGGTAGCTTAACCTATAATAATATTGAATAATGTGTGTTGATTTACATTTTGTATAAATAACCTAAATATTCAAGTAACTAATTATGTAAATGTGTGAAGTAAAAATAAGAGGTAACCCTAACCCTAATAAGAACAATATGTGTTAAAAAAAAGAAAACTGTAGTAAAAGTATAAAGTAGCACAAAATAAAAATCAAATAAAGTACAATGTTTTACTCAAGTACAGTACTTGAGTAAATGTGCTTAGTTACATTACACCACTGGACTTTACCTCACAATAAATATATTTTCTGAAAGTCTGTAGACCGTCTCATTGTTCCCGGGTTTTAAAGCGAGCCGTGTCCTCACCTCCAGCCGGGGAGGGCGCATCTCCAGGGGGGAGCGGGCCGAGCGGGCCGAGTTGGGGGCGGGGCCTGGAGGCACTGAAGACGCACAGCCTATCATGAAGTTTCTCACTACTCACCATACTGCTTACCTGTGCGCCAAAACGATCATACTGCCTCACTTTGACCGTCAGCGATGGAGATAATCAGATGAAATATGATGAGGATATTATTCTGTGCACGTTTGTCGACGACGGGAAGAAGAAGAAGCAGAGCTGAGACCACGAGCTGCATTTATTCAGAATAACTCAGCAGCTCCAGCACTAACAGGTAACCTCTCTCTCCCTGCGAGATAAGCGTCTGTTACTGCACTATAAATGAATATATCTCAACATTACATTGCTTTATTAACCATGCTTTGGTTTGACTTGGAGATATAATTAACATATATTTTCCACGAGAAGACCCTGAGACCTGCAGTTAAATAAACAGTGGTTTAATGTATTGAAGTACATTTACTCAAGTATTGTACTTATATATCGATATGAGGTAGCCTACTTGTGCTTTACTTGAGTATTTTTAGTTTATGCTTCTTTATACACCAATGGCATGGGCACTACAGTTTGGAAGCCAATATTGTACTTTTTACTCTATGACAAAATGAGTTACAAATTACTTTACAGATTCTGATTTTAAGCTAAAACAAAATATAAATACACTATGATATATCATAACAGTTAAAGATATCCAGCAATGATATATAAAGTCATTGAAAGAAGAAGAAACAACTTTTACTTACGAAGTATTTTAACACTGTAGTATTTCTAATTTTACACAAGTAAAATATCTGATGTATCTTACCCCACTGTAATTATATGAAATAACAATATATTGTCAATTGTTTTTTACAACTGAAGTTTAAGATTCTGATTTAAGGGTCTGAAGAATGAAGTCAAAGCATTTATTTTGATACAAAAGTTGAAAACATTAATTTGTGTAGATTATAGTAATATAAAGTCGAGGTTTAATATTATAGTTAATATTATATTGACTTGACCTGTAGGTGTGGAGGGTTAACTCCAATGGGATGTAGCCTGGTGTGCCATTTACTCACGTACAAATTATTATGCGGTCTTAAAATCTTAAAACATATTTCACTTTAAAGCAATTACCACATTATAGGACTCACATTCATATTCATTTTGAAAGAAAGGAAGGAAGGAAATCTGTCCATTATGCTGTTTTTAGAAATTTGCCGTGATTTGTTGATGCTGTTCATTTTAAATTCTGGTTTAATGTAATTGTTTCTCCCATTTGTCACTGTAAAGTATACGGCCATATCATGTGTATGTTCCCTGTAGGAATTCAAATTATTATTCAAAGTGCACATGATAGGATTTACAGGATTTATTGTTAATAATCAATAGTTTGAATTAGTTATCTTTGTTTAGAAAAAGGTTTGATTTGGAAAAACGATTCCATGGCGTGACAGTGACGATTGACCAAGTGCAAGACTTAATAAGACATGTATATATATAGTGGTGGAAGAGTTTGAATAATTTACTGTAGGGAAAGTAGCAATACCACAAAGTCAAATACAAGTCATATTTTAAAAGTTTGACTGAGTTCAATCATAGAACTAACTATATGGGAAGAGAGGACAACACATTCAAGTACAGATATGCAGAATGGGATGTCGGTGTTATATTGTCATAGTATTGGATTATTATTATTGATAATTCAATCTGTAAATGGATCAAAAGGTAAAGCACATTTTGACTAATGTTGGGTAGTTTAACCTAAAACAGTTCACGTTTGTATCAACCGATTGGATGTTTGTATGTGAAATGTTATTCTATAATGAAAAGTATTATAATACACATAATGTTTCAAATAGAATACAGATTAAAATGGACATTTTTAAACTAAAGGTAAGTACATATACATTAAAACTGCACAGAAAAAGTAATATTCTTAGTAACCATTGTATATACTGTACATATCACATTTTGTACATCTTATTTAACATAACATTCTGTCTTTGTGTTTGTTTTTTAATCTTTGTCTCCATTTAAACATAAATACTTAAACAAGCACATCAAATAGTATTGTGAAAAAATCCTGTTGAAACACGACAGTGTGTGTTTGTACGCTTTTTAATTTTTGGAAATTGGAAATTAGGTGCAAACTTGATCAAAAATACACTTGTACTGGATTTATGTTGGTTTACAAATGAAGGCTCTGAAAATGTCAGTTCTCTCTTGCAGTTTGTTTACTGCAAGAGAGAAGGAAACAAAAAGGCTCCTTAAAGATGTCCCAACAACTGCAGTACATATTTCAGTGAGATGCAGTAAAGTGCATTCTACGCAATTATGTTCAGTGATTTATAGTGTCACACAGACACTCTAAATCACTGAACATGTCAAACTGTCATCCATATCTAAGCTATCTTGGAACCGATTAGACCAGATCAGCCTTCCACTTCCAGCTCTGTGTCTCACTAACCTTACTCCCACACCACTACCCAGGTGTGCAGATTACCTTTTCAAATCAAGCATAGCGTTCTAAAATAAACTCTGTTTAAAGGCCCCTATCTATTGCACTCACCAGGTTTTGAATAACTGTTGTGCAGGCTGACTTTGATATTTCATCGTGGTACACTCTGACAACTGACCTGACCCCAGTCTAATTGATCTGCTCCACTCCCATTGTTTGAATCGCAGAATACATTTAAAAAAAGTAATCCCAAAACTATTCTGGAAATAAGGCCTCAAAATTAAATCGAGCAGATTATCAGTCTTGAAAATCCCAATTATTAGCTTTCAAATCAGAAGAAACAAGTCTGGAAGTTTATTAAAACTCAGGAAAAGATAGATAGATCGATAGGTACTTTATTGTTGAGAAAAAGTTGAAAAATGGTTATGTCACAGCATTGACAATCTACACGAATTCTTAACATCCCGATAGCAATGAATATCTTAAGTGCTTTGACAAAAAATCCATAAAAAAATGTCATCTGTGGAAGCCGTAGTACTGTAAAAAGCACGACCAATCATCTGAGTCGGCCCGGCTAAAGTAACTGAATGGCCTACCTGCCTGTCAGCCTTCCATCTGTGCACAAACTTATCTCGTGCCCTCATTGGTCATGTGCACGTTCGTGTGTGTTGGAGGAGGGGCTGTGTAAGAAAGTGGCAGATTTCTTCCGGCTGTGTATTTTCAAATTCTAGCGCACTCGAGCTGGTTTCTCCAACATTACCTACCCCACCTTTAAGGATAGAATAAAATACAAATAAAACATTCAGAGTCGTATCCAAACACTATCTTATATACCAATCTATTTAACATAGAAAGTGGCTTGAAATTCAAAGTACAATATATCCTGTGAGGTAGTGTTAGTAGGCTGCGAAGTGTATGTGCCTCACTTGTTGAAGTGTTTTAAGAAATCTAGAGAAGAGTTTGTTCCCTGTCTGTGCCTCTTCCCTATGGCAGACCTATAAAGCGGGGCCGTGCTGGGTCTTGGTCGGGCAGGTTTTATGACCAGAGCTCTGTCATTGCTCTGTACCATCCTCCTCCTCAAGGGCTGCCCTCCCCCTGGGGGCCCTTCTATGCCAGCTGTTTCCCTCAGGAGCTCCTGGCACTCCCAGCACTTTGGTGAGCGGAGGCGGATGCTGGTGTCTTGGTTTGTTTACGGTTGTGTCAGTAAGAGTGGAGTTGTGGGGACCATTCCGCTGTGCATCCCAGTCACATTCCCAAAAGATTACAGAGCAGCGACTCTGGCTCCAGGCCGACATGAAATAAATCAGCTTGACCTTTAACATCAGACCTTTCATTAGGGAATTCCAAACTAATTGCTTTACGATTTCATTGCGACCAGAAAGCATCTCTGAGTTGCTTTGACTGAACCTTTGAGAAGGCCGTGTAATGGTCTTGGTTTGGCTGTATTGACTCAACAAATTGGGATTTACTGAGGGGTTCCTTCACTGTCAGTCAGAGTTACACCGCCTGTGTCTACGCTCCACCTGATCAACATATCAGAGAGGATGCATGTCTTCTAATGGAGTTGACCTATTTTCTTTTGGCAACCTTTTGCAGCTTGCTCCATCAGATATGGTTTCACAGCAAGTGATCAAGATTAAGACAGCATAGCTTCAGCCTTCTTTACTGTTTCCTGCTGTAAAGATAATTGTAGATGTTGGAGGATGGGGGTGTGGTGGAAGTCAACAAGATTGTTTGGGGGAGGGACATGTTTGAAACCGAGCACAGGTCTTGTAGGCCGGTAGCTTCTTGTCATGGATTTCCACAGACTTGTCCAACATTACCAAGCTTTATGTCACCTTTGAAATCAGAGCCCCTCCTCATTCTGACTGACGCTGCAGTGGCGTGTACAAACGAACATACCTGGAGCGTGTCGGGGACAGGATGCTGTTTTAGAGCGTGTGCACCATAATTACGTAAATAAAGTATTGTTCTCATGTCATTGTTTCCCTCCCATTCTCAGGCTCCTGAATGCCGTCAGTCTGCAACTGTTGATGCTTTCTGCCGCCAGTGTGTTCGAGGCGGGCCGTTTTACGGGGCTCCTATTGTATCTTGCCTGGAGGCCTGTTGTAAATCATGTGTGATTCATAAAAAACAGGTTCTCCTGTCTGCCAGGTTTCATCTCCACAAACCTCAGAGACGTACAAATAGACTTTGGCCCGCAGCCATACCTCCCTGGAACTTCTTCCTTTACCAAACTGTTCTCCTGTCAACACTCCCCTTCACTCTTGTCCCTGCCCCCCCACCCCACTGCCTTTGCCTTGCACTGGGCCAATGATGTTGTTTTCTTTGCGCTTGTCTTTGACTGTCCTCCATGGGAAGTACCTGGCAGCGGATGCATGTGGCAGGCTTCTGCCTGGACACGTCTGTCTCCCCCTCTCTCCTGCCTCCTCGGCCACGCAGCGTGAGAACGGCAGTATCCATGGCGATGAAGGAGGTGTGCTTAGGGTTTAAATGTTGTAGACAGAAGGATTTAGGCCTGAATGTCTGCACTTCTGAAGTTCAGAAACGTTAGATCAGCAAAGGCTGAGTATTTCAAAGTCTTTCAGAGTGGGGAAAAATGACCTCAAGGCTTTGAAGTCATTGCATGTAGTTCAGTGAAGCCATTGAGAAAATGCAACACAGTGAGAAGTTGATACCAGATTTGAAGATATAACAGTTTGTCTGTTCTTTCTTTCTGCAGGTTTTTGGACACATCTCAACATGTGCTAATCTTCTAAGCATTACCCAAAATATAGTGAACAAGATTTTGAGCCGCCAACCTCATCAACAGTCTAGCACCTTGCCCAGCTTCCCTCATGGCCCACCCTTACGAGCCTTGGTTGCGGACAGCACCCCCAAGTGGCAGCTCAGAAGACATGAACATCCCCTCCTGGTGGGAACTCCACAGGGACGTCCAAACAGGGAGCTGGATTGACCTGCAGACGGGGCAGAATGTCGGCTTGCCTTCGGTAAATCCTGGGAGCTCCATGGGGTTGCAGCACTCTTTAGGGCCCTACGGATCCGACCCACACCTGTGCAACCTGCCTCCATCTCAACTCGCTCCAGCCTCGCACTCATCCCATCTCTTCTCTCAGGATGGCTTCAAGATGGAGCCAATGGCCCCTGAAATGCTTCAACAAGAAGCGTACTCCCTGGAGGAACCGCAGGAGAACGCTGTCTCCGCCCGGCCCAAGCCTCAGCGCCGCTCCTCCTCCAGAGGCGGGGGCCAGACTGCGTGTCGCTGCCCTAACTGTGTGCATGCTGAACAGCTGGGCCAGAGCACGGATGACAGCAGGAGGAAGCACATGCACAACTGCCACATCCCCGGCTGCGGCAAAGCCTACGCCAAGACCTCACATCTGAAGGCTCACCTGCGATGGCACAGTGGGGACCGGCCCTTCGTCTGCAACTGGCTCTTCTGCGGCAAGAGATTCACACGCTCTGATGAACTGCAGCGCCACCTTCAGACGCACACTGGTGCTAAGAAGTTCAGCTGCGCATTATGCCCCAGAGTGTTCATGCGCAATGACCACCTGGCCAAACACATGCGCACACACGAGTCCCCGCCAGGACACGGGGAGGAGAGGGTGAATGGAGACGGGAGGATGGATAAAGGCTTCGAGACACCCACCCCTCCTCAGTCTTCCTCAAACGTGTCCGACAACACAGCGCCACCACTGAAGCTGAAATGTGAGACGGACCCCTCAGTCTCCAGCGTGACAGGGCAGTCTGGGTAATTTTATCACTTTCTGAGGCATTTTTTGCAGTTAAGGGTTAACATTTTGTTCCCTCTTTATCATAGAGTTGTCTTGGTTTTACAATAGAATAGAAAGTAGAAAAAAAGTTTGGACAAACTTTCACTGATGGAAGTCTGATGGGACAGAAAGTGTTTCTTCTGTATCTATCAACTAGGCAAACTCTGATAGTATAAATGTTTTAGCACACAGAAAAACTGTAATTTATTCATAGTATAATTGACTGATTCTGTGGATTCAAGTGAAAGGTGGCTAAGGAGGCGATCAAGCTGAAGCTGCAGCTTGTTGCTGGACTTCTGTTGCTGCTAGAGCTTCTGCTACCGGTAGACCAAAGATTAACTGAAGGTAGCAACTTGTTTACAAAGAAATGAATCAAATGTATTGCTGGAGGTGTTGGAGAAATGTTTGTCTCCAATACAGTTTAATACACTAATGTCAAAGGCAGCATGCTTTTGAACGGAGAAAAGAGACCGTTTTCTGTATAAGTCTCAGATGGTGTGTGTATCCTTCTGCGCAAGTTGTGATAAGCCACTGGAACATAATACAGCATGTCGTTTTTAAACAGTCATTGGATGGTGAAAGTTCATGCGACAGAACTGTGTGTGGATGTTGTAAGTGATTAAATGGTACTTTTACTAAAGTACAACAGACAATAATGCTGTACTATGGCAGCATGCTATAATGTTGGTGAATATATAATATAATATAAAAATGGGAATTGAATGCACTACAAAGGCGTATTTACCAAAAATTTGTGTTTCTGTTGCCACTTCTGGCATAACACTTAATGATGAGAATGTGAACACTGGTCCAGGTTACCAGATGAGAACAACAAGATGTGACAATGATATAAAAAAAGAAAAAATTGTAAAGGAGTCAGAGCCACTGAAAGAGCTTAGCGTCATGATCACAAAAAATGGACGTGGAGAGAAAATGCTGCCTGATTAAAGAAATCCTTTGGTACATGCTGATGACAGCGATCATATTTGGCATCAACTGGACTCCACAGGGCGGTATGTCAACACTAAGCAGGGTAGTTTACCACAGTGCCCTCTGCAGGCACAAGATTTAAAGCTGCACCAAACAATGTTTTTATATAACCAATAGATTCAATGACTTTCCCATAGAAAAACATTGTTCCCATTCTACTAAATTACATTGTCATTTTTCTTTTGTGTATATGTCCCTGGTCACATTTGTTTTAAACGGGCAAATCCAAAGAAACACAGGTCTTTCACCGAGGTATTGTTCGGTTTTCCATCTCCAAACTATACTGTATTCTCACAGCTCTCATCCACGTCAACGTCTTTAAACGGTAAAAATATGTCAATTTTGCATCTACAGTTTTTTCTGCTGCCCTCAAGTGGCCACAAAAAGATACTGCTTCACAGGTCACAAAGGGTGTAACAGAAAATCCCAAAATAATTTACCGTGAATTCATGCCTCAAGAGGTTCAGACATCGTGGAAGGTGGCAGAAGGATTTCCTACTGATCCAGGTGTACCTCATTATGTGGGTTGATACATTTCTTCAAAATACCATCAGCTCGATACCTATTTGCATGTCGGATCAAGCTATAGTCGCAATTATCGACAAACAGTCTGTAAAGGGCTTATCTCTCAACACATTAGATTAAGATCTCTTCGTGTGTCTGGAGTTTTTCTATGTTCCACAACTCATTTAACAAACCATTTTTGTAACAACACCCATTGGATTCTGGATAAGCATGCAGAAAAAGGTTGCTAGCAATCTAGCTAATGAAACAAAATGCAAGAAAATAACAGGCAGAATAATTTGTTAAGGTTAACTTTCATAATCTATGAATTGATCACTAGTTGTGTAGCGGGCAGTGTGAGCAGCACTATTAGGATGTATGTAACCCATCACAGTCATTAGGCTGAGATGTCTTTATATTAGGGGCTTGCATTATTGGAGGCTCAATATTGCTGTATTTATGTATAGAATATAATAAATGGAAGACCATGTTTAAACATTAGTCAATTGCTGTGTTTTGAGTATTAATAATATTATTTTTTGTTGATGTTATTGATAGTCTTTTATGTTGGTCAGTAGAGCAAGATGGACAAATTTTTGTATTGGTTGCTATAGTAAATGTTTTAGTTGGCTGCAATAAAATAGATTTTAAAACGTTTAATAAGTTAAGTATCATGGTGTAATAACTTGTATTTAATCTATTGTTGTCTTTTAAATAAAAAAAATTATATTCTGTGTCCATGTTGAACTTTTATTAATGGAAGATGTGCTAACTGTCAGTTATTATTTGCTGTTAAATGTTGTATTAATTATGACAACACTATTATATTATTATTAGTAGAATTATTAAGAGTAAAGATGAAAGTAGTTTTAGTCAAAGTACTTATAGTCTGGGCTGGATTACCATATGGGCAACCTGGACATGTGCCCAGGGGCTCTTGAGCTAAAGGGGCCCTCAGTGACAGTCATTTTGTATTATTTTTGTCTCGATAAGATTATATGGGCTTACAGTTACAGTAAGTCCTATATTAAAAGTATGATGCTCTCGAAATGCAATCAATTCTTATGACGGAAAACATCTTCTTGCTTTACTACCATATAGTTGATTTACTTCTTTTGTACTTTTATAGACTAACCTATGTCCATGTGTGTCTGTTTGGGTGGTAGATTGGTCTATTACAGAGAGTTTTCATTCATTATTTACATTTCATATTGTGTATTCTTCTATACTCTATTGATATACATATATATTTTCGAACGTACAATTGTCAAACTTGGCTAAAGCCCCCAATGTTGCTAGATCCAAGCAACACCCCTGGTTCAGCTGGAGGGAATTAATGAAGTGATCAGTGAATAAATTGTTGATACTGTAAAGCTGTGTGCAGAATTTACTGTAAGAATCACACACAATTATTCTTGGGGGCCCATGAGCTGTAAGTATTTATAAAAAGGTTTTTACGTTTCGAACTCATGATCATTCAGTTGAATCATGTTAACGATTATCAAGAGAAATGGGAGACCTTTACATTTGAAAAGTTATACAATCCTGTTTCCTCTTTATTATTGTTGTGTATTAAGTGTCAATTGATGGCTGCAACAAAATACGGAGGTAAGAAAGGGAAGAGGTCTGAATACTCTCTGAATTCACTTAATATATCAAAGCATATTTATCTTATGTTTGTTACTGAATTTATTTCACAAGTGGGGCATTGTGTTGGGGGAAAGGCAATAGCTTTTTTTTAATGATATACGTTTTGAAATATTGAATATGTTCACATATTTCATACGTCCCACAAAATGAACTACACGGTTAGGTAAGAATGACTCTTTTTAAGCAATTTTCATTCTGAGTTGCGAAACATGCGTTCATCGTCGAGATGCCGAAATTCAAAGTTGCACTAAAACATAAGGGTGATGCATACTGAAAGTTTGCCATCTGTGAATACATTCATGGTAAACTAAAACATGATACGTTTAATAGCACAATGTGACAGCTTGTGGTAGTAACAGCTGCTAAATCATCTACACACGTTATATTAACGGAGGTTAAAACTACTTCAAGGGAACGTTATGTCATGGCGTCAATAGTTTATTCAAGACGCCAGCGCTGTAATGCCCGGAGTTTATGCCGGGTACGTAAAAGCACCGCTAGCTGTAACCGGAAAGAGAATTATCCACAACAGGAAATGTAAAAAACACATCACACACAAGTCCTGGTGGCTCCATTTTCTAGCTAGCGTTGAACTTGTTTTCTCCAGTTTTGTGGGACAGAATTGTCTATTTCATTTTATTGTTGTATTGAAACGAGGAATTTTTCAAGATGGGGGGAGGCGATTTGGTAAGTATGAGCTATCTAAGCCGCTTTTCTGTTATTAGACCGTTGATACACAATTCCATTGACAATATGGTCATTAAAAGACGGTCGTTTGTTTACTGGTGTCGATACATATTTTACAACATGAGCTAATGTCTACTGGGAATGGGAAAGCGCTTCCTCAGTTCGGCACACTTTCGTTTTAGACCATTCCTATATTTTAATAGTTTGAAAGTAACGGCTTATTTTCGTTAGCTTAAGGTCAACGAGCTGGCCGTTAGCTAGATGTAGAGCTGGGAGAAGTACTCAGATCTTGTACTTGAGTAAAAGTAGAAGTACCAGAGTGTAGGAATACCCTGTAACATGTAAAAGTCCTGCATTCAAAATTTTACTGAAGTAAAAGTAGAAAAGTATTCTCATCAAAATATAGTGAAAGTAGCGACAGTAAAAGTAGTCGTTGTGCAGATTGGTCCATTTCAGAATAATATATATGAAATGTTTTATAATGATTGATCATGAAAGTGTTCTCAAAGCTGGTAAAGGTGCAGCTAGTTTGAATGACTTTGTATACTGCAGGGTAGCTTGTGGATTTACTCCAGGTGGAACTAAAGTCTGATTTAACACTTGATTAGATTTCACATCATTCATCCACATCTGTGAAGTAACTAAAGGTATTAAATACATGTAGTGGAGGAGAAGTACACCATGTACCTCTGAATTGTAGTGGGGTAGAAGTACAAAGTAACATACAATTTAAATACTCAAATAAAGTATAAGTCTTTCAAAATTGTACGTCATTACAGTACTTGAGTAAATGTAATCAGTTACTTGACACCACTGGCAGTGGCTAGATGTGAGTGTCAACTGTTAAAGTTGAGATTTCCGTTGAAATATTCTGGCACACATTAAATTGATGTGCATACACCCGAAAATGTTATTTTGTAGATTGTATGTTAGCCGTCAGATTTGTATACACATACTGGGTATGTGGAAAGCTTTGGTTAAAAGGGTAAAGTAATTTTTTTTATAACAAAATCAAGTTTACGCTAAAGCTGGTACATGATCGTTTTTAAAGTAAGAGCTACTAAATGTTGTCCATCTTGTCTTCTGCCAGAACTTGAAAAAGAGCTGGCATCCCCAGACTATGAAAAACATTGAACGTGTTTGGAAAGCTGAACAGAAACATGAGGCCGAGTGCAAGAAGATTGAGGAACTCCAGAAGGAACTGAAAGATGAACGAGCCCGAGAAGAAATAACAAGATTTGCAGAGACAGCCGGATCCATCAAGTGAGTTCTCTGATATTGTAATGAAAGTTATTTTGTGGTTCTCAGAAAATGAGTTTCTGATTTAATATATTATTCCTTTTCTGATGACAGGAAGAAGGATGATCGGCTGGACTGGATGTACCAGGGCCCCGCCGGCCAGGTGTCCAGAGACGAGTACCTGATGGGACGTGCCATCGACAAGCAGATCACCGACCAATACGAGGAGCCCGAGACCGGCCCGTCAGCTGAGACCGGCCTCCTGCCCGGCTCCATCTTCAACCCCTCCACTCCCGCCTCTAACCTCGACCTGGCTGCTAAGATCAGGGAAGACCCCCTGTTTGAAATCAGGTAAGTGGGGCCCTTATCTCTGGTCGTTTGTTCTGAAAACATGCTACCAGGTGCAAAGGTTTAATATAATCATGTTTTGTTGGTTTTCTAAAGGAAACGTGAAGAAGAAAAGAAGAGAGAAGTCTTGAGTAATCCAGTGAAGATGAAGAGAATTAAGGAAATGGTAAAAAAAACTATTTTTTGTAATATATACATATTTTAAGATCTCTTACTGTGATATTTTCTAACATGCTAACTTTGAGAAAATGTTAATAAATAAAAAAACTCACTCATATCTGACAAGTTGTTCCTTCCTCTGCAACTTCCAGTAATGATTCTCCTAACTTTATTAACAGAAGACAACTTCAGTTTGTATTTTTATATTTTGTAAATGATTCGTTGGTTCTCTCACAGCTGCGCCAGAATCTGGACAAGAAAGACAAGAAGAAGAAGAGGAAGAAGGACAAAAAGGAGAAGAAAGACAAAGAGAGAAAAAAAGAGAAGAAGCATAAGAGAAGGAGTTCTAGTTCAAGCTCAGAGGAGGAGGAGGAGAAACACAGGTATGTGAGGGGACTGTTGAAAGCTGAAGTGAAGGACTTTCACTTTTTATCAATCAATTAGTGCAAAGGGCTTTATTATTTATTATAGTCTTTGATCTGTTTTCAGGTCACATTCCAGAGATGAATCTTCAACAGACACCAAGTCTCGTTCCCATCATGTCCCGGGCTACGGCCTGCAGGTCAGTTAGCAGCAAAGCACTATTTCATAAACTACTTTTTACCATGCATTTACAACTCCAGTCATTAATCTGGCTCTTCCCTCTCAGTTCCCGGCTGGCAGACATCACCAGTCCTCCGCTCCCTCCCATCACTCCGGGCGCCGTGAGAGGAGCCGCTCCCGGTCGCCTCACAGGAACAGACAGGAGGGCCACGCCCACTCCTCTTCCTCACACAGAGGCGACAGGAAGGACGAGCCCAAAGGCTCCAGCCAACAGGGAGACCGTTACCAGAGACAGAGGCACCCTGTGGCCAAGTAAGACCTCACAGAGGCTATAGTCCAAATACTGACATCAGAATCGGTTTTATTAAGTATTACAGGAGAGGAATTTCCTTTGGTAAAAATGGTGCATACAATGACCTAGAAAGAAAAATACTTGGCAAAAAACAGTACTATTATAAAAGCTATTTTAAGACTATTGTAATAAACAAAATATGTGAGAAACGGAGTACAGTAAAATATGACGAATACTGTATTCAAAGTGGAGAGCTGTGCAGGTTTAAAACGATGCTCACTATTCTCAGATGAAAGTTTTGAATTGATAAGGATCAAGATCTAATACTGGAGTTTCCGTCCATTATTAGATCTCAAATCTTCTGTCTTTTTACTGCTATGGTATATATCAGTATCTCTATCTTTTTAGATCATATGCAGAATAACTGCTTTGAGTCATTATTCTCAAGTATATTATACAAATCTGAATATTAGCAATCAGTCAGCACAGCTTTTTGTTTTGTTTTGCAAAGCTACACTACAATATTATAAGTATTTGCTCAATTACATTCCAGTGGTGCCTACGCAAGAATGTTTGTTCCAAAAGAAATCCAAAAGTTCAAATGTATTTAAAGAAAGTAATAAATATAATTAAAATGTCACAAAAATATGTATCCAAGCAATTATTCTGCTTCAATCCATATTTGTTGGCATTAAGTGTTTTTAACCGTTTTACTTCCAGGTTGCTGCGAACAAAGAGTTTTATTCTTTAAAAAAAGTAAATCTGATGAAAAAACACTAACTGATTAATCCTTTCCTTTTTTAAATCAGCTGATGCGTCAGACATTCCAATATTTATTTGAAAGCGTCCTTTTATAATGTTAATTCTGACTATGGGTTAAGTCAGATTAACTTTAATAAGGTCTTCAGAAAACATATTTAAATGATCACCTGTTTACAGAGCATTGCCAGTAATTCCCTTATGTTTCTTTGTGTCTGACGTAGGAAGCTCTCTGCAGAAGAGCTGGAGCACAAGAGGCAGGAGATGATGGACCAGGCCAAGCAGAGGGATGAGGACAGGGAGAATAATGTGAGGAGATACAAGAAGCAAGACGAGCAGGAAAAGCAGCGGGAAAAAATTGTCAAGCGTGACCGGCACGCTGGCTTCATTCAGTACGTTTCTGAGCAACATTGACACGGAAAATAATCATAGGCTGTGGAAACCTTATCATTTGTCTGTCTTAATCCACATATAATGTCCTGCAGGTGTCTCTTCATTCTTTTGCATGCTTGTTTTGTAACTCCAGTAACACTCACCTTTCCTTCTTGCAGTGATATGAAGCTGGAGAGTGCATCCAGCTCCTCCTTAGAGGACAGAGTGAGGAGGAATATCCACTCCATTCAGAGGACGGCAGCCTCCCTGGACAACTTCATGAGGAGATGAAAACACAATTATTATATGAACTGATATTTAAGGCTTGGAATATGCCACCCACTCCTTTATCTGTCTCTTCAATGTATTGAACAGGTTTGCTTGTTTTAATGCATTCAGGATTGTGTGATGGGAGTCTGTCAGATACGGGACCATATGGCTCCAGGCTCACTTGGGCCTTTTATTTTGAAAAGTTGTTTCCACAATGGTAACATCATTTATATTTCAGGCTATCATGGCTGATCTGTTCTAGATAGTTTTGTAAAAGCCATTTAGTTAATGTGATCACAACTTTGTACAGGATATGGTTTTAGATTTTACAGTTTCACAGACCCTGCTTTTATTTTTGAAATATATGGCAATTGGAATAAAACATATTTCCAAATCTAAATGTTTTGGTTTTTTTTAAGGTCAATTTGCTAAATGAAACATGCCAGGTTCAAATATAAACCTGGAAAGCATATTTAAATCAACACCCACTTTATTAATGCCAAAAATGCCCCTTTTTGATTTGTGCAAATACAAGATGAGATACAATCTTATTGGGGCCCGAGCACGAGAGCGCTAGGACCCAACGGCGTCCTAGCACGAAGTGCGAGGAACCTATTGTTATTGGTGGAGTTATTAGGGCCCGAGCCCTAGGACCAGAGCTGGCCCGACCCATTAAGGGACAAAAGCGGCCGCTTAGGGCCCTGCAGCCACTAAGGGCCCCCTAGCAACAACAAAAAAAAATGTCAGTACACCGTCGCCGTGATAAATATGTGTAATTAATTTTGTTAATATGCCTAGATTGCCTACTCTCAAAGTCATGTATTATATTATTGAGTCAATAATATAATACATTAACCGTGCTTTACCTGAATCTCATCATGACACTAGAGAGGACGGCAGGAATGTAATTTCCCGTGTTCAGTAATGCAACAGAGGCAAGACACCAGACCAACCAGAGAGTTGAATGGAAATAAACATCTGTCTTATGAGCTGTGACAATGTTTAAACTCAGTCGGAAACAGAGTTTTTGAAGATGGACATAAAAACGTTTTTTCTTAAAAAAGAGGACAATTCTCAAGTGGTGGCTCACACAACAACCCCAGAGCCACCACTTGAGCCAGGTAAACAAGGTATGTAAATGTCAGTAAACTTCTAAGTTATGCGAACATAAGCAAAGCATACATTACAGCTACGTTGACGTTACTTTGAATCGCGGGGGTAAGCTAAACCCAGGGCCGATCATGCAGACTGCGTGGGGCCTCACCTTGTGGAGGGGGCCTCATCTTGCGGAGGGTGCCTCAACTGAGCCAAAAATGTGGCGCACCTATGCGCTTATGCGGCGCAATTAGTGTGGCGTGGCACGGTTTCGCCGCTGCGAGACTCCACTCGCAGCAACCCCCCAGCCCCCCCCCCCCCCCGGTCGACGCTCGCGAAACAGAGGGCCTCATCATATAACTTTGCGTGGGGCCTCATGTTGGCCAGGGACAGCCCTGGCTAAACCGTTAGCAAGTAGCTATAGCTAGCCAGAGATATTAAATAAACACTTTGTCATGAAATCTAAATGTAATGTTTTTTAGCGTTACCTGGTGATTTCAAAGAAAGCTCTCTGGAAAATGTTGACTTACTGTTGAAGCAACATGAAGCAAGAAGCTACCTTACAGTACACAGTTGATCCTGAGTCCTGTCACTTAAAGTGTTTCATAGTTAGCTTGGCTAAGCATCAACCTAGCACTGAAATATATTGATGTTTTGTGACAGTATTTCTGAGAAAAAGTCAGCTAAAATGGTGGCATGCCACTGCTTTACGTGTCGACAGCATGTTTGAACGTATTTGCAGCAGTAAATGTGGCTGTTTGGCCACTGACGTTGCCATAACAACACCTGAATTTAAATGTGCAACCTCTTTTTGTGACAGATTTTTGCATGAAATTATAATTCTTCTGAATGATATTCCTATTGACAGCTAGTTTCTATGTGAACATTATGAGATGGACAGCCAGAGAATAAATGAAAAACAGTTATGAAATACTATATGACAAAACAAGAATACAGTTTAAAAGGGGAGTGATTTGTAAAATATCCATAAAGAAAAATCTGTTTACAGTTCTGTTTTCATATGGGTGTTGAGAGATGTATCCATAGATCTCTTAATGTTGCTCTCAAAGTGCACCAGATTGATGCTTTTAACTTCAAAATCAGTAAAAAACAAATATTCCCAGGATAGCGTGCCCCCGGACCCCCCTAGAGGGTCCACGGTGTTTACATGCTCATTTATACAATATGTGTGCTTATGCTAACATCATAAGACAAAAGTTGGTTCCATGTAGTAAGCTCGCTTAGGGCCCCCAAAATTCTAGGGCCGGCCCTGGCTAGGACCCAACGGCAAAAAAATCTTCCGAGCGGAGCATGCCCCCGCACCCCCCTACAGGAGGTGAGGACCCCCCCTAGAGGAGGTTAGGTCCGCCCCCCACTTGTAAAAAATTGCACTTTACCCCTGCTTACACCTATATGCCGTGAGCTGATTATCGAGCATTCATTGTAACAGTCGCAGGTGTACTGTGTATGCAGGGGGCGGTGCGGAGCTCGCCTGTCTGCAATTTTATTTTATTTTTTATTTGATATATATTTCATTTCATTGTGCCTGAGATTATATTTTATATTGTATGTTATTATTCAAATGATAATTTAAAACTATATAATAAATAATTTTGCTTCAGGGAAGAAAAATAAAAAAGATGCGAAAAAAAGTTTTTAGTCGGCTACTTTTAACGTGACGCACAACAACACAAGTAACTGACATGACGCAAAAACGTATCTCGGAATTTCTTCTCTAAAAACGCAAAATCATGTGCATAATCTGTATACTGGTCAATATCATGTTTGTGGTATTTGAGTTATTATTTTATGGTTATTGCTGCTGCAGCCAGGGCCGGCTCTAGCCACTGGCGAACTAGCCGGTCGCCTAGGGCGCCAGATCTGGAGGGGCGCTGCGCTGGGAGAAAGAAAAATAATAATAAAAAAATAATTTCATTCATTTTAAATTTGTATTCTGCCTAATTTTCTGCCCTTGATGTAATACATACATCCATCCATCCATCTTCTCCCGCTTATCCGTGGTCGGGTCGCGGGGGTAGCAGTTCCAGCAGAGAGCCCCAAACTTTCTTTTCCCTGGCGACATCAATCAGCTCTGACTGGGGGATCCCAAGGCGCTCCCAGGCCAGCGAAGAGATATAATCCCTCCACCTGGTCCTAGGTCTACCCCTTGGTCTCTTCCCAGCTGGACGTGCCTGGAACACCTCCCTAGGGAGGCGCCCAGATGGCATCCTAACTAGGTGCCCGAACCACCTCAACTGGCTCCTTTCGACGCGAAGGAGGAGCGGCTCAACTCCGAGTCCCTCCCTGATGACCGAACTTCTCACCTTATCCCTAAGGGAGACACCAGCCACCCTGCGGAGAAAACCCATCTCGGCCGCTTGTATCCGTGATCTCGTTCTTTCGGTCATGACCAAGCGGCAAACTGTGGGGTAGAGCCGGGAAGCCAATACGGAAGTGCCACACACTGCAGTTCATATATTGGCCGATAGGCGATGGCTGCAGAAAGGAGCAATTTCCATAGACCCCCATGTTAAAATGCCCGATTTTACAGCAGAAAAAAACATGTTTCTACCCCTGGCTCCATACATTTTATTATCGATATAGTTAGATTCCACCTTCATGATTATGGATCTGTGAGTGAATTGTTTTCTAACGCGACCCTTTATATTTATATTAGGTCTTAAAGTTTGTGCATACATTAGGGCGTGGTCACTTTGATTGACAGATACGTGCCTCACTGTCAGCTAACAGCAACTTGTCCAATCTGCTAGGCTACAACCATAGAGGCTACAACGTTAGTTAGTTGTAGTTACTGTACTTGATCCTTTAGCTGTGTTCGTGGTGATCGTGCCTGTTAGGAAATATTGTTACAAATACCAGATAATTAAAATGTCGTGCTGTGCGCTTGAATGTACTAACAGATCTTCCAAGAAGTCTACTTTCAGCTTTTTTCGGTGAGTAAAATGATAATATTATACATGTTAACCCCGTTAGCAGGTGTTTGTGTGCTTGTTAGCTTAGCCTGTTATGTAGCTTATTAGCCAGCTAAGGACGTAACCCTTTATACATATATACAGTTTAGTTTATGATTCAGCCTTGGGTAAGACTTTTATACTATATAGCTATGACGCCCATAATGCTAAACGGGAGCAAATGTTAAAAGGGGTGCGTGGGCCGCCGGAGTCCACGCCGCCGAAGCTAACGGGGCTGCAGGGTGCTAGCTCGCTAGCGCGTCCCGGCGGCCGTAGCTAGCACCCTGGGGCTCCGTTAGCTTCGGCCAGCGGCGGAGTCCGGCGTTATAACTGGAGATCAAGGAATGCATCGTAACGCGGACTTGGTTCGCCTGCAGCCCGCTGTAGTATTAGCTAAATAAATGATGTTGAGCAAGGCTTATTAAGCTGAACACCGCCACAATTATTCTGCTATGTATCGGTACTTATTTTATTTTATTAACGTGTGAATGACAAGCATTAAGAATAATACCAAATAGCTAATTATCTTGCAGATTGTCTCGTTTGATTATGAATGTAACGTTTATATAGTGGAACTACACTGTTTTATCAAAACCAAAGTGCCACGCAGTGACTTGGTATGCATGTATTTCAGCAGGAAATGTGCAACCTAGATGACATTTACCAACACAGACTATATAGAAATATTTGTAAAAGTTGTTCATGCGTTACTAAGTGAATATGGCATTAACCCTCCTGTTGTCTTCGGGTCAAATCTGACCGATTTACTACTTTCATCAATCATGTTTTACATTCGATTGATACTGAGAGCATGTTAGCTTAGCTTCTTAGCCTGAGCTAGGACTCGAACGTCACGCTCGTTGGCAGCAGGTCCCGCCCTGTCCCGCCTCAGCTCCGCCTCAGCTCCGCCTCAGCTCCGCCTCAGCTCCGCCTCAGCTCCGCCTCAGCTCCGCCTCAGCTCCGCCTCAGCTCCGCCTCAGCTCCGCCTCAGCTCCGCCTCAGCTCCGCCTCTTTGCCCTTATTTGGAGAAGGCGGGAGAAGGCGGGAGTTAGACTCTGACGACACCGTCGAGCCGTTAGTGGCCGACTCCGCCTACTAAGGGCTTCACGGCAACTCTGCAGAATCCTATGGGTGACGTCACAGACCCTACGTCCATTTATATATACAGTCTATGGTCATGACCCATCCTTCATGACCATAGGTGAGGGTAGGATGATGTAATACATTTACATTAATAATTGAATAAAGTAAACACCATTTGAACCCCGGGCCGGCAACATTTTGCCCTGTATGATGGGTGATGTAAGTGGGGGATGTTGACTTATCAGGCGCCCGCAGCTCACAGCCAGTGAGAGAGAGCCTCCGAGCGAGCAAGAGAGAGAGAGAGAGAGGGCGAGCATGCATCGGTACCGCAGATTGTTGTTGGATTGAGGCTGATAACTACAGCTCAGTGAGGTAAAGGACTCTCAGTGTTCAGATAGTTCACTTAAGTCTAAGTTATCTCAGTGGGTCTCAAACGGTTTGGTCACCATTTATGTAAACAAATATTTCCAAGGCACACCTTTATAAATATTGGGATAAATAACAACAGGTTTGAAATCATTCCAATGTATACTATAGGGCAGTAAACCAAACATATCGTTTAAAACTGGAGATATTAAAAAAAAAAAAGCATAAATAAACATTAACTAGGTAACATAAGATATGAATGAACAACAAAAACTAAAATACGTTACATGTATTTGTTATTGGCTATGGGTTACTGGTTATGTTCACATACTTATTTGATTATTAAAATGTAAACCGATCTTTTTCATATGGGTGTTTAGAGTTGTACCCCCTAGATCTAGTCTCTAGTCATTCTGCCCAAAGTGCTTCAGATTGAAGCATTTTACTTTCAAATGTTAAAACAAATCTTTCCAGGGGGGCAAACCCCCGGACCCCCCTAGAGGATGTGATGTCCACCCCCCAATTAAAACATGTTCATACAATAATTAATACATTTGAAACCTTCTTTATGTATATAACCAACATGTCAATACGTTTCAGTTGTTGTGGTGTATTGGGCTTTTGTAGAGATTTGTCATTTATTCTTTATATATTCTATTGTGTATTGCTTGGGGGGGCACCAAATCATAATCTCGCCTAGGGCACCAAAATGTCTAGGGCCGGCCCTGGCTGCAGCCGTGCATAATCTGTGTAATATCTATGTAGCCAATAAATTCCACATTGTTGGTAAAATTATATTTTACATCCTTGTAGTGTGTGTGTGTGGTGTGTGTGTGTGTGTGTGTGTGTGTGTGTGTGTGTTGTGTGTTGTGTGTGTGTGTGTGTGTGTGTGTGTGTGTGTGTGTGTGTGTGTGTGTGTGTGTGTGTGTGTGTGTCTGTGTCTGTGTGCTAGTGCTTTTGTGCGTGCTCTATAGTGCCCGTAATAGTGTTCACTGGAGTCCATTGTTATGCTGTGTGTGTGTGGTTTTGACATTGAGAAACGGCCACAGTGTTGTGCTTTTTCTCCTTCTTCTCCTTCTTCTTCTTCTTCTTCTTCTTCTTCTTCTTCTTCTTCTTCTTCTTCTTCTTCTTCTTCTTCTTCTTCTTCTTCTTCTTCTTCTTCTTCTTCTTCTTCTTCTTCTTCTTCTTCTTCTTCTTCTTCTTCTTCTTCTTCTTCTTCTTCTTCTTCTTCTTCTTCTTCTTCTTCTTCTTCCTCTTCTACTTCTACTTCTACTTCTTCTACTTCTACTTCTAATTCAATGTACCTGCCCGTGAGATATTGGACAAAAGAAACTCGGTAATCTGTGTCTGTCCATTTGGTGTAGTGTTGTATCCAATATTACATTTGGTTTATATATTAGTCACTTTCTTATGAAATGCCAGGTTTTAGGTCTTGATTGAACATTCCAATCCTGAAAATAATTGTTCTTTAATCCTGACATAGAGTAGATAGTAAGTAAGGAAGTAAATCTGTACAGGAAGATGTGTTAAGGGATAGAGGAGAAAAGTGTATGGTATAATTACGGAGCCTGTCAATTTATAAATGGAGGAAATCAATGTTAGTCTGTTAACCAAAGTGCAGCCATCTGATAATGTAATATCTATATTATTAAAGATCAGAGGAAAACAACAGAATGAGAGGGGTAAATCCGGAATAAAAATAAAGAAGCAAAGATATTGTAGAGCAGTGAGAAGGAAAAAAGCTTGGTGTGTCAATTCATTACATTGCCAGTATTTTTCCTTGTTGTGAAAAAAAAATCGCCCCCTTTGACTTTTTAACAGCCCCCTCAGTCATTTCATCCTGGAGCCGGGCCCGTGGGCTAACCCCCGAATGTTTCCAGGTCCAGGAAACGCCCCTGGGCCGGGCGGGACTAAGACACGAGGATAGGAGTCGAGGAGGGGAATTAGTGAAATGAGAAAGGGCCCAGGACGACCAGCTGCCCTCCCCGACAGGCACACCCACATGGAAGGAATATATATGAACCTATATATTTTAAATATATGTCACATATATGTTTAACATATATGTGACATATCTGAAATTGGACCCCTACATATATGTCTCTGAACATATATGTACATATATATCCATATATGCACACACATATATGTACATATATGGGTGCAGTGTATATGCACATATAGGTTTCCCATATATGCACATATAGGTTGTACATATATGCACATATAGGTTTCACATATATGCACATATAGGTTTCACATATATGCGCATATAGGTTGCATATAAATGCACATATATGTGCATATAAGTTTCACATATATGCGCATATAAGTTTAGCCTATATGTGCATATACAGTGGGGCAAAAAGTATTTAGTCAGCCACCAATTGTGCAAGTTCTCCCACTTAAAAAGATGAGAGAGGCCTGTAATTTTCATCCTAGGTACACTTCAACTATGAGAGACAGAATGGGGGGAAAGAATCCAGGAAATCACATTGTAGGATTTGTAATGAATTAATTGGTAAATTCCTCGGTAAAATAAGTATTTGGTCACCTACAAACAAACAAGATTTCTGGCTCTCACAGACCTGTAACTTCTTCTTTAAGAGCCTCCTCTGTCCTCCACTTGTTAACTGTATTAATGGCACCTGTTTGAACTCGTTATCAGTATAAAAGACATCTGTCCACAACCTCAAACAGTCACACTCCAAACTCCACTATGGCCAAGACCAAAGAGCTGTCAAAGGACACCAGAAACAAAATTGTAGACCTGCACCAGGCTGGGAAGACTGAATCTGCAATAGGTAAGCAACTTGGTGTGAAGAAATCAACTGTGGGAGCAATTATTAGAAAATGGAAGACATACAAGACCACTGATAATCTCCCTCGATCTGGGGCTCCACGCAAGATCTCACCCTGTGGGGTCAAAATGATCACAAGAACGGTGAGCCACACGGGGGACCTAGTCAATGACCTGCAGAGAGCTGGGACCAGGCCCGGACTGGCCATCGGGAGGACCGGGAGGTTTCCCGATGGCCTGGCCTGCTAAGTGGCCTGCTGGCCTGAGGAATTGTTTTTGTTTGTATGTATTGTGAACGCAACGCTGCGCAAATGTGGGTCTGACTCTGCCTCACAGAGGGTGACTGGCTGTCTACATGATGTGGCTGGCCGACATGGCCACTTTCATACAGATCATACACTAATGCCCTCGATTGGTCTCTGTGTGTCATTCAAGCTCGGGAGGGTATGTGTATGTGTGGCGCGAGCGAGCGAGAAAGCGCGCGCACCGGTTACGTGTAGTTTTGTTGTTAGCGTCTGGTGCTAGCTAGCTGCGCTAACTGAGCTGTCGACAAGGTGGAGGAGAGTCCTCTCCTGTCAGACTGAGAGACTGATAACTACAGCTCAGGTGAGGTAAAGGACTCTGAGTGTTTAGATAGTTAACTTAGTCTAAGTTCTCTGTGGGTCTCAAACGGTTCGGTCACCATTTATGTAAACACATATTTCCATTTGAAGGGGGAGTGATTAGTAAAATATGCATGAATAATAAAAAAGCGAACTAGGTGAAAAAAGGTAAGATAAACTTTAAAAACGTATTGAGAGCTAAAACTAGTCTTTGCCGCTGCCTCAAAGAGGAGCAGGGGTGAGAAGGGGGAGACGGGTGAGGCTGGTTCAGGAGCCCAGACACACTCACAACTATAAATGAACCAAAAACAAATAAACAAGTTTCAATGTTTTTTCATATTGGTTATGGCCATGTTCTTATGATTTTATGATTATTTAAATGTATACAGTTCTGTTTCATATGGGTGTAGTCTCTTTATTTCCCCCTCAAAATGCACCAGATTGATGCATTTAAGTCCAACATATAAAAAATAAAAATCTTACCGGGGAGCATGCCCCCGGACCCCCCTAGAGGATTTCAGGTCCACCTCCACTTAAAATATGGATAGGTTCCTAAATAGATTTGCACTTTTTTTTTTAGATATTAACCCATGTCCATATGTTTATTCTAGGGTAGTAGATTTAAAGTTTAGGGCTATCACTATGGGCAGCAACGCTGTAAATATTGACAAATAAATCCAGGAAAATGGCACAAAAGAAAACTGGTAGTGGCCTGGCTGGGTGTATAATTCCCGGCCTGATTTATTGTCCCAGTCCGACCCTGGCTGGGACCAAAGTAACAAAGGCTACCATCAGTAACACACTACGCCGCCAGGGACTCAAATCCTGCAGTGCCAGACGTGTCCCCCTGCTTAAGCCAGTACATGTCCAGGCCCGTCTGAAGTTTGCTAGAGAGCATTTAGATGATCCAGAAGAGGATTGGGAGAATGTTATATGGTCAGATTAAACCAAAATAGAACTTTTTGGTAAAAACTCAACTAGACGTGTTTGGAGGAGAAAGAATGCTGAGTTGCATCCAAAGAACACCATACCTACTGTGAAACATGGGGGTGGAAACATCATGCTTTGGGGCTGTTTTTCTGCAAAGGGACCAGGACGACTGATCCGTGTAAAGGAAAGAATGAATGGGGCCATGTATCGTGAGATTTTGAGTGACAACCTCCTTCCATCAGCAAGGGCATTGAAGATGAAATGTGGCTGGGTCTTTCAGAATGACAATGATCCCAAACACACCGCCCGGGCAACGAAGGAGTGGCTTCGTAAGAAGCATTTCAAGGTCCTGGAGTGGCCTAGCCAGTCTCCAGATCTCAACCCCATAGAAAATCTTTGGAGGGAGTTGAAAGTCTGTGTTGCCCAGCGACAGCCCCAAAACATCACTGCTCTAGAGGAGATCTGCATGGAGGAATGGGCCAAAAATACCAGCAACAGTGTGTGAAAACCTTGTGAAGACTTACAGAAAACGTTTGACCTCTGTCATTGCCAACAAAGGGTATATAACAAAGTATTGAGATGAACTTTTGTTATTGACCAAATACTTTTTTTCCACCATAATTTGCAAATAAATTCTTTAAAAATCAGACAATGTGATTTACTGGATTTTTTTTCTTCTCATTTTGTCTCTCATAGTTGAGGTATACCTAGGATGAAAATTACAGGCCTCTCTCATCTTTTTAAGTGGGAGAACTTGCACAATTGGTGGCTGACTAAATACTTTTTTGCCCCACTGTATGTTTATTTACACCTATGTTCAAGGTTTATACATAGCCTACCTACATAAAAAAATACAACACACAAAATGTATAGGCTAAGTCATTAACATACATTTATTGTCAAAAAAAATTAATATAAGTACATCAGGTTTCATAGAGCCAAACATTTCAAGTGCTACTCAACTGGCTATAGATAAGCCAGTCCTTTATTAGTATATAAGTGCTTTGTTAATAATTCTATCGCTCGAAGTGGAGTCGAAAGAGATGAGTTTTCAGTCTGCGCCGGAAGGTGTGTAAGCTTTCTGCTGTCCTGATGTCAATGGGGAGCTCATTCCACCATTTTGGAGCCAGGATAGCAAACCCACGTGTTTTTGCTGATGGGAACTTGGGTTCCCCTCGCAGCGAGGGTGCAGCAAGTCGTTTGGTTGATGCAGAGCGTAGTGCACGCGCTGGGGTGTACAGTTTAACCATGTCCTGGATGTAGGAAGGGCCAGATCCATTCGCAGCATGGTAAGCAAGTACCATTGTCTTGAAGTGGATTCTAGCAGTTACCGGAAGCCAGTGAAGGGAGCGGAGGAGCGGGGTGGTGTGTGAAAATTTAGGAAGGTTGAAGACCAAACGAGCCACTGCATTCTGGGTGAGCTGCAGAGGTTGGATGGCACATGCAGGTAGACCAGCCAGGAGGGAGTTGTAGTAGTCTAGGCGTGAGATGACGAGAGCCTGGACCAGAACCTGCGTCGCTTTCTGTGTCAGCTGGGGACGTATCTTCCTGATGTTGTAAAGCGTTTATCTGCAGCAACGGGTTGTAGCAGCGATGTTTGCAGTGAAGGACAGGTTGTTATCTAGGATCACACCCAGATTCCTTGCAGTCTGAGTCGGGGAAACAACAGAGGTGCCGATGTTGATAGTCAGGTCAAGAGTGGGACAATCTTTTCCCGGAAGGAAAAGCAGCTCAGTCTTGTCAAGGTTGAGCTTGAGGTGGTGAGCAGACATCCACTGAGAGATGTCAGCTAGACAAGCAGAGATGCGTGCAACGACCTGGGTCTCTGAGCGGGGAAAGGACAGAATTAATTGGGTGTCATCAGCGTAGCAGTGGTAAGAAAAACCATGCGGGCTAATGACTGATCCGAGCGAGTTTGTGTACAGGGAGAAGAGGAGGGGACCAAGAACAGAGCCCTGAGGGACCCCCGTAGTTAATTGACAAGGGTCGGACTCAGACCCTCTCCAAGTCACCCTGTAAAACATGTTTTTTTCTGCTGTAAAATCGGGCATTTTAACATGGGGGTCTATGGAAATTGCTCCTTTCTGCAGCCATCGCCTATCGGCCAATATATGAACTGCAGTGTGTGGCACTTCCGTATTGGCTTCCCGGCTCTACCCCACAGTTTGCCGCTTGAGAATAACACGAAGGTCGGCCATTGTTGTTGATCACGTGGTCTGGGAGCTGTTGCAGCGTCCATAGCAACCAATTTAGCAACCATGAATGTGTACACATTCATGAAGTAATCTTCGTCATAACTAGCAAACTAAACATTATGTACATCTACTGCACAAATAATCAGAAATAACAACTCATATTAATCGCATAAAATGACATCAAAACGCATTTTAATGGCCAAATGAACCTTAAAATAGGCATTTCCACAGAGAATAACACGAAGGTCGGCCATTGTTGTTGATCACGTGGTCTATGAAGGTCTATGGGACGCCCTGCCCGTAGAAGCCTGACGGTCAAGGGGTACCCTGTACGTAATATAGCGACGGGGAGGGGCCCTGACCGTCCGTCAATATGTGACGGGATGGGAGTGAGAACGTGCACACACACACACACACACACACACCCACACACACACACACACACACACACACACACACACACACACACACACACCATTATCCAAACATCAAAAGCGACCCTCGCAGAAAACAGTAGAAATTGTGAAATGTTGCTGCATGCTTCAAAGGGTTAAAATGGTCGCCATCTTGTAGACAAATGTACAAATTAAAATTTGAAAGCTATAGTCCAAAATGAAATCTTAACATAAAGGAATTCAAGAGTTTCTGATAAGATAAATGTGGGGTCAAAAAAACATTTTCAATGGTTTTCAATGGGACATTTTCTGCCGCTAGGAACAAATGTGTCGGTTTTTTGTAGTTTAGCCATTTTAGGCTAATTTAAGGAACTGAGACGACAATTCAAAATACAACTAAAAAAGAATATCCTCTGGCAAGTTAGAGCTATATTCATTCAACACAGCCAAAATGGCATGAAAATCAAAACCTGAATGGCTAAAAAATGTACCTAGAAACTCTCAAGGGTTAAATAATCTCTCAACCAGTCTAATCCCACCCTCTGATGCCATACCTTTCCAGTGTTGTTGTCAGTAACATGTTGTGATCTATGGTGTCACATGCTTTTTGTAGGTCTATAAATATTCCCATGCAGTTTGCTATTTCCTCACTTAATCCCATCAGTGCCGTACATGTTGATCTGTCTTTCCTGAATCCATATTGACTGTCGTCCAACAGCTGATGTGTTTCCATGAAACTCTCAAGTATTTTTGTAAAAACCTTTTCAAGGATGAAACTGGGATAGCAAAGAAACAGGCCTGTGATATGTGTCACAGTGTTCATCCCCAGTTTGATATAATGGGTTAACTTGAGCTATTTTCATTTCATTAGGGAATGTACCAGATTGAAAAGACAAGTTGTAAAGATGTGTTAATGCTTCTGATCAATGATGACATGTATAGCCGCATGTCATCATTTCAGCGCTGGTTGTCTTGGTGGTGCCCAGCAAACAATGTGGGCTTCGTAAATAATTGGACAGCCTTCTGGGGAAAACCTGGTCTGATTAAGAGAGACGGCATTCATCCTATTTTGGAAGGTGCAAATCTCATTTCGGCAAACATTTCAGGGCTTTGTGGACTTAATCCATGACAAACTGGAGTTGAGACCAGGAAGCGGAGTCGCAGTCTAACACGCTTCTCTGCGCTCTCTCCTAGGCAGTCATCCATAGGAATCCCGAACCCAATAAAATACCCAATATTAGCGGTGTGTGTGTCTGCCCAAGGACAAGTTAAGGTAAAACCTAATAGAGGTGTCATACATAATAACCTAATAAAAGTAAATGTAACAACTACTACAGTGCAACAAAACAGGAATATTAAATGTGCACTCTTAAACATAAGATCTCTAGCATCTAAAGCATTATTGGTAAATGATTTAATATCAGATTATAATATTGATATATGCTGTCTCACTGAAACTTGGTTGAGACATGAAGAATATGTCAGCATAAATGAGGCCACTCCACCCAGCCATATCAATACTCATATTGCCCGAGGCACGGGCCGAGGAGGTGGAGTTGCAGCAATCTTTGACTCAAGTTTACTTATCAATACTAAACCAAAATTAAATTATACCTCCTTTGAAAGTCTCGTTTTTAGTCTTACGCATCCGACCTGGAAAACTTTGCAGCCAATCTTATTTGTTACAGTGTACCGTGCACCAGGTCCTTATTCAGAATTCTTATCTGAATTCTCTGAGTTTTTATCAACTTTGGTTCTTAAAACAGATAAAGTAATTATCGTAGGTGACTTTAATATTCATGTTGACGATGATAAAAATAGCCTTACTGTTGCATTTAACTCTATATTAGATTCTGTTGGTTTTTGTCAGAGTGTAAATAAACCAACCCACTGCTATAATCACACTCTCGACCTTGTTCTGACTTATGGTATTGAAATTGAGCAACTATTAGTCGAACCGCATAATCCTGCTTTATCCGACCATTTCTTAGTAACTTTTGAAGTACTGTTACGAGACTACAAAGCATTAGTCAAAAGCTCCTGCAGCAGAAACCTATCTGTTAGTGCTATAGCCAAATTTAAGGAAGAGATTCCACCAATACTTAATTCGATAGCATGTCTGCATGTAAGGGAGGAAACTTATACAAAATGTACACCACCCCAAATTGATCATGTTGTTGATAGTGCTACAGATGCGCTGCGAATAAAATTGGACTCTGTTGCTCCTTTGAAAAAGAAGAAAATAAAACAACATAGATTAGCTCCATGGCATAATGCCGAAACCCGCAAAATAAAGCAAAAGTCGAGACAACTTGAAAGGATATGGCGTTCCACTAAACTTGAAGAATCTCGTTTAATTTGGCATATTACTCTCAATGAATATAAGAAAGCACTGCGTAAAGCGAGAGCAGCCTACTACTCTTCATTAATAGATGAGAATAAGAATAATGCAAGATTTCTTTTCAGCACTGTAGCCAGGCTGACAGAAAGCCACAGCTCAATTGAGCCTTCTATTCCCATAGCACTCAGTAGTAATGATTTTATGTGCTTTTTTAATGATAAAATTGTTACTCTTAGAAACAAAATTAATGACCTCTTGCCTTTGACCAGTATAGTGTTATCAACAGCTCCCGGAAACGTAAGTTCTAATATTACACTAGATAGTAAACTAGAATGCTTTTCAGCCATAAACCTTGAACAATTAAATTCAATGATTCTCTCTTCTAAACCATCAACGTGTATGTTAGACCCAATTCCAACTAAGCTGTTGAAGGAAGTTTTTCCATTAATTAGCACTTATTTATTAAATATTATGAATATGTCTTTATTATCAGGCTATGTTCCACAATCATTCAAAGTAGCAGTGATAAAACCGCTTCTTAAAAAGCACAACCTCGATCCAGAGGTTTTAGCCAATTATAGACCTATTTCCAATCTTCCGTTCCTCTCAAAAATTCTTGAGAAAGCGGTCGCAAAACAGCTGTGTGATTACTTAAAAAACAATGATTTATTTGAAGATTTTCAGTCTGGCTTTAGAACACATCATAGCACAGAGACAGCTCTGGTTAAAGTCACAAATGACATTCTAATAGCCTCTGACAAGGGACGTGTCTCTATTCTTGTTTTGCTCGATCTCAGTGCTGCATTTGATACTATCGACCATGATATCCTATTGCAAAGACTAGAGCACTTAGTTGGCATACAGGGAACTGCTTTAGACTGGTTTAGGTCCTATCTATCTGAACGCTCTCAGTTTGTACGTGTCAATGATGAATCTTCCACGCAAACCAAAGTTAGCCATGGAGTGCCACAGGGCTCAGTGCTCGGACCTATTTTGTTCACATTATATATGCTTCCGTTAGGCAATATTATAAGGAATCATTCTGTACATTTTCATTGTTATGCGGATGATACTCAACTATATTTATCAATCAAGCCTGATGAAATTAATCATCTAAATAAAATTCAAGACTGCCTTAAGGACTTAAAAACGTGGATGACCTTAAACTTTTTGATGTTAAACACGACCAAAACTGAAGTTATTGTACTTGGCCCGAAGAATCTACGAAACAAATTATCTAAGGATATATTAACTATGGATGGCATTAATTTGGCCTCCAGTGAGACTGTAAGGAATCTTGGTGTTATATTTGATCAGGATTTATCCTTTAACGCCCACATAAAATCAATTTCAAGGACCGCCTACTTCCATCTACGTAACATTACAAAAATCAGGCATATCTTGCCTTGCCACGATGCAGAGAAACTAGTCCATGCATTTGTTACTTCAAGGCTGGATTATTGTAACTCTTTATTATCAGGGTGTACCAAGAAGTCAGTCAAGTCGCTTCAGCTGATTCAAAATGCTGCAGCTCGTGTACTAACCAGAGTTAGGAAAAGGGACCACATTACTCCTGTTCTGGCTGCCTTACACTGGCTCCCTATAGAACACAGGATAGAATTTAAAATTATTCTTCTCGCCTACAAAGCCCTTAATGGGCAGGCGCCATCTTACCTTAAAGAACTCATTATACCCTACTGTCCTACTAGGGCATTGCGTTCCAAGAATGCAGGGTTGTTGGTTGTTCCTAGAGTCTCTAAAAGTACAATGGGAGCCAGAGCCTTTTCTTATCAAGCTCCACATTTGTGGAATCAGCTTCCAGTTTGTGTTCGGGCGGCAGACACCCTATCCGTTTTTAAGAGTGCGCTTAAGACCTTCCTTTTTGATAAAGCTTATAGTTAGGGCTGATTAGATTCAGCCCCTAGTTTTGCTGATATAGGCTTAGTTTGTCGGGGGACATCTTACTTCTTCCTTCTCTCTGTCTATACTTGAGTACTCTCATGTTCCGATTAACCCAGCTTCCCCAAATGTCTTTCTTTTTGGTGTCTATATACGCTGGGATCCGGAGTCATGGATGATCCTGCGCTCCTCTGTCCTGGATCTTGAGTCGTGGCTGTGGTCCTGGATCATAGGTCCTGGATGGATATCCTCGTGGATTCATCTTCCTATTATACACACATGCATTTCCAAACATTTGGACTACCTATGTTGCAAATGTATTATCTTTTCAATTTACACACGGCATATATTGCACGTCTGTCCGTCCTGGGAGAGGGATCCCTCCTCTGTTGCTCTCCCTGAGGTTTCTCCCATTTTTCCCTTTAAACTGTGGGTTTTCTTCGGAAGTTTTTCCTTGTACGATGTGAGGGTCTAAGGACAGAGGGTGTCGTATTGTCATACTGATATTTTGTACAAACTGTAAAGTCCACTGAGACAAATGTAACATTTGTGATATTGGGCTATATAAATAAACATTGATTGATTGATTGATTGATTCTGCAAATTCTTCAATAATGTTTTTGACTATAATCATATCAATATGATTCCAATCGGTCGAGGACTTGCTTTTACATGTCCGCACAGTATCGATGATTTCTCTTTCTTCGACTGCTCTGAGGAAGCTATTGTCTTCTCCTTTAGTGGTTTCTACGCCTTTCATTCTTTCTGCAGATCCTGCCCCATATTTACAAAGAATTGGTTCAAACCATTAACCACATCTTCTGTATTATTGATACCATTATCTTTGTCAACAAGAAACTCAGGGTAACCAGAGCTTTGTGCTCCATTTCTAACGATACGATTTAATACCTTCCATCAACCTTTCATATTATTCTTATTATTCTCTAATATTTTATTATAGTATTCTTTTTTACATATCCTCAGAATATGGGTTAATTTATTCTTATATCTTTTATATTTATTTTCTGCTTCTGAAGTTCTATATTTTATGAATTGTCTATATAGTGTATTTTTCTTTTTGTAGGCATTGTCGAGGCCATTAGTGATCCATGCACTGTGAGTTTGTTTGTGTCTCTCTCTGCATTGTTTCACAGGACAGTTTTTGTCATAAAGTGATTTTAAAATGTTTTAGAAATTCATCATAGACCTTGTCAATATCGTCTCTCTCATACCCTCCAATTCTGCTTTAGTAAATCATTCTTAAATGCAATTATGTTATCTTCAGTTCTCAATCTTTTGTATTTGAAAAGGCTGGTGACTTTAGGTTTCTTAGAACTGCAGTGATAGACAATAAAAACAGATAAATTATCACTGATGTCACTATATAATAGTCTGCCTACTGTATTGTTCTCCATAATGTTTGTGAATATGTTGTCTATTAATGTAGCAGAATGAGAAGTGATTCTACTAGGTCTGGTGATTTTAGGATACAAACCCATACAGTGCAATGCATTGATGAAGTGTTCTGTCATTTGATGCTTATTTGGATTCAACAGGTCAATATTGTAATCCCCACAGATAAACATAATTTGTTGTAATGATTTAGTAAACATGTTTTCTACCCTATCTGTAAATGTGTCAATACAGGTTCCAGGAGCTCTGTATATACAGCTCACAATAACATTTTTAGACTTTTCCATACACATTTCTACTGTAACACATTCAAACAAATCATCAACAGCTGTTGTCATGCTCTCCACCACCTTCTAGTTCATTCCTTTATCCACATAGATTGCCACACCCCCTCCACTCTTATTCCTTCTGTTTGTATAATTCAGTTCGTAGCCATCCATCTCAAAGTCCACACCTTTCTCAGTACTAATCCAGGTCTCTGATATTGCTATGATGTTGAATGGGTTCTTAAACTGATGTTGACAGTTCTGCTGTTTAAGTGGCCGTGTCAGGCCTGACCTTTACCTCACCTACCTCTATTAAGCTTACCATTGATAAAAATATGCTATATTGGATGTAAATAGAAAGGATGTATGTTTCCATCATGTATTTACAGACGTGTGAAACCAGGCATGTGAAACTAGACAGAACATCCTGAACTTTTGACCTATGTGCATTACGCATTCTAGATGGGGCAATAAAAGCATGAAAGATTCAGCCACAATTCTGAGAAGGCGCTTGTGGTTAGTTATAGAAGGGGAAACCACCTGATGCAGAGAGGGAGGAGGCAAGAGACTATAAAAGATGATGTGTGAAGAGAAAGGGGAGTTTTTTAGGCTGTTTGAGGCTTGAAAGCTTGGAGGCTTGAGAGCTTGGAAGCTTGGGGGAAGTTTTCTGAGGCCCAAGCCCCTAACGTTACTTACCGTTTAAATTGACCAAATAAATGCAGCAGACAATGTTATTTAACCACAATTACAATTTATTTTATTTCAACTAAATTATTATTATTACTACTATTATTATTATTATATATGTAATATCTTTCACTTTTCTTGTTTTTTTCACCCTTATGCACCCCCGTAGAACCGGGCCTGGATGTCAGTATTGTTTATGAAGCAGGGTAAAGAAAGTAAATGATTGAAATGAAAATACTATTTATTTACTTTTACAAACAGTGAGTAGCTGGGCAGCTGCAGCATGTGTATTGCAGGACATGTGTTGGACAGACAGAGTGTGTGGTTGGACTCTCCCAGCTAGAAATGTTTGGTTCTAAAAACATTCTGAGAATGTTACATTCATTGTTCTAGGAAGGTTTTCAGCGGGAAGTTTTCTTTTGGTTCCCAGAACGTTCTTCTGAAAGGTAGGATAACGCTCTCTAAAAACATTCTTAAAATGTTTGGGGATAACATTGTTAGAACATTATGCCCTATTCTTAAAACGTTTTCAGCGGAACGTTTTATTTTGGTTCCCAGAATGTTCTTCTGAAAGGTAGGACAACTTTCTCTAAAAACATTCTTAAAATGCTTGGTAATAACCTTCTTTAAATGTTTTTGAAAACATTGTTAGAACATTATGCCCTACTATTCTTAAAACGTTTTCAGCTGCAAGTTAGACTTTTTTATTAGAATGTTATTATTTTAGAGTATGATAACATGCTTTATCGTTCCGATTTATCAGAAGTCTTTTCCTTTTTTTATAAATGCGACCAGCAGCTAGTAGAAGTCACTGTCTGTGTCACATGTACTGGAGGAGACCCAGAATCAGACTCGGAATCAGCTGGTGAAAGTAACATTTGTTTATTAGAAAAGGGGAGCTGGGAGTGGAGGTTGGTTATGGCAGCAGTGGGAAACAGTTGTTCCAGGGTAGAGAGGCCTGGCTGGTCTTGGGAGTGTGGAAGGCCATGGATTCCTCCTGGGAGAGACATAAAAATGAGTGTGAGGCAAAAGCAGGCAAAGTTGTCAAAGAATATGCTGGCAAAAAGCTAGAGCTGCACGCAACAAACCGTTCACGGCAACAATCCGGCAGGGAATGAGTGCAGGCTGCAGGCTTTCATAGTGTGGCTGATGAGCAGGTTGCAGGTGTGGTTGATTGGAGATTGCTCCCAGCCGTGTCGAGCAGACCAGCAGGCAGAGAGAGAGAGACACAGTAGAAACAAACACTAACAGGGGTTTCAGGGACGGGCAGTGACAGTCGGTCCGTTCCTCTATATGTCTGTCGGTCTCAAATCTAAAGGGTGCGATAACGATTTGTATCCAATATGCATAAACAGCGGACACTGTTTATACGCAGCCCTCACAAACCACACACAGCCAGATAGCTTATCATACAGTTAAAAACTACATACGAGACACAACCTTTATAGTCAGAAAAAAGTGTGATTATTTTCGGATATTTTACATAAATGATATGAATACTGTGGACCTACATACCTTAATGTGATTATAAGTGAATGTGAGTGAATATTGACATGCATACATTCGTTTTTATACGTCCTATTAATTGTCTAAATGCGCTCATACATCTTAAGAAAGTTATCACCAACAATGTTAAGAATGTTTTTAGAGCACGTTATCCTACCTTTCAGAAGAACATTCTGGGAACCAAAATAAACGTCCCACTGAAAACATTCACAACGAATGGTAACAAACATTTCTAGCTGGGAACTCTCACATGCAGGGGCGCGGAAATGGGGGTGCTGAGGGCGCTGTAGCACCCCCTAGCGGCAGGGAGGGGGAGTGTATCACCCTGCCTGCAAATGTATTTTATATATTTATTTCATTTCATTGTGCCTGAGATTATATTTAATATATTTATTCAAATGATAATTTAAAACTATGTAATACATTATTTTGCTTCAGGGAAGAAAAATAAAAAAGATGTGGAAAAAAAGTTTGTTGATAGTTTTTAGTCGGCTACTTTTAACGTGACACACAACAACACAAGTAACTGACATGGCGCAAAAACGGATATCAGAATTTTTTCTCTCTAACAACGCTAAATCTGCTAAAAATATTGAATTAGAAGATGCAGGGGCAGGACATTTGTCTACAACCACCAACAACGAGCACCAGCCTCCTAGCAGCAGCAGCAGCAGCACCGATGAAACTGGAGCTAGCAGTTCAGCTGTGGCCACACACCAGGTGGTGCAGTTGACTAGACCCGACACCTAACGTTTTGGGTTTGATGAGTCGTGTCGATATATATATATCTGAAGGGGTTGCCGGGAGAGATGAGTCGTCTCTTCCAATTGGAAAGAGAGCGAGGCCCGCGTCAGAGGTCCACTCATCAGACAAGCTCCCTAGCTTCGTTTGATGATTGATCAGTAAGTTAGCTAGCGAAATTGAGAAAGACAAGATGAAGAACAGTAAAAAAAGAAAGGGTGGTGGGGCTGAAAAAGCCAGAATGAAAAAACGAAAATTGCTATAGGAAGATGCTGGACCATTTTCGAAAATCCCAGAGCTGTTTAGTAGAAGGGCTCCCGCTCCCAGTCGCAGTAATAAGGAGGAGAATGAAAAGGAAGATGATTAACCACAGACCCGGCATATAATGACAGCAGGTGCAGTGTGCAGGGCTGTGTTAATTTATGTCACTGTTAGCAATAGCATTAGTTGACTGAGAAAACCGTCAAGAAAAAAGTTTAGCGATGTTACGACTAGTATAATATGCCCACGGCTGTGATTGACAACCTGCAGCCAGTCAGAAGCTAGAATGCCAACCTAGAGAGCCAATCAGAACCTAGAACGGGCTGCAGGGCTGGCCAGACTATTATATTGTGCATACAGTTAGATGCATTAGGATAGAGTCATATGCTCATGATATTCCAAGTTAAATTATATAATATTATAATTTTAAATAATTATATTAAATAATATTAATATTCAATAATATTAATATTGAATAATAAGGACACAGAGATGTGTGGCCAATTCACTATTGCATTCATTTGAGTGATTGACATTACTGTGCATGATATTGTATTCCTTGAAGTTGGTTATTTAATACTGGACAAGTGCTCTCATAATGACTATTATAATAATTTGTTGGTTAGACCACATGGCATTGATTGAATGTCTGAGCTGCATGTGCATTGGCACTTCATTTTGTTTACAGCCAGGCATAGGCAACCATTTTTGACTATACCCATTTGCTATACTATTGTAGGCTACTGACTCCTATATATCCACTTTGACACATTCATACATGACACAGACATTGTTAAGAAACCTTAACTAAAGGAAGGTTTCATTTTGCACCTTACTCCTGTTGTCCATCTCTTTTATGTTATGGCTTGACTCTGGGGAATATAGCCATAACAGTATACAGTATATGAGCATAGTAGATGTATAATTTATCTGTAGGCTACAAGGGTGGCCCGCATGTGTGGGCGGCGGCCCGGCGGGCCGGTGTGTCGGCCTGTGCGTCTGAACGTCCCGGGCTGAATTTGTGTCCCAGTCCACCCCTGACTGTGTGTGTGTGTGTGTGTGTGTGTGTGTGTGTGTGTGTGTGTGTGTGTGTGTGTGTGTGTGTGTGTGTGTGTGTGTGTGTGTGTGTGTGTGTGTGTGTGTGTGTGTGTGTGTGTGTGTGTGTGTGTGTGTGTGTGTGTGTGTGTGTGTGTGTGTGTGTGTGTGCTCTTGTGCGTGCTCTATATTGCCCGTAATAGTGTTCACTGGAGTCCATTGTTATGCCACTGTGTGTGTGTCAGTGTGTGTGGTTTTGCCCCCCCCCCACCCGTGCTGTCCGGTGCGTAATTAGCACATCGGACAGCACCTCAGCACCCCCACTCAAAATACCTTCCCGCGCCTCTGCTCACATGCCACCGCAAACATGCAATATCTGCTTACAGTTTATCATGAATTACGTGCTTGTTTGTTTTTTTCAAAACATCCTTTTCAAACAAATGCAACAACTTTGTTTTTAAAGCGCTCTAGAAATAAATCTGACGTTGACCATGACCGTGTTAATATTTGCCATCACAGGAAAGTTTTATAAAAAAAGAATAACATCCTGAAAACATTTTCAGAATGTTTCTTGGAGAATATTCTTCATTTTTTATCATGTAACATTAAAGGAACATTTTATAAAACACTTTCTGTCATCTCAGGCCTCAATAACATGCTGAAAACATTTTCAGAATGTTGCTTTGAAAATGTTCTTCATTTGTTATCATGTAACATTGAGGGAACGTTTTATAAAGAACATCTTTAATGTGTTACCCAACAACGTCCAAAACACATCCTCTGAATGTTGCAGTTAAAACGTTATCTCTTAGTTAATCTTAAACCTTATAGGAACATTATTTGAAAAAATAAACATCCTAAAAAGGTTCTTTGAACATCAGATTAAAACGTTTCTTTAAAACCTTATTAGAACCTGCAGGTAACGTTAGCCAACGTTGTGAGAACGTTCCCCGCCAGCTGGGTTAGTGTTCTAATCTAATAGCTGTGATTATAACAGTTTATATTCTCCTTCTTCCCCTAAACCTGCCCAGATGATGTCCCACTGACACCAGGTCAGCACCTCCAGGTCCAGCACCACCGTGAACCCCCGCTCTGCTGAAATACACAATTAAACATTTTCTATGACCTATTTTTTGTATTAATACAATTAAACTGAACTTAAGACAGTTTAATGACCTAGAGATATCCTATTATTCCACTGCTTATGTACACATGTTGTAAATAATGATTAAAACCTCTGTAAATGAAATAAACAATGTGTTTAACAATGACTATTTTAATTTAATTTTGTATTTTCATCTAATCACAAAGTAGAGGTAAGAATATAATTATCCATCCTCTCTCTGCAGCTTCATGTCTTCTTTTATTATAACTTTCATCATTGAGACAGAGGAAATCATTCATGGTATTTAACATCACCAGCAGTAAAACTAATATCAGCATCCGTTCACTGTCATTGATCATTGTGGAGATCAGGCAGAAGTGTTGTTTTGTATTATAGCAGCTATCAGATGGAATCAATACATGGGCTGCACAGGTTGTGCTGTCGGACTATCACAAGTAGAATCAAATATAACAACATTTGAAAAAAAACTATATTTTAAAAAAAATGCTTTTTTTTTAATGTTTTCAAATATTATTTTTTAGAATATGTTAGGCCCTCAAAAGAGTGGGTGACAAATGTAATGCGTGAGTGACCATATCAATTTGCGTTGTTTTTTATAGCCTACCTTGCAGTTTAAATAATCTAGCTAAAAATGAATGGGAGATTTCCCCCTTTAGCTTTTGTTCATTTTCCAGTCTCCATGGTCCACATTCCTGTCCAATAGTTTCGCTAATGTACATTTAACCTCGTTTTTCGGAACCCAAAGAAGAAGAATACAGGTTGTTCACACTCCATCCAGGAGGGGCGGTATTTCAACTCCCTTGTTACTGACTGAAGCCAAACATCTCGGTGAAACACAGGGCCAGTGAAAACTTGGTTAATGTTAGCTAGTTGCTTGACAGTTTGTTGTTGTCAGCACTTTAACACATTTCCCAAATTATTTTCAAGGTTTTCCTACCCCCTTAAAAAAGTGGAGTCGTCCAACGGAAAAGGTAATGTAATCCTTCGTTACTGTTTACGCCAAGGCTACTGCTATGACTGCTAATAGATTAACCAAAACTGTCCCTTGCAAATTAGCTTCAGATAACGTTAGTTTATGTATCTTAGCCCTAGGCCCAACTGTGTCGCTTTACGATGTAAATAGTCAATAGACATTTTTTGGTGATAATAAATTGTGAGTTACGTATGTTTGCACTAGCTAAAGCTAACTAGCTGCTATTTCGCAGCCAACCCAACGTTACTAGCGAAAGGCTACCCAGGTAAGGTAATGCTAACAGCTAGATCAAAAGCTATTTAGGCTACTTCTAATGTGTCACTCAACGCATACTGCTAACTTAAACAACAGCAGGTTACCTTTAGAATTATGCTACTGTTGTTCTGTTTCTGTCACCTGGAATAAAGGTTTGCACACAATAGCTAGTCCCTGGTTTTACGTTAGGAACCCTTGATCCGTCCCCTTATTTCAAGCGATGATAATTAATATGTACTACTATATGTGATATGATTAAGCGGTGACGATTGCAAGTAAAGGTTTTCACAACTATGTGATCACTTACACTTACTTTTAGTATTGCAATAAATGGATCCTCTGTGATCTGTTAAAAAAGTTCTTGTTTAGGTAAATCTCAAATGCTCAAGTTTTGGTTTATCAAATCATCGAAAGTCTTTACCTCATCTTTTTAAAGTATATTTTCTTTTCTATCTATTATTTGTTGCAGGCTTTGCCATCCAGCTGCTGGTGTTACTGTGAGAATATGCAGTCCAACAGGTCTCAGTACAATAACAGTAGGCAGTACAGTGACAGAAGTTCCAGGAATTGGGACGACTATGAGGATAAATGGGAAGAGAGGGGTGAACCACAAAGAGATAAGCTCAAGGATTCTTATCAGAAATATGGTGGAAATGGACATGGTAGCAAAGAGAGGACAAGCAGAAGCACAGAGTTCAGTGATTCTCCTAAAATGATATACAGCAAAGACTGGAGCGGAAAGAGCTCAGCCAGGAGAGGGATGTCCTCACCTGAGCAGGGTGCTCCAAAGAAAAGGCGACAGTTTACAGAGGATGACAAAGATTACAGATACAGACGTGAGCCTGAAGACACAACACCCACCAGTTTTTCACGTGCACATGTAAACAAAGATTTTAAACGTACACCGTCACTGGAAGAGGATTTCAAATGCAGGAAAACACCTCAAGACTCCAAACAACGCTATCGGCACGAGGAATCCAGCTATAGGAAACAACTTGACGACTGCAGACAATCTTCTGGATATTACAAAGATAGAGATGATCGTGAAAGGAGCAGAGACGGTTCACAAGAGAGGACACGGTCACAAGATCCATCTACGAAGGTTTGTCACTAAATTACATGTCACTTGTTGGACGCTTTATCCAAAGCGACTTAAGGCCCTGACACACCAAACTGACACCAAAGAACACTTCCCGACGGACCCGACTGTTGTGTCGCCTCACGTCTCCTGCGTCTTGGCCAAAAAGTTGCACTGGAACATACCGCAAAGACTTCAGCCGGCGGCCAAGTAGCACGCGAGTGGCAATAACTCTCCTTACCAGCAGGCGGCGGTAGTCTTTATTCGTTATTCAAAAGAGGCAACCGGAAGACAGACTGCATGATATATATATATATATATAAATATATTAATGCTGTCAAAATTATCGCGTTAACGGCGGTAATTAATTTTTTGAATTAATTGCGTTAAAATATTTAACGCATGTGCAGAATGGCCCGCCCCATACATCCCACCAGTGGCAGCGCCAGGGTATGGCTGGGGTACACCCATACCAATAAATGGCTTAGCCCCACCATGAAAAATGATGTTAAAGTAAGCAAAATAAAGTCCGCCAACTCGCGCCGAGAATTGCACAGACAGCAGTTAGTAAGATTGATTTCAGTAGCCACTTGTCTGGAAATACCGAAGACTAGAAACGGTTTTGAAAACTTTTGTCACGTAGTGATCGTCTTCTCAATAGAACATCTTTGATAATGTCTTCTGGCCAATCAGAATCAAGATAACGGCGTGGTGTTGTTGCAGGAAGACCCGACGGAGAATACTTTTGCTGTAGTACAGGGGTGCACATAACTGGTACGCAGGTTATGTGCGTATTGCGTAATCTGATTCACAAAGTACTCCACTAGCCCCCCCCCTGTCGACTTTCCTGAAGTACTCCCCCGTTGATAGAAATCAACAGGTAATGAATTAAGACCCTACGGTTTGATGATTGATAGGTGTGTGGGCTGTCTTTCATTTTGACACGCAGAAAAATGTTATAATAAACGTATGTTAAATGGATATATCCGCCTTCTTTCATTTATCTTTCCATTCCCACAACAATATACATAAAGAAATGGTATATTTTGGACATAGTTCGAATGGTGATTAATCATGATTAATTCATTTTTAAGCTGTGATTAATCTGATTAAAAATGTTAATCGTTTGACAGCCCTAATATATATATATATATATATATATATATATATATATACAAACAACAAATAGCATGTGTGTTCCATTTTCACTCTCGTCCATCACAGACTGTTTCACATAGCAACTTATAATCGTTTAATTATTGCGTCCAGGTGAGATGAAAATGAAGAAGAATAGCCGTCTGTGTGTGCCTAATCGTTTGTTTGCGTACCTCACTTCCGTTTCGCTTCTCATGCACTGATTCGCTAAGTGATTTATTTTGCCGACAGCACCCTGAGGGTGTCGGCACGGCCGAAAAGACACAACGGTGCGGGACACGCCAATCTTAGTAGGGCGACAGGATACTCATCGACAGCCAGACATCTATCGACGGCCAAAATCGCCTTGGTGTGTCAGGGCCTTTACATACATTCAGTACTGTGGGCAATCCCCACAGGAGCAATTTTGGGTGAAATGTCTTGCCCAGAGACACAACCTCATGTTGACCGCAGTGGGACTCGAACTTGCTCTCCGATGATCCGAAGATCAGCACACTATCCCACTGAGCAAAAGCCTCCCTGCATACATTGTATATATTCAGTGTAAGGTTTTTTGTATTATTAAAGGGATAGTGGAAATGGAACCTCAAATAGTTTCGTTTTAACTTATATACAAGCATAATTACGTACCAAAACAATCACACCTGATTTAAAAAAATATAATAATTGCCTTACGCATGTTAGAAGCACTTTATTGCAGCTTCCCCGAAGTTTTTTAGAAACGAAATGTTCGACTCAGCCAAACCGGAAGTGACGAAAACTTAGGAAGACGATACGATAACAAACCATGGCGTCTATGCAGAATGAATGTGGAAGGGCAAATATACCAGACAAAGAAGAAGGATTGTACGAGGTATCCAGTGATGATAGCGAGTCAGAAACATCCTCTCGGCTTTCCTACGAAAATGTCGTTTTAGGAACTGAATCTGAATCCGGTTCAGTAAGCGACGATGGTGACAATATTGAGCCAGACGATGGACCATTACGTCCTTATTTGTTCGAGCCCGAGCCCGAGGTGATGGTTCACGGCATGGGCAATGGCGCGGATGACCAGGAGCCAGATGATGCACCCCTACGCACAAATAATCTTGACTGGTAGGTCCCTAAGCATAGCTCACACATCTTAAGATCACCTGTAGCCTTTACAAATATTAATGATTGTTAACCAGTTAAGGCGAGACACGGCAGGCAAAAACATCGTTTTTCAAGTACTGGTCAATTTTGAGATTTTGTGCTATTTTGATTCCATAACATGTTTTCTTTCAGGCTTTTGGAAGGAAAACGTACAAAATACACATTTAAGTGTTTATTTTACTATAGTTTGTCTATTTGCGTCTGTAGATTTCTCCTAAATTCACCAAAAGTTAGCATTCTAACGTAACATAAAGTACCGCGACCGCTGTGTGCACCATGTCAACAGAGGTATCGCTGGAAAGCTGTGTCTCTCCTGCACAATCTCATCGGATCCAAATATGGTCATTTCCTTTGTATCAGCAACCAATCGGGAAAGCACAAAGGGGTCTTAAACCAAGAAACGAAATCTCATTGGCTGGTGTCAATTTCTGACAACGTGATTCGTTCAGATGCGTCACGTGGTGTGCTAAAACACTTCCTGGTTAGCTTTCAGCTAGAAATTGAAATCTCAAAATGCCAAAAGAACGGCGAAAAAAACGTTCACAGAGAAGACGACAACAATTGTCACTTGCACGAAGTAAGGTTATACAAAAAAAAATGACCCTGAACATGAAATACCTTCACGGAGTGCGTCGATGCGCAAGCTGTCATCCAAAGAACAGAGGGTTTAGCTAGCGCCTCACTGCAATCTTTAAAGGTCGTTTTCTCAAAATGAGTTTTTTCTCCTACTCTGAGTTCGAAATGTCAACTTCAGTAGCACGTAGATACACCAAACCTTCCAGTTATATTCCTATCAATATTATGAAGGCTTTTACAGAAGGGTTTGTTCATATATAATTCATACCCTGAATTATACAATATTGTATACCTAAAAACATGGCGAAAATGGATATTTTAGGGCTGTTGACAGTATTTTCTGATTTATGGAGTGATAAAAAGAGATATCCAATATCCCTTCTGTAAAAGCCTTAGATACTAATATGACTACAAAATGAAACAATAATTTTTAATCTGGCTATATCCAAAATTCAGATTTCGATTCCTGAAATGTGTTAAAAAATGTGCATATTTAATGAGATAATGGGTAATTTGCATATTTAAACATGCTATTTCAGAAAACTTGTAATACAAAAGACAATTGCCTTATTGTAAGTAATTAACTGGAGACATTTCTAGCTGATACCTTTAAGTTAAAAAAATTACCCTATTCACCTGGGGTGTCTCGCCTTAAGCCCGAAGGTCCCCCCAGTGGACCCCTCCCACATTTTTTTTTTCTCTCACATGTCTCAGGGCTTCTTAACATTTATGAAACTATTAATGTTTCATACCCTTTTAAAGGTAAGAAACTCCGCTAACTGACGATAAGAACAATTGTTAGCTAGAAAAAACACGAGTAATACCAAGCCTTTGAATTAGCATTGAGCGAAACAATGCTAACTAATGCTAACGCTTTTTTACACACAACACACGGTAGAAATGCCCTTATTAATATCTTAACTGCACAAACAAGATATACGATTTAAAGCTGAGACTCCACAGATTCCACACATGTAATGTCATCACGGTAAGACCTCGAATTCCTGGAGCTATCAGCCAGAAAAGAGAAAGTAAACAACATCCGGTTCCAAAAATATTACAATAATTACGTCTTACCTTTTTTGATTTGTGATCAAAAGTTGTGTTCAACGGTGTTCAGTTGTGTTCAATTATCTTGTCACATTTATTATTGTATATGTAACAGCCTTATGGGCATTAATTACATGAATAAATTGAAATGAATTGTATACTAGCATGATATACAGCTAGAGCCAATCGGTCTTTTGACGTAGTAGGGTCCTAATCCTAGGCTAGCCAGGCTGCCTGTCAAGTGTAGGCTGTACTCACAGTACTGTTAGTCTATCATGTCTATATGATGACTGTAGTGTACACATTCGACACTGTACCGGATAAATGGCGTTGTACAAAATGGTACAGGCTAATGATGCATTAAATCAACAAGAAAACATAATAAAATACTCACTTCTTATGTATTCCACTTTCAATTTGAGCTAGAGACCGAGGAATCTCGAAAGAATCGTCAGTAAAATGACGGGAGCACACGACTGCCGAATTACTCGTCAGCTTCGGCTCCGTGAAGTTTGCCCGTGTTATCTGAACAAATTTCACCCACTGACGACGAATGGCTGGGTTTCTTGGAAACGCATGCGTCGATACGCCATTCTCTGCATTTGCTGTCGCACTACAGCCATACAAAACACATCTATTCACCATAATAAAGGTCGGCTATTCACATGCAAATGCTATTGAATGTCCGCCATTGTTTGTGCCCGTCTTCCTATGCTCTCGTCATCACCCGAAGATTCCCGACGATTCCCGAAGTATTTCGTTTCATTGAGAGGGCGCAGTAAAATTGAAAATAAAATGAAACTAGGCGCATGAAATTAAAAAAAATTGTTTATTATGCTTATTTTTAATAAAAATACATAAGTTAAACCCAAAATTCGCGGATTTCCACTATCCCTTTAATAGAACTTTTCTCCATATCCAACAGAGTTATGCCGCACCAGGAGAGCGCAATAACAGCCCTTCCACACACCATGAGGATTACCGTCAAACAAGGTTTCCAGTGAATGGGTCAAGTGGACAGGTTGGTACTTTTCACATGTGGCTACCTTTACCATCGGGAAGAGGTGTGATCAGATGTGCTAAGGTTGATATATAGTTTGTTCTAAATGATTTGCTAATGTTTTATTAGAAAGGAAGTGCATTCAACACAAACACACAATTCATTTTTTTGAGTAACACTGAATGTTCACCACTGAATGGCACCTTTTAGGTTGAATGCTTCTGTTTTTGTGTAATGCATCCGTTGTAGGATTAATATATGCATTATCAGGCCATGGCATGTGTTCATAATTTACCCCAAATAATCAAATAACATAGATTTTTTTCAGTTTGTAGTACAGAGTGTTATTAAGAAGATTTTCCCTGGAAGTGACTGCCCTAACTGGATCACTAAATACAAATATGTTCAGCTACTGAAGACTGGCCTGTCGAATCATGACATAGCCAAAGTGATTGTGTACATTCTTAGTTTCCTTAATCTCCAAAAACATATCTGCATATGAATGCAGAATTCAGAGGCAATTAAACAATATTCTTGTATAGGATGATTTCTTGGGTAGAATTGACCAACCACTTTTGAGCGGCCTTTGGTTGCATGCAGGTAAACATTCAGTGTGGAGAGCAAAAGAGGCAGAAGATAGCTTTCGTTAGCTTTTTTGTTTCATGTATTAGCATTCATATGCAGGTATCTTTGAGAAGCAACCTCATTTGTGTTTCAAGACTTTAAAGCACAGAAGACAAAATCCAATATCTGCTGGTTACACCAGAACCCCTTTTTCTCCCTTGCCCCCGACACCTTGACAGTGCTAACACAGACTTAAACAAATCCAGCTTTTGCATTACTCTTTTGATTTGGTCTAATTACTAAAAGTCCAGTAGCTCGTTTCCCATCGTCAGCTTGAAAGGGAACCAATCACCATGGCCAAGAACAACCCACAATATTCTTCTAAAATAAAAAAAATTGTAATCCAAAAAGGAAGTACTTAATTCACAGTGCTGTTTGAGTTTAAATAGTAACATTTAAACATTTGTAATGGCTCACAGGTTGTTCCATATACTACAAATGTGTTTTCCAAACAAAGAGTGCAGAGAGTTCCCTACACTGTGGTTGCTTCTGTGTTTTTCCTATCAGTTTTTTGAGAGTGACGTCACCACCCATAGCGCTGCTGTTCCTGAGAAGTCAACCATGGGCTTCCAGCGGTTCCTCGAAGTGCTCAACAAGGGTGTGAATGTGGACACGCTCACCCAGATAGTGACTCGGAGCTCCCCAGAAGAGGATGATCGACCACAGTCTCCAACTTCTTTCACAAAAACTGATAATCCCTGGTCTCCCGGTTATGCTGGGATGCAACAGGAAAGCCACTGGAGCAATGGACCTCAGAGACGGGCTTCTCCACTGCCTCCTCACCAGTCCTTCAGCCCAAAGAGGTGCCCTCTGTCTGATGAAGAGTCTCTGCAGAGGGGGGAATGCTCCAACAGTAGATCCAGGTCTCCCCCTGTGGTGGAAAAGATCACACTGACACCTGAAGAGGAGCACAAGCACAGGCAAATGCAGGATGTTTTGCTGGCCATCGGCATGGATTTAGGATCTGATGAACTGGGCCAGATGTCACATCGGATCCAGGAGCGCCTGTATGGAAAGAAGGACACTGACGGGAGACCCCTTCGCAGAGCAAGCAGGGAAAGGGAAACAAAGCGAGCGGTTTCACCAAGACAGCAAGGCAGATCCTCATCATCAAACAGGTCTAGTTTTAGCCCATCACTTAGGGAATATTACAACCAAAAAGACTTGTATAGTGCTCAGAGGGATAAAACGGAGGTAGACCAAGTACAGGTGCAAGAAGCTGTTGATTATGCACAAAATAGCAGCAGTAGCGCTTTACAGCAGAGTGAGAAATGTCAAACGTACTCTCAGGACAGCAACGCTGCATGTCAACCGATTCCTCAAAATCCTGCATACAATTATCCACCCCCAACGCCTGTTATGCCGATGTACCCCCCAGTTAACAGTTCCCCGCTGCCGTACCCGGCTCTTCCTCCCAACATGCCCCACTTCAGACCTGGACAATTCATGCATCGCCCGCCTCCCTTCTTCCCTTTCCCCAGTGTCCCACCTATGAACATCTTTCCAGGAGTACTCCCTCAAACGAGGCACCAACTCCCACAGAATATGGGTAATCCGTCCTATTTTAACACATTTCAGCCTCTGAACATAGCACAGAGAAAAACAATCACAAGGACCCGATGCCTGCAGGTCATTGATACCAAACAACCTGGATAAAGCAACTTGTGGAAATCCGACTGACTGATTATATATTCTAATATAAATCTTTTTGACTCTGGAGAACAGCAAAAGATCTTGATAAAATAAATCAGTTGGACTGTCATGGACTTCCGTTTTTGACCACAAAAGACATTTGAGAATAACCTCAGAGAAAATTAACATAAAAAAGCAACACAGTCAATGATATTAACACACCACAAGTTAACTGAAAATACTTGTTTGAACTTTGTCCATCTTTGTCTGTTCTTATACCCTTAGTACAATGTCATGCTAAAGAAAAACACTGTGTGAAATTGTTTATTGATTTTTGAAAATGCGGCATTCTTGATTTATGAATCCATTTTTGTTTTAATACCAAGATTTATTACATTGCAATTTTTGTTAATTCTTGTCCTATTGAAATGGCACCCTAAAACAGTGTTTAGTCTTCAGAGGGATTTGGCCGAGTCACGACTACATAATATGCTCTACTCTTAAGCTTCAATGTTGTTGAAGATGAGATGTTTCCTTTATGTGTTCATATGCAGAAAATGATCCTGTACATATTTGTATAGCAAAACATTAAACACAGTGATTATAAGTAAATGGCTACGAGATGTTTAATTGCACTATATTGTGAAGAAGAAGCAGGTTAATCACAAATCGCTTCCATTATCTGCGTATACAGTAGGGGTGTAACGGTACACGTACCCGTACCGAAATTATTCGGTATGGGCCCTTCGGTTCGGTACACGTGTGTACCGAACGAATATAACGTTAAACGTAAAAAATTGAGAACGTGAACAACTTTTTGGAAGTAATCTCAGGTGCTGCGTCGCAGCATTCAGAGTAATTTGCTCACATTGGGTTCAACGTGTCATAGAGCGAGCAAGTCATTTCATTGGACGAGAGGCATACTATGAGAGCTGGTCACAGGGATGCGTTCAAATGTAGTCAGTAATTTGAGGAACTGTTGAAATGGCGAACGCAGATAAAGTTGAGCTCGAAAATCCTCCAGCATCATTGAAGTCTCCGGTTTGCGAACATTTTGGTTTCGCAGTTACGTACAAGGATGACGGACAAAGACAGGTGGACCGAACCAAAGCTGTTTGTCGGCATTGTTCAACTAAAATGGGTTACGCGGCTGGCAATACATCAAATTTGCACACTCATTTGAAAAGGCATCACCCGAACGTGAATATCACCGGTACCAAAAGAGAAAAGACTGAAGTGCAAACCCAACTCCCGCTAGCATTTAAGCCTCCACCACTCGCAAAAAAGTTCAGACCGAGCCAAAGCTATTACAAACGCCAAATATCCTAGTTATGTTGCCATGTTAGCAAAGTGCTACCTGGCTGTATCTGCTACCTCTGTCCCTAGAGAGGGTGTTCTCCACAGCAGGAGACATTGTTAGTGCCAGCAGATCTGCCCTTTCGGCAAGCAATGTGGACAAGTTCATTTCTCTTTAAAAAAACATGAAAATACAATGGCAAGTCATTATGTCAAACTGGCTGTTTACGTACTAGTACAGTTCAAATACAGATTATTTCAGTTCATCGAAATGCTGCACCTTAATGTTTATTTTATTATATTTTGTATTTATTTGAGTGAATACATTATTCACAGTTTAATAATAATTTTTTAAAAAACAAGTTTTTTTTATGTTTTGTGAAAAAAAATTCTGCTGTACCGAACCGAACCGTGACCTAAAAACCGAGGTACGTACCGCACCGAAATGTTTGTGAACCGTTACACCCCTAGTATACAGTATAGTTTGTATAGATACCATGCTTGGAAATGTGTGGATTTGTTCACTTCATCTATTCAGCTGGAACTCTGGAAGATCACATTAGGACTATTGATTTTGTGAAATGTGTATTTTTACTTATTGAAAATTGTATTGTGTTAATTATTGACTCCATAAAAGGATTGATGCTATTGGTTTGCCGTAATTCTCTGACAAATTTCTAAATATTAAATTACCGACTGACAGGTGAATGCAGAGCCCCTAAAAATGTCCTTTAAAAATCTTCTAACAATTTAAGAATTTACTGCAGGTCAGCAGGATAAAGGCAACTATTACTCTTCACAATCACAAGCCAGGAACATTAACACTCAGTAGATGCAAGACTGCTGAAGAATAGATAAATAAAACCGATTGATTTGTTTTCTTCATTAAACATTTGTTTAAAACCCTTTCACGCATAGAGGTCACTACAGTGGACAGCTTTTCAAAAGGTGTTTTCTTGTATATGCATGGGTTTTGATGGCATAGTTGCACCATCAGCCACTACATGGGACGCTATTGCATCATCCCATAAACTGCTACTCAGTGGAAAGTCAGTGCAAGTGCATGATAAATGTCTCTAAACCAAGATGAACGACAGAAAGCCACATGGACCAAGTCACCTGCCGATATCCTGCCAATCCTTTCATGGAAAGCGCTCCCTGCAGGTATAAAACATTTGGTGACATCAAGTAACAACTAAGGAATCATATAATTCATAAATTGTCAAAGTATTGATTTTATGTTTGCAGGAAATCATGATTATTCGCCTGTCCACTAAAGTGGATGTCATGCATCACTGGCTATATTTCAACTAAAATTCATACTGTTCTTCTTGAAAATACTTCATTTGCAATATCTTTTTGGGCTTTAAATATATATAATATATAACATATAAAACTTTTTTTTTCAAAATTTGAAAAAACTAGATTAAAAAAAACTAAAGTTAAAATCTTGTTTTTAATGCCCCAAGAGCAATAAAAACACTTGGTAAAAAAATCCTGAGTGAGGCTTTCATAATTACGTGATTTTTTTTTTGAGGATCCTCACAAAAAAAATGTATGTGGCCCTAATCCTCTTCCGTACATAATTCATGCATGAAAGAGGTAAAAAGTTTTGACAAACATTGACTAAACTGTCCTTAGGCCAGTGGTTCCCAAAGTGGGGGGCGCGAGAGACCAGGAGGAAAAATGGTTATTACACCTTTTTTTTTTTTTTAATCATAATTTGAAAAATGATGATTTTAATAAAAATAAATAATATGATACAGTACTATTACGTCTGGGTCTCTGTGTTTCATTAAATGTGTGTGTGTGTGTGTGTGTGTGTGTGTGTGTGTGTGTGTGTGTGTGTGTGTGTGTGTGTGTGTGTGTGTGTGTGTGTGTGTGTGTGTGTGTGTAGCCATTTTGTGTGCGTGCACGAGCAAGAGAGAGAGAGCGCACCGGTACCGGAGATCGTAGTTGTTAGCTTCTGGTGCTAGCGAGCTACGCTAACGGATATAAGGAGTTTTTTCAACAACAAAGTGGATGAGAGTCCTGTCCTGTCAGACTGAGAGGCTCAGTGAACTAAAGGACTCTGAGTGTTTAAATAGTTAACTTTAGTCTAAGGCCCAATCCCAAACCACTCCCTCGACCCTACCCCTCCGTGACGGAGTGAACTCCGTCTGTAGCCACACTCGCAGCTCAACGAGGCTCCCTCCTGTCAGATAGAGGGAGTAAATAAAGCGGGAAGCTTTGGGACGGCCTCCCCTCTCTCCGGCAGCAACAGGAAATGCCGTAACTGTATGTAACAACGGTTTCAAATCTGCATCTCTTAGACAAAAAATTTAAATTAATAACTCAAATAAAACTCCAAACATCTTTCATTGTGTTACTTTTTTGTAAAGCTCTTTTAGTTTTAAACCTGATGTTTATAAGCTTCTTTTTGCAACAGTCTAATATACACAACTTTATAATAAAATGCACACATTTACCTTTTTCTAGACTAAACACAGGTATGATCCTAAGTAGGGTTGGGAACCGAAACTCGGTTCCAGATGAGAACCGATAAGAAAATGCCGGGTACCGGGTACCCATACAAAATACACAATTTCGGTTCTGCTTAACGGTTCCTAAACGCGGTAGACCCTGTATTCCAGCGGGTCCGTCTGCACCGCGGTGCTGCGGTGACCCGGTGGAATACAGGGCGGACCTGGAGAATCACAGAACGGCCGGTCGTCAGCGGGCCGTTGACGGCCGGCTCGGTACGCTGACGGCCGTTGACGGCCGGCTCGGTACGCTGACGGCCGGCACCGCCCTTCATTTTTTTAAACGGCATCATATAAATTGCGCTGACAGGCGACAGAGGTCCACAGTTGCCCCGCAGCGATGCCCCCCCGCCCTCCCGTAGACATTTCACGAGCTCAGTCACTTCATAACACCAAAGATAGGTCGCGGTAAACACTCTGAAGTGAGGCTCCACTACACTAAAAAAGAAAAGGCAAAGTGTAATGCCTGTTAATAGCTTGCCACAGGCATAGCTCAGTTAAAATAAAGCACAGCTATTGTGCAATACATTTGTATTGCATGTATATTTTTTAGTAACAATTTCAGTTAAAGCTTTTAAGAATAAATATATTTTTGTTATCTAAACGTTTGACCTCTTTATTTTACAATTTTGGAATCGAAACGGGGAATCGATAAGAACCGGAATCGATAAGCAGAACCGGAATCGAAATCGGAATCGATAAATTTCAAACGATACCCATCCCTAATCCTAAGTTAAAAACATATGAGGCTATCATGAGGTTGTTAACATCGCAGTTTATCAGTGGATGTTTCCTGGAACTACTTGTTAACAGCTTGTTTCCTGACGGACACACACAGCGTGGAGACCAGTCAGGTAGAGACCGGCATAGATATAAACATATATATATATTTATTAGGGCTGTCAGTCGATTAAAATAGTTAATCGCGATTAATCGCAAATTAATTGCACATTTTTTATCTGTTCTAAATGTACCTTAGAGGAATATTTTTCAAGTTTTTAATACTCTTATCAACATATGAGTGGACAAATATGCTTTATGCTAATGTTTATTATCATTTCAACAATGACAAATATTCTCATGAATATTAAACACAACAACCTCTGAACATTACAAATATTCGCCTCAATTCAACCTGGAACCTCTCTCATACAATAATACAATACAAATGGTGTGTGTGTGTGCGCGCGCGTGTGTGTGTGTGTGCGTTGGAGCTATGTGCAACTCAAGGCTCGAACGGGAGCTGCCTGGACGCTGCAATCATGTTGCGTGCACTATCCGTGCTGAGTGTGCTGACTTTTCGTACAATGTCCCACTGTCTGGCTTCCTGCATAAAGTCAAGTGCTCGGCGCAGTTGTGGCGAAATGTCACTCCTCTGTTTTCATTTAAACATCTCCTTAGATCCGTTAGCGCAGCTAGCTAGCACCAGATGCTAACAACAACAATGCACGTAAGGTCTCTCTCTCGCTCGCTCGGGCCACACATACACACACCCTCCCGGTCCTCCCAATAGCCAGTCGGTGCCTGCCGGTGAGCGTGGAAGTGTGGTCTGCCACAAGCGGGCGGCAGGAGCAGGGCTGTCAGCATCAGCTTGTAGATGGTATTTTAAACTCGATGCGCTCTGAAACTACGGGGCGGCCGAGGAAAAAAAATACACATGGGTTAATCGCGTTAAAATAATTAGTGGCGTTAATTTTTTTTTGCGTTAACGCGTTATTAACGCGTTAACTTGACAGCCCTAATATTTATATATATCTATGGAGACCGGTCTCAAGCATGGGTTGCGTTCCAATAGTCACTACCCGATCCGTCCCATGGATGTATAATAAGAACTGGATACAGCGTGGGAGGCGGGGCCTCATTAATTCCTATGAGAGTTGCTCAATGGCGCATGATGACAAAATGGCCCAACTTTTGAGAGAGCGAAACGTCACAGATTACCCGGCATGCCTGAGAAGTACCCGTATATGCACTCATAGAGCATGCGCAACTTTAACCACGCCGCCCAAAAGGCTCGTTCCCATTAAGCACGTGAATTTGCATACACGTAACAGCACCACGCGTTCATGACAGCATGGTACTGGATTTATATTAACGAGGCGGCAGTTAGCAGCTAGGGGCTAGCTAGTAAATTATGCTAAGTTACACATCAATCGTTATGTACTTTTATATTACGCTGACATCAGGATCTAGTGATATCCAAGCAACAGAGCTTCATTTAGCATGATACTTGTGTGGGTTGTACATGAAATCACTTGGTAATATATAAAAATGTATATGTTGAAGCTTGTTATGATCAATTGTGAGTTAAAACTTTATCTAAAAAGTAAAGCTGATGATGGATTACTGTGGTGGAGTTAAAATAACAATAGACTATTTTTTTTTTAAATGTGATGGAGTAAAAGGATAGTAACTGTGATTATTCATGTTAAGTAGCCCACAAGTAACTAAAACAATTGCAAGTGCAATAAGAAGCTACAGGAACGTTAATCTACGTCGGTAATATTAACTTTATTTAATAAAACATTTACGGTACAAGATTTACATCATACAGCCCATGTAGTATAATATTTTACAAATGATGAATTACAGCAAACATGTGCAATATATCCATTATTACAGCTCCGTGGGATTGCAGTAAGGCGATATGGTCCGTTGTTATTGTGCATCCATGGGTAAAGAGAAACTCATGTAGTACTGAACACGTAACATGAACGTGCCGGGCGGCGCGGTCCCGTGGGTTAGATGCACGTTCATAATGCCGAGGGAAATAACTCTCAGAATAACGTTATTAGCACATTTTTACAACTTGAGGAACGAATGTTTTTAATAAGGGCTATACAAGTGTTCATACTGGGTAGTTTATTTAGTTTAAAAAAAAATTATCCAACGAGTTACAGACCACTCTTTCCCAATTTTAAGTCAATGGGAAAAAGTGTTTCCGGGCCCAGCAACCTAAAGGAAGTGTAGTACCGCCATTTGACCAGCACGAATATTCTCATCAGACTCCGGCGCATTTCCTGGGGGCTTGATCCGTCCCCCTGCCCGATCGGTACTGCGCATGTGCGAGATAGTCCGCCATATTGGACAAATCCGGACGGCAACCCAAGATGGACACCTGACACAGTGGCTTTTAGCAAAGCTCAAAAAGAAAACTCGAGAGAGATGAGTTATTGTTATTACAACTGACTTCACTATTATTTAACAACTCTTTTTATTGGGTTATTTTATTTGGGGTTAAGTACATTGTCAGAATAAGTGAGGAATGAATTTAACTTCTGTTAGACAGCCATATGCCATACATTTTTGCATACATTCACAGTAAATATTTATTCAGTATGATAGCTGTCTAACAGAAGTTGTGAGGCCCATTCCCAAACCGCCCCCTACACCCTACCCCTCCGTTTGCGCGTTCACGCGGAGGGTCCGCCATATTGAGGGCTGTTCCAAACCAACGAGTGTGGTGTGGAGCATGGATGTATAAGTGGAGCGGTGTGGAGTGGGAGTGGTCTATCAAGCCCTCAAACAACGAGGCCGTTTCTCAATCTCGAGGATACTGGCTTCCAAGCCAATATTTCAAGGATGCTACGTCATCGAGTGCCGCCGAAGTACTGTTCCAATCTCCAGCATACTTGGAATTCCACCGAGGCCGAGTCCTTGGTTTGGGGGAAATTTCGAGGCTGCACATGGGTAGACTTCGCGTCCTTAAAATCCCCACAATGCTTTGCGCACGGACCAATTTCAAAAACCCTTGCGGAGAATGGCTGAACCGACGCAGCACACATTGAAATGTAAGTATGTAGTGGCATAGAACATGTGTTGGTAAATTTGTTACTTTGTTAAATTTGTTACCACCATAAATGTGTTCCGTGAAAGTAAAGCAAGTTCATAATTAGATAAACATTGTGAGGTATTTATTTTCGGTACAGTTTATGTTGAAACCGTTAGAGAGAGTGGCACACTTGTTAGCCTGTTCCATTCTTCTTCGTTTTCCAAAGCCGTGGCTTGCAAGTATACTTGCTTCGTTTCTGAAGGAACTGACTTGGAAGTACGCGACTACCAAGCCAGCATCCTCGCGATTGAGAAACGGCCTGTGTCTGCATCGGTGCTGACTTGAGACCATGGATGTATAATAAGAACTGGATACAGCGTGGGAGGCGGGGCCTCATTCATTCCTATGAGAGTTGCTCAATGGCGCATGATGTCAAAATGGCCCAACTTTTGAGAGAGCGAAACGTCACAGATTACCCGGCATGCCTGAGAAGTACCCGTATGTGCACTACTACTACTAGCATGCGCAACTTTAACCACGCCGCCCAAAAGAAAAGGCTCGTTCACATTAAGCACGTGAATTTGCGTACACATAACAGCACCGCGCGTTCATGACAGCATGGTACTGGATTTATATTAACGAGGCGGCAGTTAGCGGCTAGCTAGTAAATTATGCTAAGTTACACATCAATCGTTCTGTACTTTTATATTACGCTGACATCAGGATCTAGTGATATCCAAGCAACAGAGTTTCATTTAGCATGATACTTGTGTAGGTTGTACATGAAACCACTTGGTAATATATACAAATGTATATGTTGAAGCCTGTTATGATCAATTGTGAGTTAAAACTTTATCTAAAAAGTAAAGCTGATGATGGATTACTGTGGTGGAGTTAAAATAACAATAGACTATTTCTTTTTGAAATGTGATGGAGTAAAAGGATAGTAACTGTGATTATTCATGTTAAGTAGCCCACAAGTAACTAAAACAAATGCAAGTGCAATAAGAAGCTACAGGAACGTTAATCTACGTCGGTAATATTAACTTTATTTAATACAACATTTACGCTACAAGATTTACATCATACAGCCCATATAGTATAATATTTTACAAATGATGAATTACAGCAAACATGTGCAATATATCCATTATTACAGCTCCGTGGGATGGCAGTAAGGCGATATGGTCCGTTGTTATTGTGCATCCATGGGTAAAGAGAAACTCATGTAGTACTGAACACGTAACTTGAACGTGCCGGGCGGCGCGGTCCCTTGGGTTAGATGCACGTTCATAATGCAGAGGGAAATAACTCTCAGAATAACGTTATTAGCACATTTTTACAACTTGAGGAACGAATGTTTTTAATAAGGGCTATACAAACGTTCATACTGGGTAGTTTATTTAGTTTAAAAAAAATCATCCAACGAGTTACAGACCACTCTTTCCCAATGTAAGTCAATGGGAAAAAGTGTTTCCGGGCCCAGCAACCTAAAGGAAGTGTAGTACCGCCGTTTGACCAGCACGAATATTCTCATCATATCAGTGCACACTCCGGCGCACTTCCTGGGGGCTTGCTTGAGACCGGTCTCTACCTGACCGGTCTCAACGCTGTGTGTGTCCGTCAGGAAACAAGCTGTTAACAAGTAGTTCCAGCAAACATCCACTGATAAACTGCGATGTTAACAACCTCATGATAACCTCATATGTTTTTAACTTAGGATCATACCTGTGTTTAGTCTAGAAAAAGGTAAATGTGTGCATTTTATTATAAAGTTGTGTAGGCTATATTTACAGACTGTTGCAAAAACTAAGAAGCTTATAAACATCAGGTTTAAAATTAAAAGAGCTTTACAAAAAAGTAACACAATTAAAGATGTTTGGAGTTTTATTTGAGTTATTAATTTACATGTTTTGTCTAAGACAGGGGTCCCCAAACTTTTTCCTGTGAGGGCCACATAACTTTTCCCTTCTCTGATGGGGACCGGGGTCAGTTTGTAACAGAAAAAGTGTGACGATCGCAGGGGTGCCTAAACGTAAACATTTATTGTTTTCTAGAAAGCCACACATAACCAAATATTAATAACCCTTTCCGGGATCTTCACAGAAAAAAAAGTCAGGAAATAAATAATAACACTATTAATGAAATAAATAACACTATTTATGAAATAAATAATAACCAAATAACCCTCTCTGGGATCTTCACAGAAAAAGTCAGGAAATAAATAACACTATTTGTGAAATAAATAATAACCAAATAACCCTCTCTGGGTTCTTCACAGAAAAAATAAAGTCTGGAAATATATAATAACACTATTTATGAAATAAATAATAACCAAATAACCCTCTCTGGGTTCTTCACAGAAAAAAAGTCCATTGAACATTAACTTTCTGTTGTGACGTGCACAATCTTAACAGGTAAAAGTTTAGCTTAGTTGTCAGAGCAGAATCTCTTACTCAAATGACTCATATGAGCAGTCTCTCAAAGTTCTTCCTTATAATCCTTTTGTAGGTTCCAGTAGACTTGTAGACACAGCTGATTGCAGCTCTCTCTCATCAACTTCCCTGTGAAAACCACAAAGCAAGCAGGCTGAGAAACCAAACTAAGTGATACAGCACCTACACAGCACAATACATTTCACTACCAGTATGGTTGTGGAGATGGATTTTATCGCAGTAGATTTTATTATGATTACATTTGTTTATACTCAGAATGACTCATTCAAGTCAGAAAAGTGAGCTTACCTATGTATGTTCATCAGTGTGAACCGTGGGCCTGCATCTGGCTGGTGAGAAGTTGAATGTCAGGTTCCATTCTAGTCACAGCCAGTCTCAAACACTGATGCAGATGTTCATCTGTCAATCTTGATCTCATCGGAGTTTTCAGGTGTTTCATGTGTGAAAAGGTTTGCTCGCAGATATAAGTGCCGCCAAAAAGTGTAAACATCTTCATTGCGTGTTTTTTTATGTTAGGGTACGTGTCGTTTGGGAGGGCGGCATAGAAGTCAATGAGACTGTTGGGCTTGAATGCGTCTTTCAGAACATCACAGTTCTGTAACTCGGCCAACTCAAACTGATAAGAAGGCTGGGCTTCATCGATGTCGGCAAGAAAGGGGTTCTGGAAAAGACGGATTTCTTTTGCATTAACATGTAGTATCCGGAATCGCACACCAAACTCCGCCTTCAGCATTTCCAGTGCTTCCACACACTTTTCAGCTGGGAACGAGACCGCTGGGTTCTCTGCAGAGAGGTTTTGGGTAGCAGGGAGATGGATGAAGTTGTGCTTTTTCACTTGTTCCGAAAGCAGTGCAAGTTTCACCTCAAATGCTTTTATGTGAGAATACATGTCGCAAATGAGTTTCCCCTGGCCTTGTAGCTGCAAGTTAAGGCTGTTCAGCATTTCTGTTATGTCTGTTAAAAATGCGAGGTGCCATTTTCATTCTGGGTCGATCAGCTCTGGGACCGTTTTGTCTTTTGAATGAAGAAATACGTTAATTTCGGGTAGCAGCTCGTAAAAACGCCTCAAAACTCTGCCCCGGCTTAACCATCGAACCTCTTTGTAGTACAGCACATCGCCGTGCGCAGACTCCAGTTCAGACAGGAATTGTTGGAACTGCCTGTGTTTAAGTCCCTTTGCTCTGATGAAGTTTATGCATGACACCACAACCTTCATGACAGAATCCCACTTCAACACTTTGCAGCACAGTGCTTGCTGGTGAATTAGGCAGTGGACTTGTAGCGGGGCGGTGAGACCCCGTTCTTCCATCTCCCGGTTCATGCGTCCTATTAGACCCCGAGACGCGCCCACCATACTAGGAGCCCCGTCAGTCGTGATGCTGGCAAGCTTTGACCAGTCTAGGTCCAACTCTTCCATGGTTTGGCATATTTTGCCGAAAATATCCTCCCCCGTTGTAGTCCCTTTGAGACTTTGGAGGGCTGCCAGTGTAGCGTGGTACAGAGTGAAGTAGCCCTCCACTACACATTTAATTTGAAAGTCTTTTATTTTGTTCTGCAAAGAGCCAAAATATACATATTATTATCACAGTTCGCCACACACACACACACACACCGTGACTTCACTCAAGTGTATGTTTACGTTCTCTGAACGTATTCTCTATACTAACACAGACACAAAATGAACATCTGCATCAACATCCAAACAATAATCATGTCTGTTGCATTGCTATTCCAGACCAGTTTCATCTTGTACATTCAATATCAATTTGTTGCTCCGATACACAGTCAGCCAATCATGTCTACCTAACATTGTCACATTAACCAAATCACTTATGTATCTCTTTTAACTTATTTATTTATCTATTAACTATACACGAGCAGTCCGGGCTCTTTAGACCGGCTCATTGTTCTACTTTCCCGCCTCACGCTCGCTCAAGCTAACAAGGCCACCAGTGCTAACTACTGGCTAGCCATTTTCAGTACGTTACGTTTGCTGAACAAGTAACGTTCATAAACACTACTACATAAAGTCCAACCGGGATCATCAACTCACACATAACATATTCACTCATCAATTACACAATTCCAACTCTCCGTTCTTACCTGCAAAGAGCCAAAATATACATATTATTATCACAGTTCGCCACACACACACACCGTGAGTGTATGTTTACCTTCTCTGAACGTATTCACGCGAGACTTCACTTTGTCCCCAACACCGTGTAGCGAACGCGCCCTCTGCTGGTCCGAGTTAGACACTACATTTTCCAACAATAAACCAACCATTCCTTATCAGAAAACACACAGACAATTCTCACCACACTCTGAACATGAGCTGTATTAAATGCAAATCATGTTAAACATGTAATTACTAATAATGTAGGTATATCAACCCACTAATGGCTCTGTATGCCACACTCTCCCCCCCAATAATAAATGTCTCCAGACATTTCAGATACCCAAAGTGTACCTTTTCACACATTACATTTTCACACTGAAAACATGGTATTACTTATTTTAAAGTGGCACTTGACATTCAATTCAATTAGTACCCATTTATCCAAGTATCTGACCCATTTAGACCTATACCACTAAACATCAGTTACTGTACTCTGGATCCCAATCAGATCAACTCTCAAATGTAACAGAACTCATATCGGCCCCGGTTCTTTTAGTCTGTTACCAGTCTCTTCTTTTGTACAGTACCAGTGCAATATGTTTTCCCGGAATTGTCTCTTCTTCACAGTCCATATACATTTCACCATTTTACTTTTCAGAGTCCATTTTCTCCGAACTAGGGTAATGTTTGTGTAATGTGAGTTCAACCCATTACCTCAACGTCTAATGATGCCCACGGTCGCCACATGACCGGTGGGTGGCAGGCTGGTGACATACTCACGATGTGCAGACTCTCGGCCGCCGCTTCCTCCCACGTCGGCTCACCCAAAGCGTTGTAGGTCAGCTTTCGGGGACGGTGCCTGTGTCGCTGCGGATAGCTGGTCGCTGGCGGAGGGTCAGGATCATCTTCCTCTGATGACTCTTGTAGACTTTCCCCAGGCTCTGCCGTGCGGTTCTCACCATCTCCATCAGCTGTGATGCCTCTGTTGTCAGTCTCTGTCTCCTCTTGAGCAACCGTTGCATCTTCCAGATCTGGAGCTCCGTCTTGCATCGTCAGAGCTGGTGCAAATGTCTCTGCCTCTGGATTCAAATCTGCAGCTCTCTGACTTAGTTCTTGTTCGTAAGGGAAACGGCACACCAGCTCAACTTCATCACTGCTTTCGCTGTCTGAATCTTCCTCTGGTTCGCCGGTTTGGTGTTGTCTTGTTCTTGTCCGTGTCTGTATTTTTCTCTCTTGTTTTGCAGGGGCGGGTTCCGGTTTCCCCAAGGGCAGACTGTCACATGGGAGTAGGAGGTTCCTGTGCAATACGCGACTCTTACCTCCTCCCTCTGGTGCTACTTCATACACCGGGCTGTCACTGCTCCTTCTCTTCACCACCACATGCGCTTTAGTTTCCCAGTAGGACCGCAGTTTACCAGGGCCGCCCCTCTCTGACAGGTTATGCACGAGCACCCGTCCACCAGGTTGCAGGTCTGCTCCATGTGCTCTTTTGTCATAGCCTTTCTTGCCCCGTAGAGCTTCCCGGGCCGCTGTTTTGGATGCGATCTCATAGGCTTGTCGCATTCGGTTTTGCCAGTTCTGTACATATTCAGTGTAAGTCTCTTTTGCCTCTCTGGGCTGTAGGTTGAAAAGCAGGTCTACTGGCAAACGAGGTGACCTTCCGTAGAGCAAGTAGTAGGGAGAGAATCCTGTGACCCCACTGCGGGTGCAGTTGTACGCGTGCACCAGTTTTGTCAATGAGCTCTTCCAATCAGCCTTCTGTTTACTTGTGAGGGCGCGGAGCATTGATAAGATAGTTCTATTGAACCGTTCACACTTCCCGTTGCCTTGGGGGTGGTAACATGTTGTGTGGGACCCCCGCACGTCACAGCTCTTCTGTAGTTGGTCCATCAACTGGTTGTCAAACTCTCTCCCCATGTCGTGGTGAATTCTCTCTGGAAATCCGACGCGGAGTGCAAACTCATTGAACAGCTTGTCAACAACAGTTTTAGCAGATTTGTTTGTCGTGGCGTAGGCTTGGGCGAAACCAGTGAAATGATCGATCACAATGAGAATGTACTCAAACCCCTGTTTGCATGTCTCTAAGTGTAAAAAGTCAATGCATACTAGCTCACCTGGGCGTGTTGTGACAATGGTTCTCATGGGAGCCCTGGTTGCTTTGTGAGGTCGCTTTGCCTTGAGACACTCACACTCTTGGGTGACAAACTGTTCTATGTCAGAGTACATACGGGCCCAATAGAATCGATCTTGGATCAGGTTCCAAGTTCTCTCGACCTCGAGGTGTCCCATTTCTCTATGAAGCTCGTGGAATACTGTTTGACGATGCTCTTTTGGGAGGATAAGCTGTTGCTTATCTCCTACTTTCCTAAAGAGAATTCCCTCCTCATTGACATTCAACTTTGCCCACTGTCTCATTAATACTCTGACGTCCGCCGGTTCTGCTTTCAGAGCTCTCCTGGACGGGTGCTGATTGTCCCTCTTATAATGCAGAACTTGGCCTATGACAGGATCTCTCGCCTGACTGTCTCGTATCTGTTCTGGTGTCAGGGACTTGTATCGAGGGTGTGCACTCGCATCTCTCACTAAGTCTAGTGTCTCTATGGGGACTGTTGCTACCCAGACCGAGGGGGTGTCTCCCTGCACACTGACTCCCTGCACTGCTGCACTGAACACCTCCTGACCCACCTCCTCTGTACACTGTGTCATGAACGCATTAATGTCTAATGGCATGCGGGATAGGCCATCCGCATCTGCGTTACTCTTTCCCGGCCTATACTTAATGGAAAAGTCAAACTCGGACATCTCACCCACCCACCTATGACCTGTAGCATTAAGCTTAGCTGTTGAGAGGATATAGGTTAAGGGATTGTTATCGGTATATACTACAAAGTGTGGGGCATGATAAAGATAATCCCGAAACCTTTCACATATTGCCCATTTTAGTGCTAAAAACTCAAATTTTCCCGAGTGCATGTGATAGTTATTTTCCGGTGGTGTTAGAGTCCTGGAACCATAGCCTATAACTACCAGCTTACCATGCTGTCTCTGATACAGTACTGCTCCCAATCCCTCCTGGGATGCGTCTGTGTGGAGAACGAATGGTTGGGTCATCTCTGGGTACCCCAGAAGGGGAGGCTCTACCAGCTTGTCTATGAGAGAGTTCAATGTCCTTTGGTGGTTATCTGTCCATTGTATAGGAGTGTTAGGTGGGAGGTTCCTTTTCTTCCTGGTAGTGGCCCTGACCTTCTCTCTGTTCATTTGATCAGGTGTTGTTGAGAGCAGCTGGTAGAGAGGCTGGGCTATTCTGGAGAAGTTTGGGATGTATGTTCGGTAGTATGAGAGGAATCCCATTACTCTTCTCAGCTCTCTCACTGTTGTAGGCGCTTTCTCCTTTAAGGCTTGGACTGGAGCCACCTCAGCTGGGTCCATAGTGTAGCCCTGTCTAGACACCATCCGTCCCAGAAATCTCACCGTCCTCTTCAACACCTCACACTTGCGGGGACTGAGTTTAACCCTGTGCCCCTGATATCTCTGTAACACAGTTCTCAGGTGCTTAATGTGGTCCTCAAAGCTGGGGCTATGGACCAGATTGTCGTCCAGATACGGTTGACACATTTCATCTCTCAAGCCACGCAAACAATCTTCCATGTTCCTCTGGAATTCCGCGGGCGCCGCACTCAACCCGAACAGGATTCGGACCCACTGGTACAGACCCCAGGGGGTTATGAAAGCTGTCAGGGGCTGGCTCTCCTTGTCCAGGGACCCCTGGTGATAGGCCTTCCCCTGGTCCAGTACAGAGAACCAAGAGCTGCCAGTGAGGGAGTCCAGCATGTCTTGGATTCTGGGTATGGGGTGGCGATCAGGGACTGACTTTTTGTTCAGTTCTCTGTAGTCACAACACAGCCTTAAAGTCCCATCCTTCTTCCGTACGCACACGACCGGTGAGGCGTACGGAGAGCGTGAAGGAGTAATCCAGCCCCGATTCAATAAATCCTGGATATACTCTTTCACCTCCTGGTGTAGTGGCTTTGGAACTGACATGTACGTTTTTCTTACTGGGGTAGTGTCGTGCAGCGTGATGTGGAGTTTCAATGAGGGGATTGAGCCGATGTCGTCATCGTCGTATTTGAAAACGCGTGACACTCCTCTCTCAGCAGCTGTTTTGTGATCCTCTTTTGCTCCTCATTTAAATGACTAAGGTCGACCGGAGGGTCCCACCAGGCGGGTTTATGTTTTTTTGAGTTGTCACCTGGGGCTGATGCGGTGTTAGTTGGTGATTTGAATCCCTCTCCTCCGGTTATCTGCTCAACACTGGCCGCATAGGCGGTTTTGACTGTTTGCAGGTGACCAACAACAGTGCGCTGAGTCAGGGTTACACTGTATTTGTTTGTGTTGGCGATGGGGACTGGTACATAACCTGACCTTTTTCTGGGGACCCTGACTAGACCCTCCTCTATCACCACCCCCTCTGGCAATGTCGGCTCTTCACTTGGAACTAGAAGCAGGTCTTGGCCATGATACTGAGCCCCAGTGTTGACATTAACATACACTGTGGTGATCTGTTCAGCGCCAAGAGTGATTGTTCTTTTTCCTGTGTGTACCATTCCTACATCTTCCTCACTAATAGGGGCATGGATACGCTGAAACACTGCTTGTGCTGTCTTGACTGTTATCTGGAAGGCTTGACACACAGTATGGATGGTCTCTGTCTTTGTTGTCTGACTACCCTCTCCTGTTATTTCCTCTATCACGTTGTAGCCAATTATGGGCTCCGCTGCTACGTGTGGGTCACTTGACACTAAAATAGGTACTAGAAGTGGCTTTGTCCTGGCGGATTCTTTCCCTAGTCTAAACTCTACCTCCACCCAGCCCATGAAAGGAATCTCAGTCTGGTTGGCTGCCACTCCCAACAAAATGTCTGAGCCTAACAATTCACTGAGAGGTCGCACCGTGCTGTGTGGTAAGTGCAGCTTTCTCCATTCTTCATTAATGATGGTCGCCTGCGCGCATAATGCTACTACTGGAACCGTATCCAGTGTGCAGTGGACAATGTGTCTCTTCCCAATCAACTTGATGAGTTTTTCCTTGCATCATGGTGGGAGGTAGTTGACTGATGAGATTTGAGGCGGTGCGGGAGGGGGGACAGGTTTCTGCATGTTGAGACTGGATGATTCACGGGCTACCGAGGGTCTCGGCTCGGCAGCCCGGTCTCGTTTCCCTGCTGCTCTCTGACCCGTCGACATCCTCTGGAGAGATGCCCCTCTTGCCCACACTTAAAGCAATGTCTGCAGGAGTCACCTATCTGAGCTTCCTGACACGCCCTACAACCCCTGGGCCGACTACGGCTGGGTGTGAACGTTTTCCTCTGTCGGTCTAGCTTGTGTGGCCTCCACTGTCTGTAACATCAACTTCTTAATTTCTAGAACCTCCGCCCTGAGCGCTCCTATTGGGTCTGTCTCTGTCTTGGGTCCCTGACTTTTCTTACTCTTCCCCCCTGCTTCATTGTGAGTAACAGTGTCAACTGCTGCCGCTGAGGCGTCCGGTGGATACACCTCCGCCTGCACTTCACTGACTTTTGGGGGCTTCTTTATGACTGACTTTCTCAGTTTTATTTGTCTTTCTTGTTCTAAGTTTGCAGCCTCACTGATTCGCTCAATTAACACCTCATCTGTGACAGTACGGTCACTGAGATACGGCTTGAACTGGAACTTAACCGCATCACTGTAAAGACCAGTCTCTATGGAGCGGAGGAATTTTTTCTGAATTAGCGCTGGGCTAAACTGCTCACCTTCCTCACATGCATCATCATCACTGGCTTTTCTCATTAGTTTCTCTTTCAGTTCTATTGCTCTGAATAAGAAATTCTGCGCTGACTCCTTTGGATCTTGCGTCATGTTCATCAGGCGATGCAGTAGGTCGGAGGAGGAGTCCACTTTGTAGTGACCCTTGAGTATGATCCTGAGGGTGTGCAGCGTCAGCTCTCGCTTTATTTCCAACATCTCCCGCAGATGAAGACCTGGGCTCACAGCACGTGTGACTGCTTCAATGATCTCCGCTTCTCCATGTCCTTTCCGCTGTCCAGACTCGATCTGGTTGATGAGGCTTGTGTAGGACAATTTGTCCTTTTGCCCCGCTTCACCAATCTGTCCAATTATCCGGAACTCCCGCCTCAGCGTCACCTCGGGCAGTCTGATTGGTGCTGTGGTGGCAGTCCTTGTGTCCTCTTCCTTTGCGGTCACGCTGGCAGGTGCAGTGTCTCCTCCTGCTGCTTGTGTCTTCCGCTTGATCTTTTCCTCCAATGCCCCGATTTCCTCTTCCATCTGCTGCTGTAACTTCTGGTACTGCATTTTCAGCTTCTCTAACTCACTTGTCTCTTGAATTACAATCTCAGCCTCAGTTTCCCCTGGTGTCGGCTTCAGAGAGGCCAGGTAGGACAGCACATGCTGCAGATACTGCTGATACGACTCTGTGGACTCTTCATCCTCCTCGATTTCATCTAATGTCGTCTCCACCAACCTGTTGAGTGTTCGTCTTGTTTTACTGGCAAACCCCCCAACAGGTGCGTTACACTTTAGATGCTCACACAGGGAAATGAGCTCCCTCTCCTCCAGCGCCAGCAGTATCCTGCTTACTTCGTCCCTTGCTTCCTCCATGGTCCTCCTCTGCTCGTCCATCTATGCTTCTATGCAGCTGGGCGTAGGGCTGGATCTAACCATCCTCTGTGTTATGGAAATAATTGTCATAGACGCCAAGATGTGACATACAGGACAAACCTTGATGTCTGTTTACCTTCTTTAAGGACACAGGCTGCTTAGCCAATAATGTTATTGTTCCCATTCTGTGACCGGTCAATACTGGGTCACAGATGGTCTGTGTTGTGGGTACACTGGGACACTTCCTTCTCTGTATTTGTGGACTCCAAGGTGAAATCTTCGAGGTGTCCGAGGCAAGTAGCTCAGTGTTCCCACACTGTTTAGGCTATCTTCTTAAATATGTTGTTTACTCTCTGCGAAACCAGTTAGATGGGCTGGCAAGAGAGAGGCTCTCCAGAATTTACGTGGCAACTCTACCGTGAAGTCAGAACCTCTGACTCTTGGACTTGTGATGTGAATCCTCCGGCCGTTAACTCCAAATAAACCATCATGTGTTTGACATCAAAGCTACTGCTCTTCCCGTGTCTCCTTCCTGAGTCGGTGACTCCCACTGCATAGCTACACAGAAGTTTCCTCTACAAATTGGCGTTGTCGGCAGGATGCCAACGGATCTTCAGATTCTGGTAAGTGTGATTTTCAAATCTACTTTGGACATTGCCTTATCAGAATCTGTGATTGACGGTATCCTAAAATTACCTGTGAAACTGATCGGCTGCGTTTCCTTTTGGTTAATGAACATTTGGGGATAATAAACCCAGGGAATCAGTGTCTGGGGACTCAGTCCTGGCTTATTTCCTCTGTGTATGCTGCTCGGGACGGAAGTGCCATACAGGCATACACAGCTCATGTTTAGAGATACCTTAAAGAAAGGGCATCAGTGAAGTGGAGCTTCTGTGTGAATTGAAAGCAATGTAAAAGATTTGTATTGGACAAATCGCCGGATTTTGAGGGTCTTAGCGGCCAAACATAGCAGTTGAAAATAAGCAGCCAGAGATATTTACTGCTATCACCTCTCTGTAAAAACACGGCTCCAGCTGCAGCCTTGCGTGTGTGTGTAAAACCTCCCTGTGTGTGTGTGGGGCTGGAGCAGTGCAGGCGGAGAGGGAGAAAATCACAGTTTTTTGTCTAGGCTTTAACTCACGGCACCGCCGTCCTTCAAACGGGACGGTCTAAAAGCACTCGTTGTTTAGGACCGCTTTTCTCATGGTTAGACGGGCCAGCGCGAAGTGCGTGCATCACCCGATGCGCTACGGCTCTCTGGAGCAGGTAGCGGTCAGGAGTGCATACATACAATTATAGGCTAATTGATCAGAGGTGTGTAGTGGCAAGCAAGCATAGGCAAACTGTGTTTCACCTTGAGGTGAACTCGATGGCGAGTAGATATAGGCTGGTCGTACGGACTACAGTCAACTGAGCTGTTGTTTGGAGAGAAAGGGCAGGGGAAAAGTCTGTGGGCTCCGATCGGGGGGGAATCACAGCGCCACTAGAAACAAATAGCCTAGTGGTTGTCGCAAGAGGATAAGCTAGTTACCGCTCTTGGACGGCTTTCAGGCACCGATAAATCACTTGTATACAAGGGTGAGGCGTGAGAAGACGCCGCACTGGAGAGAATTCCCACCCCCTCTAAGATCTCTAAAATCCGGACTAAATTGAGCTGAAGAGCTTTGCTGTCGCGCTGGTGTTTATTAAGAGTTCATGTTTTGTTTGTCTGATTGTTTGTATGGGGGTCTATATTGGTTTTTCCCGCCGTCTTGTGTATGTGTTGTAACAATAATGAATCAGTCCATAGACAGGGTAAAATGAACTAAACTTTAATTATCTCACCAAAAGTAAATGACTTGAGAAAAATAAAAAGTGTTTTTATGTCCTGCCTCTGAGTGCAGGGGAAAATGTAAACAAGAAGCACACTGTTCAGGGTGAGCGCTAGGTGTAAGAAGAAAATAAGATTATATTGCTTTAATAATCCATTCTTAGATGGTATTGCTGGTATGTTAAGATATCTTTGTGACCTTGTATAAACCCTATGCCCGTCCTGCGCCCCGAGACCCTCAGAGACTTGCCTGAGGAGATCAGGGTTGCAAAATCTGGTTTTAGGTCAATGTTGTATTATTTGTTTCATTTATTCTTAATCTATGTATTGTATAGTAATAATGAATAAAAGCGTAATGTATTGAACACATTCCGAAACAAAGCAGATAAGCAGAACAAGACTCAGACATAATACTAATTGTTGTTGAAACCTTTTGCGCTGTTGCAGCAAAATGGAAGCTGTGTTAATTGTCTCATTCCAACTGGCCACTGGAATCAGATAATTAATATAAGTTGAAGTTCAATTACAGTTTTAAAAATAGTTTAACATTCTTTATTAAACTGCTCCAAATTATTTCTAGTATCAACCAATTGGTCTCTATAGACATTACTAAAATTAAAATAGTTGTTAAACTACTGACAAGTTTTCTGAAACCGAGCTTATGAACAATAGAGTAAAGGTTGCTGGTTAAGCCAGGATCAATATATTTGTTGAAGTTTTTATTGTGTGCATAATAAATGTGTTAAATTAATTGAGCAATTCTTTAAAAGTATAATGTTGCAATTTCTTTAAAATAAGTAATCACAGTTAAAAAATAGATGTTGTTTTCCAAGGGCCTCTTTTCCACAGGCCCACACTTTGAATCATAACACTTCCAAGTCCTACAGAGATCAGTATCACTTTGTGTTGCAAGCCAAATCCAGGGGTTCTACTCGAGCCCAATTTTAAATACCATAAAGAAAAGTATTGAACCCAGCTCGAGCTAAATGTCAAATGTATTTAATTAATGTGCAAGTGTTTTGATTTATTTAAAATGTTCCAGTCTAGCTTCCTTCGAGTTTAATATAAACAACAGATTGGTTCTCATAACATTCTCACTGCTGTGCTGTCCCAAATGTTTTAAACCTTGGGCAGACAAGCACACACACACTTTGGATGAGTAATCACTTCATCCAAATTGTAAATTGTTGCCTTCTTTAAAGTTATTAGTAATTCAAGATTAATTATTAAATTAAATTAGGTACATAACAATAAACAAAATAACTTTGACTTGATCATTTTGTTCACAACATTAGACCTTGTCCTCTAATCTCTACTAGAATAAGATAAGTGTGCATGTTTGGGTGTTTTAACACTCCTGTAATGTACCTAATCTTGTTATCCTTTTCATTACAGAGCTGGGGAAATGGTGTATTGCTTAGATTCGGATCCGTGCAAAGTCCAATTATGACTGACTTTAGTTCTAATGTTAATTTGATTTCAACCCATAAGGAATTATTTAGATTAACTCAACATTTCACATGATGATGGATTAGTGCTCCACATTTTTCCCACTAAATTGTTGTGCAACTAGGCCAATGGTAAAGAGAGACATTGATGACCTTGTGTCCCTTTTGTTGGTATGTGGTTCCATTCTGTCTATGGCCTTGGACGGCTTCACTAAGAATCACCCAGTTCTGACAGTCCGGCTGAGTGCAGTCACAGAGATGCTATGGCTGCTCTACATGAAATGACATTAATGGTCTGGTCTGAGAATGGACACCATTACCTGCTTCCAGAGACAATGCCGCTCCTCAGACTGAACAATACTGTCTCACGTGGGCCACTCCCCCCACCAAGCCATGAACTGAAAGAACACCTGGAAGCCTCCCGGTCACACCAGCACCAACCCTTGGGTCAGTCAGATGGGACTAACGGCTTAACTTAGGGCATTTGGTTCAGAAATATGACTCTCGTTACCGCAGAGTGGGTTGTTTTTTTAAGGCTATTCATACTGCTATGCAGAGGATGCCTGTAGGTTGGCAAGCTGTTAAAAGCCCCTACTATTTTTTAAAATAGGCCTAAATGTCAGGGGCCTCTGAATGTCTAGTTCTACATGTATTCACATTATATGGACAATGTTTCCACCTGGTGAAACTGAAGGCTGCACGGTACTCAGGCTACAATACGACCATTCTGTTCTGCTCTAACGATTCAATTGATAGATTCTACATCAAAACAATTAGCTTTTATTGTTTCCAATGATAACGTCATTTTAAGTGGAGGAATGCAAACCAGTTTTCAAATGTAAGGCTTTGAATGTGTTTGACATTTCTCAGTAAAAACACCCTCAGACACCCACTATCATTCATGCTATGCCATCAGTAGTGACTCAGATGTTAGGGGGAAGAAGCTTTTCCTCCCAAATCAGATATGCTTTGTTTTTCAACAAAGGTATACAGTTCCTGCATAATATATGTTTCTCACAATTGTTTGTTTTTTTTGTAAGCTGCACACAGGTGATACTGAGTCTTCTCGAGTAATAGATTACACCATGCTTAAATAGACTCCTAAGTTATTATTTCATATGAGACATATGTAAGAAAAGGGAGGGAAGAGTCAATTATATTGAGTAATTGATTTTATATTGGAACATTTATTTCTCAAACCTGTTTTATGGAAGAGGAAAATATTTCTGATAAACTAATATGTTATCAAACGGTAAATGGTGAATTAATATAACATTTAGAATCATTGAGAAGGGGTGATATCCGCAGGGACTAGCTCACCTTTAAATTACAATAACATTTCTCTACTTTGGACTGATGAGTTTATGATTCTTGCATGTTAAATGACTAACACAAACCTTACATTTATGCATGTGCATGTCTCAGGAAGGCTCCCAAATAATTCTGAGGGGCCTATCCTATTTTTGTATTTAAATGATAATGTGCTAATCCATTACCTTGAGTTGTCTGCACTCAGGAAAACATCCCTATCAAGTGTTAACCCAATAACTACAGTAGGACAGCTCTGAAGGCCAAGGGTCAGAGAGAGAGCTACGTGGGTCCACGCCAGCCACTGCAAGGTCCTAGTCACCAACAAAAGTAGATGACAACAAGTGATGTGTCCTAATCACCAACTTGCACTACATACACCAAAACACACTACACACAAGGTATCACGAGCGAGTGCCAGCTGAGCGGTTCCATATGCCCTTTGGTTCCTCGTTTGTGTTACCGGTGTGCGGAGTCTGACTGTCCGTGTCACAAAATCGACCGAAGGAATACACACACACACCCCATGGAGCATTCCCACCTCGTGATGACGGCTCGCCTGGGAAAACGACAACGCAACCGTGAGCAATACAACTGGCCTGGCCCAGTGATGTGGGGTTTAGCTCGCCACAAGATTACGTTTGGTTGTGCGGCGACAAGCTCTATCAAGTTCTGGCTCCCCTCTGGATAGGTACATGCACTCTAGTGGATTTGAATCCAGCAATCAGGCTTAACAACACTACTCTTTAATGTATTATCCATGCACAGAAAGACCTACAATGATGTTTCAAGTACTGGATTAATTTCAGTTTTGGCCCAAAACAAATATTTATAATATTTCATATAACAATTATGTAGCATATTTGATCCTCAAATTAGAGAAGTATAATTTAAAGAAATTGATATTCTCAACATTAGATAAACACAGAAGAATCCTTTCCAAGTACCATAAGTAGCTCAGGTAAGTATGGCTAATAGGAATACTTGATAGACTTAATTTGGTACAGATCAGTGGTAGCATTTACAAATGTAATAATTCAAGGTTTAAAAATGTTTAATCCTTCCTTTCCAGGTTTTTACAAACGTCTTTGAATATTTGCCTAACTTTTCCTTTTCAGATTTTGAACAATGTACTTGACTAAAATGAATGTATTGATTTCACTAAGTGCCTTACTCTTGACTAAAGCGTATTTAAGTAAACGTAAAAGTAATCCTAAAATTGAGGACACTGCACTTTTGCAGATTACAGATTGATCAAATCACCAGTGTGAATTCTATACTCTAACTGTGAATTTTTAGCTGGATCTCTTACGATCCTGAGTTTTAAAAATGCTTTTGACTAGTGATTGCCTTGAAGTAAATCTTTAAAGCGACAAGCTGGTTTTGATTTTATAGTTTGATGAATGAAATTAACTAATGGTAAATGATAAAATATATTAGTTTAAAAACAAATATTTAGCCATTGTGCACCTGTGTTTTATGTGTGTTCATTATTATGCTTTTGACAAAAGATGATCAAACACTGATGAGAGATGATTTTTCCTATTATGATTGGCTGTATCAATCATTGTGATTGAATGTTTCAATCTTATTCCACTTTGTGATATAATTGATGTAAGGTGAGACCACACTCAAATCTGGAGACGCCTATTGAGTTAATTATTGACCAAATTATTATTAGACTAATGTTTTTAGGTTATCATAAATGATAAAAAGAGAGGACTGTTATGGAAATAATTGTCATAGACGCCAAGATGTGACATACAGGACAAACCTTGATGTCTGTTTACCTTCTTTAAGGACACAGGCTGCTTAGCCAATAATGTTATTGTTCCCATTCTGTGACCGGTCAATACTGGGTCACAGATGGTCCGTGTTGTGGGTACACTGGGACACTTCCTTCTCTGTATTTGTGGACTCCAAGGTGAAATCTTCGAGGTCATAGGTGTCCGAGGCAAGTAGCTCTGTGTTCCCACACTGTTTAGGCTATCTTCTCAAATATGTTGTTTACTCTCTGCGAAACCAGTTAGATGGGCTGGCAAGAGAGAGGCTCTCCAGAATTGACGTGGCAACTCTACCGTGAAGTCAGAACCTCTGACTCTTGGACTTGTGATGTGAATCCTCCGGCCGTTAACTCCAAATAAACCATCATGTGTTTGACATCAAAGCTACTGCTCTTCCCGTGTCTCCTTCCTGAGTCGGTGACTCCCACTGCATAGCTACACAGAAGTTTCCTCTACACTCTGCTACCAAAATATGTAGCGTGGTACAGAGTGAAGTAGCCCTCCACTACACATTTAATTTGAAAGTCTTTTATTTTGTTCTGCAAAGAGCCAAAATATACATATTATTATCACAGTTCGCCACACACACACACACACCGTGACTTCACTCAAGTGTATGTTTACGTTCTCTGAACGTATTCTCTATACTAACACAGACACAAAATGAACATCTGCATCAACATCCAAACAATAATCATGTCTGTTGCATTGCTATTCCAGACCAGTTTCATCTTGTACATTCAATATCAATTTGTTGCTCCGATACACAGTCAGCCAATCATGTCTACCTAACATTGTCACATTAACCAAATCACTTATGTATCTCTTTTAACTTATTTATTTATGTTTAACTATACACGAGCAGTCCGGGCTCTTTAGACCGGCTCATTGTTCTACTTTCCCGCCTCACGCTCGCTCAAGCTAACAAGGCCACCAGTGCTAACTACTGGCTAGCCATTTTCAGTACGTTACGTTTGCTGAACAAGTAACGTTCATAAACACTACTACATAAAGTCCAACCGGGATCATCAACTCACACATAACATATTCACTCATCAATTACACAATTCCAACTCTCCGTTCTTACCTGCAAAGAGCCAAAATATACATATTATTATCACAGTTCGCCACACACACACACCGTGACTTCACTCAAGTGTATGTTTACCTTCTCTGAACGTATTCACGCGAGACTTCACTTTTTCCCCAACACCGTGTAGCGAACGCGCCCTCTGCTGGTCGAAGTTAGACACTACATTTTCCAACAATAAACCAACCATTCCTTATCAGAAAACACACAGACAATTCTCACCACACTCTGAACATGAGCTGTATTAAATGCAAATCATGTTAAACATGTAATTACTAATAATGTAGGTATATCAACCTACTAATGGCTCTGTATGCCACACCAGCTCCTCGCACATCTCAAAGTTTGCGCTAACTCCACGAATAAAAATGAGCAGCTGTGTCTTGCACGTCCGTGCTCTCATCCAGTGCTAGGAAAAAAAGTCAAATTATTTCGTCTTCTGCTGCAGCTGGGCATATACATTACCCCTGATTTCTTCAATGCGTCTGGTGATTGTACTCGCCGACAGACTCACGGTATTAAAGACATCTTTCTTCTCGGGACACACCTCTTCCGCGACAGCATTCAAACATTTCTTGACAAACTCTCCATCAGTGAAAGGTTTACCGCTGCTTGCTATCAGTTGAGCAACCCGAAAGCTGGCCCGAACGGATGACTGGTTCAGCTGAGCTTGGCGTACAAATATATTCTGCTGATCTAACAGTCCACTTTTTAGCTTTGAGAGTTTGTCTGCTCGCATTTGGCCTTGCAAGTTATACTTGTCTTTGTGATGGGATTCATAGTGTCGGCGGAGATTGTATTCTTTGAATACCGCCACCGCCTCTTGACAGATGAGACAAACAGCCTTTTATTTGCATTGAACAAAAAAATAATCGTTTGACCACTGCAGGTTAAATACCCTGCATTCTGAATAAATGTTTCTCTTACTTCTTATCTATCTTTCTTACAGTGCAGACGCTTTTCTGCTTGCTCCTGCCTCTGCTTACTTTTTATGCTGATTTTCCTATTCTTATTCTCTGAAAACTGCAGCGGCTCCTGGACATTAACTTATCACTGGGACAGTTCATCTTCGTAAATAGACGGAGGGTTTCAGCCATATTTCAACATTTTTACGACGACCTCAGTCTTACAGTAGCGTGGCCTAGCAACAGCTAAAGCCTGGTAGGCTACTGCATGCTATTTAGCTTAAGCTAGTTGGTAGCAAAATGCCTCCGTTCTCTACAGATGACTTCCACAAACGTATACAGAAGATAGCTGTGTTGGAAATGAAAATGCAATGGTTGGAAGTTAACGTGGAAGTGAATGGACTATGTCATGGGAATGACACCACTTTACCAGTGTTGCAAAATAATGGAGAAGGGTATGCTAACTCACAGCTAGTTAGCAGCTACAAGGATTCCAAGGAACAGGAGGGCTGTGTACCGGGTAATAAATCTACAAGTGGTAGTCCTCCCTGGAACTCTCTGGGTGCAAAGCCTAAGAGTAAATCATTTCCATGGGATTTGGGAGGACGAACAACAGGCAGAGACCAACGCTCTGAAATCTGTGATGCGACCGGCTGTCCTGCATTGTTATCACCCAGGAAGAGCGCCTCTTCAACCCCTAAAACAGCAGTGGACAGCTGCTAAAGGGAGAATTACAAACAATCCTCCTAAACCACCAAGTGTGCCAATCCAGAACAGATACGCTCCGCTGACCGAGAACCGGAGATCTGATGACCTGGATAACCTGTCCTCTTCACACAGCAGGGTAAGGACCAATAGCTACTCCAAAAGTAAAAGGCTAGAGGGAAAGCTAACGACTGGGCCTGAAACTCTGATTGTGGGTGACTCTGCTGTAAGAGACGTAAAAGGTCTGTGTAATAAGAACAACACCAAAGTACTATGTTTTCCCAAGGATGTGGTCTCTGACTTGGCTGAGAAGATCCTGCATATTGAGGCTGAACATCCGACTGTGAAGAATGTGGTACTACACATTGGAACAAATGATGTTGTGAAACAACAGTCAGAAATGCTGAAAGAATACTTTAAATGTTTGTTGGAAACTGCCAGCTCTCTAAATGCAGAGGTGTTCATCAGTGGCCCTCTACCGCCAGTCAGAAGAGGAGTTGAGAGATTCAGCAGATTGTTTGCACTGAATACCTGGCTTTCAACTGTCTGTACTGACCATTCTGTTCATTTTATTGACAATTTTAACTTTTTCTGGGATCGCAGACATCTTTTCAAGGCAAATGGAGTTTGCCTGAACAAGTCAGGAGTGAAATTGTTTATCTCTAACATATTCAACTGCCGGGGTGGTGGTTCCCCTATTTAAAAAGGGGGATCAGAGGGTGTGTGCCAATTACAGAGGCATCACACTACTCAGCCTCCCCGGGAAAGTTTACTCTAAGGTACTCGAAAGGAGGGTCAGGCCGATTGTCGAACCTCAGATTGAGGAGGAACAATGCGGATTCCGTCCTGGTCGTGGAACGACGGATCAGCTTTTTACTCTTGCAAGGATCCTGGAGGGGGCCTGGGAGTACGCTTATCCGGTCTACATGTGTTTTGTAGACTTGGAGAAGGCGTATGACCGAGTTCCCAGGGAGTTACTGTGGGAGGTGCTGCGGGAGTATGGGGTGAGGGGGTCTCTACTCAGGGCCATCCAATCTCTGTACTCCCAAAGCGAGAGCTGTGTCCGGGTCCTCGGCAGTAAGTCGGACCCATTTCCGGTGAGGGTTGGCCTCCGCCAGGGCTGCGCTTTGTCACCAATCCTGTTTGTAATATACATGGATCGGATTTCGAGGCGTAGTCATGGGGGAGGGGGTCTGCAGTTCGGTGGACTAAGGATTGCACCACTGCTTTTTGCAGATGATGTGGTTCTAATGGCTTCATCGGTCTGCGACCTTCAGCACTCACTGGATCGGTTCGCAACCGAGTGTGAAGCGGCTGGGATGAGGATCAGCACCTCCAAATCTGAGGCCATGGTTCTCAGCAGGAAACCGATGGACTGTCCACTCCAGGTAGGGAATGAGTCCTTACCCCAAGTGAAGGAGTTCAAGTATCTCGGGGTCTTGTTCTCGAGTGAGGGAACAATGGAGCGTGAGATGGGCCGGAGAATCGGAGCAGCGGGAGCGGTACTGCAGTCGCTTTACCGCACCGTTGTGACGAAAAGGGAGCTGAGCCAGAAGGCAAAGCTCTCGGTCTTCCGGGCCATTTTCGTTCCTACCCTCACCTATGGTCATGAAGGATGGGTCATGACCGAAAGAACGAGATCGCGGATACAAGCGGCCGAGATGGGTTTTCTCCGCAGGGTGGCTGGTGTCTCCCTTAGGGATAAGGTGAGAAGTTCGGTCATCAGGGAGGGACTCGGAGTTGAGCCGCTCCTCCTTCGCGTCGAAAGGAGCCAGTTGAGGTGGTTCGGGCACCTAGTTAGGATGCCACCTGGGCGCCTCCCTAGGGAGGTGTTCCAGGCACGTCCAGCTGGGAAGAGACCAAGGGGTAGACCTAGGACCAGGTGGAGGGATTATATCTCTTCGCTGGCCTGGGAGCGCCTTGGGATCCCCCAGTCAGAGCTGGTTGATGTCGCCAGGGAAAAGAAAGTTTGGGGCTCTCTGCTGGAACTGCTACCCCCGCGACCCGACCACGGATAAGCGGGAGAAGATGGATGGATGGATGGATATTCAACTGCCTGCGTTATCAATCTGTTCCCTCTGCCAAGGACAAGCGGCAAGAGGAATCAAAACAAGAGAAAGACACAACACATCGCGCAGAAAACCCTGAAGAATTATCACTGCACCCACCTGAGGAATGTTCTGATTATGGGAGACCTAAGAGACAAATGGAGGAGTCTCCACTGCCCGTCAACCCCCCCCCCCCCTGTCAACACCTTTGAGGATACTCCGTTCACCCTTTCCCCCTCGCCCACCCTCCTGGGGATCGTTGAACACATGAAGGAGATACAGAGGGTTGGCACCGATTCCTTCCTGGAGTTCAAAGACCAAACTAAGGCGATACGCAGGGCTGGCACCATGTCCTTTACCCCCGCTCCTCAACGACGCCCACCAAAATCACCGCAGAGACGCGCACCATCTCCCCCGTCTTCATCACCGTGCCTACGTCAACCACCTCCCCCCCCTGGCAGCATGTCCTCTACCCCCGCACCATCTCCCACGTCTCCATCACCGTGCCTACGTCAACCACCTCCCCTCCCTTCAAGAAAGCATCTGCAGTCTCCGAAGCCTGATAAGGATGTGTGTGTACAAAACGCTGCAAACTGATATCTGCTGGGTCCAGGCTCAAGGGCGTATGGCACTCTCAACTCTTTCCAGGACATGCCGGGGCCCTGCCTGCCTTTAGCTTTGCCGATATCTGTGTTGATAGGTAATAGATTAAGAGCGGTGAATCATCTTAGAAACAGGAAGCGCTCAAACGTTTGTGTGAGTTTATCTAATTTAGCAGTGATTCCATGTCAGCCACAGCTTGTTACAAAAAACATGACTGATAGTGTGTTTAACAAACTTAAACTAGCTTTATTAAATGTCAGGTCTTTGGCAGGAAAAACATTTTTAATCAATGATTTTATCATTGAGCACAATCTCGATGTTATGTTTTTAACAGAAACTTGGATTAAACAAAATAACAGTGCAGCTGTTCTTATTGAATCAACCCCTCCCAACTTTAGTTTTATGAGTCAGGAAAGAATGCATAAGAGAGGAGGTGGAGTTGCTATTCTGTTCAATGATTCCCTTCAATGCAGGAAGACATCGTATGGAAACTTTGATTATTTTGAATATGTGGCCCTTCAGCTGAAATGCTCCTCTCGAGCTCTGTTCCTAAATATCTATAGACCACCCAAATACTGTGCAAGCTTTTTTGATGACTTTACTGAACTGCTGTCTATAGTGTGTATTGACTTTGACCGTCTAGTCATTGTTGGTGATTTTAACATCCATGTTGACAACCCCCAGGACAGAGGGGCAAAATAACTGTTTTGTGTTCTTGATAGCTATGGACTGACTCAGCATGTAACGGAGCCCACGCACAATAAGGGGCACACTCTGGACTTAATTATCTCAAAGGGTCTGAATATCTCTAAGGTTGTGGTGACTGATGTTGCACTCTCTGACCATTCCTGTGAGAGCTCTATTTCTGTTCACAAAAATGTTCAAAAAGAGGTAACCACAAAGCGATATTTAACTGAAAATACTAGGGAAATGTTTATTCAGAATTTTTCTTCCACACTTGCCCCTGCTAACATCTCAGTAAATGAGCTAGTAGATCATTTTAATTAAAAAATAAAAAATGTTATAGATGCCATTGCTCCAACTAAGGTAAAGGAAGTGTCTGGCAAGAAAATATCTCCATGGAGAAAGGCCATGAGCGTGAAAACAGAAAAAAGAGAATGTCGAAAAGCTGAACGCAGGTGGCGAAAAACAAATCTCCAGGTTCACTTTGAAATCTACAAAGAGAGACTTGGCCTTTATAATTTGGAATTGAAAAACGCACGACAATCGTTCTTCTCTGACATCATTACCAAAAATAAAAACAACGCACATGCCTTGTTTGCTACCGTCGACAGACTAACTAACCCCCCAGTGTCAGTAGCCTCTGAATTTCTATCCACCAGGGCATGCAATGATTTTTCCTCCTTTTTTACTGACAAAATTCAGAAAATCAGACAAGCAGTCAGTGCCTCTGCATCAGGAACAGCAAATGTGTTGTCTCTGTGTCCACTTAACATCAATTCAAACACCATGACACAATTCCATCAGATTAATGATAAAAACCTAGAGGACATTATAGAACTTCTGAAATCCTCCTCCTGCTGCCTTGATATTATTCCAACAGGATTTTTTAAAGATGTTTTGCCTTGCATGGCCTCAGATCTACTTCATATAGTAAACACATCTCTTCACTCAGGTATTTTTCCACAGGAACCTGAAAACTGCAGTCATTAAACTGCTCTTAAAAAATAATAATCTAGATGCTTCAGTAATGAACAATTACAGGCCCATATCAAACCTCCCATTTCTAGGTAAAATCATTGAAAAAGTTGTTTTTCAACAGTTGAGTAATTTCTTGCATTTAAATAACTGTTTCGATGTGTTCCAGTCAGGCTTTCGTCCAAACCACAGCACTGAGACTGCTCTTGTAAAGGTCTTTAATGACATCCACTTAAACACAGACAGTGGCAGAACTTCAGTGTTAGTATTATTAGATCTCAGTGCTGCGTTTGACACTGTTGACCACAGCATATTACTAGACTGACTGGAAAACTGGGTGGGACTTTCGGAAACAGTTCTAAATTGGTTTGAATCCTACTTAAAGGACAGAAACAACTTTGTTTCTATAGGTAAATACACATCTGAGTTGACAAATATGACATGTGGGGTTCCTCAAGGCTCCATCTTGGGGCCTCTTCTCTTTAACATCTACATGCTACCACTGGCTCAGATAATGAAAAACAACAAAATAAGTTACCATAGCTATGCAGATGACACACAAATTTACATAACAATTTCACCAGGAGACTATGCTCCAATTCAAACACTGAGTAAGTGCATTGAACAAATCAATGACTGGATGTGTCAGAACTTTCTCCAATTAAACAAAGATAAAACTGAGGTAATGGTTTTTGGAGCCAAGTCAGAACGTATAAAAGTTAGCGCTGAGCTTCAGTCTGCAATGTTCCAAACAACAGATAAAGCCAGAAATCTAGGTGTAGTCATGGACTCTGACCTGAGTTTCAACAGTCACATTAAAACAGTTACTAAATCAGCCTACTATCACCTAAAGAACATATCTAGGATTAAAAGACTAATGTCACAGCAGGATTTGGAAAAACTTGTCCATGCTTTTATCTTCAGTAGACTCGACTACTGCAATGGTGTCTTCACAGGTCTCACTAAAAAATCTATTAGGAAGCTGCAGCTGATTCAGAACGCCGCTGCTCGAGTCCTCACTAACACTAAGAAAGTGGATCACATCACTCCTGTTCTGAAGTCTTTACACTGGCTTCCTGTGTGTCAAAGAATAGATTTCAAAATACTGCTCCTGGTTTATAAAGCACTGAATGGTTTAGGCCCAAAATACATTTCTGACCTCCTGCTAAATTATGAACCATCCAGATCTCTCAGGTCTTCAGGGACTGGTCAGCTTTCTGTCCCCAGAGTCAGAACTAAACATGGTAAAGCAGCGTTCAGTTATTATGCTCCAAATATCTGGAACAAACACCCAGAAACTTGCAGGTCCGCTGCAACTCTGACTACTTTTTAAGACTTTTCTTTTTGTCGCTGCTTTTAATTGAACTATTCATATCTTAGACTGCACTGTAACTTTTATCCATGTACTTTTTCTTTTAATGTTTAATTGAACTATTCATATCTTAGACTGCACTGTAACTTTTATCCATGTATTTTTTTCTTTTAATGTTTATTTTATTAGCTTTTCTTTTTAATGACCTTGTGTTGAAAAGTGCTATATAAATAAACTTGCCTTGCCTTGCCTTACCTAACCTTTTTGCCATTATTCCGTTCTATTTGACAGGGGCTAGTCTAGGATTCGCGTGGCCAGACTGAAAAAAAATCATAATGCGTCTCTGGTATTGTTCAGGGGGCCGGGCCAAATGTGGAGGCCTTAGTTTGGGGACCACTGGTCTAAGAGATGCTGATTTGAAACCGTTGTTACATACAGTTACGGCATTTCCTGTTTCTGCCGGAGAGAGGGGAGGCCGTCCCAAAGCTTCCCGCTTTATTTACGCCCCGTCTACACTACAGGCATCGAAAAATGCTTTCACCGCTTCGCCCATTCACTTGAATGGGGTGACGTAGTTGATTTTGAATCTTCGCCAAACTGCATTGTGGGGAGCGGAGCGTGGCTTTGCAAGCATCGTGAGCATCAAAAGTTGAGCAATGTTCAACTTTTGAGGCTCGATGCTTGGCATCAGCCAATCAAATCCCGTTTATGCAAATCCCGCCAGTACAAGCGCTAGCCAATCAAACCGCGTGCAAGCTGGGAGAGCCAGACCGCAGTTCATTTCCTCATATTCCAAACGAGAAATTACGGTAGCAAATCACCCGGTTCTTTACGACCAGAACTATTTACCGGGATAAAAACCGGAGGAACCAGGCATGGAGGGAGGTGGCAGAGACAGTGGGTGAAACTGGTAGGTTTTCGCCTGTTTGGGGATTTTATATCCAGTTGACTTCGTTTTAACATTGCTATTGCTTTGTATGTCGGGGGCGGGAGATTCATGTGATTGGTTGTTGGTCGCCTTGGGCGCGAGAAATCGGCAAGCCTCAGACACGCCCAGCTTCAAGATTTTTTTATGCCTGTAGTGTAGACGGCCCGTTACTCCCTCCATCTGACAGGAGGGAGCCTCGTTGAGCTGCGAGTGTGGCTACAGACGGAGTTCACTCCGTCACGGAGGGGTAGGGTCGAGGGAGTGGTTTGGGATTGGGCCTAAATCACTGTGAAGATAGGAGCTGATTGGTGGTCCAGCTATGAATTCATAGTAACTCAACGAGAGAGTAATGTCAAATGACAGTACAATTGACCAATCATATCTTCCCTCTAAATGGGTGGGCTTTATTTTCGCGGTAAAATATCCATAAAGAAAAAGTAAATCTGTTTACAGAAAAACAGAAGATAATAAGATCTGTGGGAAACGTACCTGTTAGATAAATGCACGTTTTGTTCAGCCGGATAATATTCACATGTCTACCCTACTTTTATAATGTTCTAATCATAAATCCATCGATTAGATTTATGATAGACTTTTGAAACTACAAGAAGATAAGGAGCACTTTTACAAAAAAGTAATAGAGATGTTTGTCCAGAAGGATAGGCAAACGGGCTTCATCTTCAAGTCAAGGTAAGACCGCCATTTTATTGAAGATGGGATCTTACTAAGAAAGAACAATTCAATATTTAAATGATAACATTACATTTTTTGGGTAAACCTTTTGTTGAACTGTCTGTTTCAAATTAATCGAAGCATCAGACAAAAAAAGCTTTTGAAAATAATATTATATTTTGATTTAGGTCAAAATATAATATTTGTAAACCTGAAGAGTCAGTGCCAGTGCCTCAGCAGCCATGAACCTCACTGCAGAAGCTTATATATAGACATCTACGTTTTTTGTGCCCCACCACTTTTGTACATATAAAAACGCCACTGCGAACACAGGAGGGGGCTTGGCTGTCTACAAATAAAGACGGCTCATTTTAATTCTCCCCAAATATATTGAGGCTGAACCTGAACTTTGAATTCTCTGCTCCCATCATAATTTTGGCGATCTTGTTAAAATTGTGAATGCAGAATTAAAAATACTATGTAACTGGTTTGCAGTTAATAAATTATCCCTTAATGTGGCCAAAACAAATTACATGTTATTCAATACAAAGTCTGAGAGTAGAAATGACTGCATGATACGGATTTGCAATACAGAGATAGAAAAGTTGGTGCATGTACATTTTTAGGACTGCTTGTTGACGAAAAACTCAATTGGAAGCAGTGTACCTATGTATATATAAATTATGTACAAACTACACTGTCAAAAACAACAGGTATTTTGTATCATACTAAGAACATTCTTGAAGAAAATATACTCTTTATAACAGTCTATTTCTCCCTTACCTTTACTACTGCTCCGAAATATGGGGAAAACACGTACTCAACAAATCTACAAAAAATAATAACATCCCAAAAAAAAGCATTACGAATAGTCTGTGGTGTTGGTAAATATGAACACACAACTCCCATATTTAAAAAAACTCAATCTATTAAAATGTGTTGAGATAGTACAGCTTAAAACAGTACTGGTTATGCACAACATTTCCCATAACAAAATGCCTAATAACATTCAAAAGCAGTTCCAAACCACAACGTGAACATATGAATGTAGAAAAAGTCACTTGAAAATAAGTGTTCACAATGTTTATATGCATTATGCATATATTAGTATTATTATTATTCATTTGCCAAGTACATGTGTACCTATGTATATATTTATTAGGGCTGTCAAACGATTACAAATGTTTAATCAGATTAATCACAGCTTAAAAATTAATTAATCATTATTAATCACCATTCGAACTATATGTCCAAAATATGCCATTTCTTTATGTATATTGTTGTGGGAATGGAAAGATAAATGAAAGAAGGCGGATATATCCATTTAACATAGCCTACAGTATGTTTATTATAACATTGTTCTGCGTGTCAAAATGAAAGACAGCCCACACACCTATCAATCATCAAACCGTGGGGTCTTAATTCATTACGTGTTGATTTCTATCAACGGGGGAGTACTCCAGGAAAGTCGGGGGGGGGGGGGGGGGGGGGGGGGGGGGCTAGTGGAGTACTTCGTGACCACAGAGAGTGTGAACGTTGTGATCTGGGGGGCCTCATTTATAACGCCGTGCGTAGGATTCACGTGGGAAGGTTGCTTACGTAGTAGAAATCCAGAAATCCCAAAAAATAGGTACAGAAATGTTCCGACATTTTCCGATTCACCAAACATTGCGTCCTGGCGAGGAAAGTGCGTACAGCACTTCCTACGCCGGTTTCCCTTTATAGATCACAATCGACTCGAAATGCGGTGCAGCTTTTGCGGGCTTCACGTAACGCCCATATTTGCCTATAAATAGTCAAAGAAACGCCCATTCATTCATTCATTTTGACTGACTTTATGAAGAAGATAGCAGGAAATGACGACAGAACAGCTAAAAAAGACATCTCACACCGTGGTTGCGTTCCAATATTTAGCTTAGGAACCTTCCTAACCAAATGAAATGACCCGGAAGTCCCTAAGTGGCAGCCATGATAAGTGCCGTTCCAATTCTCCAAATGAAAGGAAAGGAGGTTTCAAACTTCCTTTATAACCTCCTTTAGCTTAGGAACCACTGGACCTCCCTAACCGAAAGGAGAGGAGAAATGCTGCCCCACAATGCATTGCAGCCGCAGCATTTAGTCACTCAACAGTCGCCCGTTCACGGAAACAACCGATTATGACCGAGAAATTATATCATGAAAGTTACGGTGCTTATTAAGCATTTTAAAACGTATGTGGTAAGTTGCCAAAGTGCTTTTTTCTGAACGTTCATCAGTATTATAATCAAAAAGAGAAATATGAACGTTAGTTTTTACTGAAATGATCAAATAAAGTCAACATCTCACAGTGTTTACTGAGCTGTGTGGGGTTTGTTCAACTTTTAAAAGATGTTTGAATGGTGATATACACAGTGATAGATGGTAAGGACTAACGTTTATAATAAATACATTTGTATTGATTTTAAGATATTTTCATACAATCATACGTATTGGGATCATTTGTATTAATGTGGACCGGAGGGAGAGGGTGATGAGCATAAGTTTCACTTTCCTTTTTTATTTGAATTCCAACTTTGGTCATGAAGAATATGTTTCTCTGTTGTCCACGTTCATAAAGCATAAAACAACAGCATCAGAGCACGGTGCAGAGTCTCTAGATGAGTTTACAGTATAGTCCCTCGTTCTTATTGAACATCATGTTGTAGTCTGCTGTATAGAAAACTGTAGTTTCCATAGTTTCCCCACAGCAGCAGACGCACATTCATGACGTCCACTGGCGCATCATAAACACGTCGGATAGTGAAAGTGCAGTCGGATTCTCTAAAGTACTGGGTTGCGTTCAGATAATCCAAAAATCAGCTCCTAAGTTCTAACCCTATCTCCTATTCCTTGACCTCTGAGTGAAACGTCACGGGGTTAAGGGATAGTGGAGAATTCAAAAGGACTTAGGAGAAGAGACCGCGGTACTTTAGAGAATCCGAATGCACTTTCACTATCCGACGTGTTTATGATGCGCCAGCGGACGTCATGAATGTGCGTCTGCTGCTGTGGGGAAACTATGGAAACTACAGTTTTCTATACAGCGGACTACAACATGGATATTTAATAAGAACGAGGGACTACTGAAAATAAATGCTAAGTCTCAACAAAGAATGTTTTTTTTACGTAAATTATTGTCTTTTAATGTCGGCAACAGAATGGTGAAGATGTTTTATCATGCTTTTATCGAAAGTGTGCTCTCATTCGGCATTATATGCTGGTTCGGCAACGCAACTGAGGCACAGAAAAAGTCAGTCAGGAGGGCCATAACATTGTCCAGTAAATTGACAGGAATCTCATTGGCTAATATAGAATGCTTATATAAGGACAGAGTTTTAAAACTGGCACACAATATTGTGAGTGACCTGAGGCACCCTCTTGCCTCTTACTTTGAATTGTTGCCATCCGGGCGGAGATATCGTGCCCCTTATTTCAAAAAGAACAGATCTAGGCTGTCTTTCGTCCCACAAGCCATCAAACTCCTGAACAAATGATGGCTAGGACGCACTGTTTACCCAGCTGGTCTGGCCCTGTCCCCCCTATTTCGCAAATGAGGGCCTATAGGCCCCTTGTCATGTCTGCCGATATCTGGTTTTCTTATGTCTGTTTGTTTTTATCTGTGTCTATGTTGTTGTCAGTGATGTATTGTCTTAACTTTTTGAAATGCCTCTGTGATGTGCTGCAACCCATTTTCCCCTTGGGGACTAATAAACGAATACTACTACTACTACTGTAAACTCATCTAGAGACTCTGCACCGTGCTCTGATGCTGTTGCTTTATGCTTTATGAACGTGGACAACAGAGAAACATATTCTTCATGACCAAAGTTGGAATTGAAATAAAAAAGGAAAGTGAAACTTATGCTCGTCACCCTCTCCCTCAATTATTACAAATGATCCCAATACGTATGATTGTATGAAAATATCTTAAAATCAATACAAATGTATTTATTATAAACGTTAGTCCTTACCATCTATCACTGTGTATATCACCATTCAAACATCTTTTAAAAGTTGAACAAACCCCACACAGCTCAGTAAAGACTGTGAGATGTTGACTTTATTTGATCATTTCAGTAAAAACTAACGTTCATATTTCTCTTTTTGATTATAATACTGATGAACGTTCAGAAAAAAGCACTTTGGCAAGTTACCACATACGTTTTAAAATGCTTAATAAGCACCGTAACTTTCATGATATAATTTATCGGTCATAATCGGTTGTTTCCGTGAACGGCCGACTGTTGTAATGGCAAATGCTGCGGCTGCAATGCATTGTGGGGCAGCATTTTCTCCTCTCCTTTCGGTTAGAGAAGTCCAGTGGTTCCTAAGCTAAAGGAGGTTATAAAGGAAGTTTGAAACCTCCTTTCCTTTCATTTGGAGAATTGGAACGGCACCTATCATGGCTGCCAGTGACGTACTTCCGGGTCATTTCACTCCGTTAGGAAGGTTCCTAAGCTAAATGGACTATTGGAATGCAACCCCGCAGTCTCTTCTCCTAAGTCCTTTTGAATTCTCCTATCCACTATCCCTTAACCCCGTGACGTTTCACTCAGAGGTCAAGGAATAGGAGATAGGGTTAGAATTTAGGAGCTGATTTTTGGATTATCGGAACGCAACCCGTGTCAGGTTTTGGTTATTTTGGGGAGGTCGAGATAAATCATATTGTTTGGTGGATGCAGTTTGAAACAGAGTAGCAGCATGGAGGTCGGATCGTCACCAAAATAAATAAATAAGTGGTCCGAAAAAGGTTATTGACAAAAAAAATACACATAGCCTTCCTCAGGCAGTGTGTTTGTACCGGGGACAGGAGACCCCCCCTTGATGAGAAACTGTAAGAAATGATCGGGGAATCCCTCCGGAGTGGAGTCATGACGACTGGATCTGAATTATGTTTTTGTATTTGGTGGTTTGTGTCCCAGCTGTCGATCAGCTGTGCGCAGCGTCTCCACTGCAGCCTGTGCATCTCAACACCACCCCCACTCCCCGCATCAACTCTATATCCACCAGTTAAAGGAAATACAACCAATGTGTTGTGTTATATTTGCTGTACAATTTACCACATAATGGTGTTCTTAGTTTCCATACCTCCTGTGTTTTACGAGCGACTTATCAAGTCTTGGCAAACGGCATAAAACACGATTAAACGTGATAGTATACACTGTAAAAAAAGATCGTAATTTTACAGGAAATAACTGTAAATTGTTATAGTAATTATCATGTTTTTTTAAATAACTTGCAAAATCCTGTAAAATGACAGATATTAACTATAAATTAACAACCCAAAACATTATTTTAAGTATTTTGACAATAACAACAAATAACGTTTATTTCCTTTTTTTGTTTACAGTAAATGTACTATATAATATTTACAGTATTTTTGCACTTTCAGAAAATACATGCAGATGTACGTAAAATAAAATGTTTTTATCTGTAATTAAATATGTAACTCGTAATATAAAAGTGTATTACTATTATAAGACTTTAAGATTTTCTTTGGAATTTTAAGGTAAACATACAACTGTAAAAAAAAGCGTAAAATTAAAAAAACGTAAAATGTAAGGAAAACATTTTTACATAAATAATTTTCTCAATATTCGATTGAATCCACCACAAACACAAAATATCCAATGTTGAAACAAAAGTAAATAAATATGTTTTCATGAAATTCCTAACTTACTATATTGTAAACATCTACAGTTGACAATATCATTAAAAAAAAAAATCATAGAAAGTGGAGAAATCTCTGCAGGGAGGACCAAGGTTTAAAACACACACTGTTATTTACTCAACAATAAGTCACAGTTATCCTTGTTTTATTTATGTTTCTGTGTTTTTTTTTTCCATTGGTCAATTTACAGTAATAAACCTTAATTTTACAGTATAATGTATGGTTTTCGGATTCTGGCCGATAGCCAGAGCTACGGCACTTGAAATAGAATTCAGCCAAAACACGGCAGACAAGTCAGGCATGTTTGGAATGAGTCCACAACACTCCTGATTGGTTAATACAAACGTCATCGAAGAAACCTGCCAATGAGAACTGTCCGCGCCTGCCGTTCACATTTGAAACATCCAAGTCAGTTTGAGCGGGTCTTCTCCTGCTGGAGCTACAGCTGTCTGTGTGTCTGCTACATGAGTTTATGGATTAATATCGGGATCGTTTTACATCTACACGTTAAATATGAGCATCGGGACGTCAACAAAGAACAGAAGACTTGAGATCTGGTGAGTCTTGCAACTGTAATGGAGTTAAACATGTATTTAGATCATCCTTACTTAGTTTGTGAATGTTTTATTTTTTATTTAAGGTTACGTTTATTCTTCTAGTTAGCTGAGTTTCTTCCCGTTAAGTTGGTATGCATCATTAATAGGTTGTTAAATGTTAAGAAGCCCTGAGATGCTGTTTCTTGCAAGATGTTGCGCCCGGGAAACCCGGCTTAACATGCGGCTGCTAACGTTAGCTTAAAGCTTATTGCAGTGCTGCCCCCCCACCCTCTCGTCTCCAACACGGGAGAATTACACATAAACATGCAGCGGGGTGTCACAGTGTTGTCGCCAAGTTTAATGTAAAGTTTCACAGCTTTCTTACAGCGGAATCTAGTTTGTTAATGTTCAGTAGCCAACAGCTAGCATAGCATAAACAGCTAACCGCTAACGTTCGGCTAACTTGCTATTTAGCTCTGCTCTATATATTACACGCTAACATGACTAGCTAATGTCACACTGTGAACTAAAATACTTTTTGTATTACTACATCATGCATGCTTGGTCCAAATCACTGCTAAAATTCATTATTTTTGAAAATGTATAGTAAAGAAACACTCAGCCATGCATGAAATAACATGGCAAAAGAATACAGGTAATGTTTGACCCATGTTGTGCCTTAGAAGTGTAGTGATACAAACATGATTTTTATTCAAAAAGTAAGAAAGGGAAAAATAAAAATTAGAATTGGTGTTGATCCAAAACATGTTAATTGAGGAATACCTGGAATCCTGAATGGTTCAAGTAATTTATTGCAAAGATATCTACAATTAAAACTAATTTGGGTCACTTTTGACACATGTTGGTTGTATGTTGTGTAACAAAGGGTTACCATGACAGCTGTGATGTTCACTCTTTTGACAGAGCACCAGTGGACAGTGAGGACTATGGAAGAGAAGATGTGATGGCTTTGTGTGGAAAGCTGCTGATGGCAGCCTGTGTCCCTCTCATCAGTCTCTCCAGGCAGCACCCAGCTATTCTTCCATCTTGCAGATGAAAAGACTTTGATATGTGAGTAATAACTAAATTGTGTCTAACATAATATTGAATGTGGTTTAGTAAAGTATTTAAAAATACCCCACATTGTACATGTACAGGACAATCAGACCTTGTTCAACAAAGATCATCAGACAATTGTTTTGTCTTTGAGGTACAGCCGCAGCAGAGAGTCTGAGTTTGAAGAAAACACTAAAATGTTATTTAGTGTTGTTTAATCAATCAATATTTACTGGTCTTGAATTTCCTCACTGGATTTCAAAATGCTCGAATCTTATTGTACAGGAACATTATGCAGATGTCATCACCTGAAGATAAAAATATAGATTCAGCGATATGTACCATTTTAAGGAAATAGGCTGTTAGCGGTATTTACCAAAGCTCCGCAGCTGTAGCTAGGCGCTGCTAATGAAAACTCAAGTGCCCAATTTGTTGGTTTTTCTTTTTTATTAAGAATTGACCAAGCATATCTTCCTCTTCGAAATCCCAGTTGTACTTCGCTAACACGCAGTGCCTGGGAGGGTGCGTTTGATTGTTCCCACAATAGTGCGTGCGTGCGCTTGTGCTTCAAAGGTCCATCATACAAGATGTAGGGGATCTATTGGCAGCTGCTGATAATAACATCCATCATTATGGTTTACTAATAGTTATCACTTCACTTCCTCCTCCAGCACCTGGACACAGCAGGAACCTACGCCAGGATCCTGTTTGTGGACTTCAGCTCTGCCTTCAACACAACCCTCTGGCTGGAGGCTGCGCTCCATCAGGACCAAAACCTCTCTCCATCAGGACCAGAACCTCTCTCCATCAGGACCAACACCCAGGGCTCTCGACTAACTTTTTTCCCCATCCTCCCGGAACCGTCCCGAAATACAATCTAAGCCGTCCCGAAATGAATGTGGACCGTCCCGAATTTAAAATGTTAGTTTTTCTACATTATCATTAGTTAAAATCTTTCAAAGTGACCTTTAACATAAATAAAACATCATACAAATCATTAGATGATAATTCATCAACCTTTTTATGAGTAAATCATTCAATCACATAAACAAAGGCCAAATATATTTAAACAAACACACAAATGAGAAAATTACTCTAATATTGAATCCAATCAAGTCCCATCCAATTAACAAAAAAATCCAACACTGTGTCCTGAAGACAGAACCCAGAGTAACCACTAACCAGGATGACAGTCTGTAACACAGTCAGGAGACCTTTACAAACGGCCCCGCCCCCTCGCACACAGACGGGAGAGAGAGATCTCGTCTGGATTGGAAAGCTCGAAAATACATCATAGACGCATGTTGTAGTCTTATTGCATATTAGAAACGGAGTTGGTGAAACTAAAACTGCGATATAATGTGTATGTAGCAATAATACATATGACATATTTTTTAAATGTCTCCAGTACCGATAAAAAGTCCGATAACGTCGGAGCTTAACGTTACCACTGTCTTTAATAATTCCGCCCCGGGGCCCGTTTAATACCGGGGCTCGGTACCCATCCCTACATGGGGAGAGGCGCAGCATATTGCTAAGGACTAAATACGATGGAGAGTTCTCATCTTAGCCTTATTACCCATAGGGGATGAAGAGGAGTAAGTAAATAAAGAGGCCAGCGCTCCAGGGTCTGGTTCTGCTGTGCGTTTTTGTGATGTAATGGTAAAACATTTCAGAATTCCTCCACGGGATGCCATTGTACATCACTCAACCCGCAAAATACACACACTCAGTACATAGCTAGACCATAGACTGTATATATAAAGAGCTAGACCAGCTGGGCGGCTGGCTGACAGCCAGCGGCACAGCTGTAGCTACATGTGTGTGTATTTCGCAGGTTTCTAAATGTTTTGTGCGTGTGTGTTTATCATGGTGTTTATGTTGACAAGGAGGTTTAATAACTGTGTGCTACACAAAACGTGCAGTCGGTTTCATTTTCATCGCCGTTTGTAGTAGAGTTAGCAGGGTATTTTTATTTTAACTCTTGTCCCAAATTCGTCCCAAAATTATTTGTTATCCTCCCTGACACTATTTTTTTGGACGACGGGACGTCCTTAAGCTCGAGCCCTGCCAACACCTCTCTCCATCAGGACCAGAACCTCTCTCCATCAGGACCAGAACCTCTCTCCATCAGGACCAGAACCTCTCTCCATCAGGACCAAAACCTCTCTCCATCAGCACCAAAACCTCTCTCCATCAGGACCAAAACCTCTCTCCATCAGGACCAAAACCTCTCTCCATCAGGACCAAAACCTCTCTCCATCAGCACCAAAACCTCTCTCCATCAGCACCAAAACCTCTCTCCATCAGGACCAAAACCTCTCTCCATCAGCACCAAAACCTCTCTCCATCAGGACCAACACCTCTCTCCATGAGGACCAAAACCTCTCTCCATGAGGACCAGAACCTCTCTCCATCAGGACCAGAACCTCTCTCCATTAGGACCAACACCTCTCGCCACCTCAACAAGGCCCGCCCCCCCCCCCCCCCCCCCCCCCCCCACTGACACTTTACCTCAGCCACAACGCAGACACTATGCATTACATAATGGAGATCACAGGATGGTAAATAATGCAATGTTTAAATATTGCTTACTGCACATATTTTATATTCTATAATTTATTGCATTCTATTTCGATGTAAGTCACTGCTTTATTTTATTTCTATCTTACTATATTTTTATTACAGTGTTCTTAATATAGTTCGCTATCTGTGTACTTTTGAAAAAAAAATATTTGTATGTATGCACCACGACACCTAGTGAAATTCCTCGTACGTGTGAACCTACCTGGCAATAAACCTGTTTCTGATTCTGATCTGTTTGTCCTCTAGGTTGCACTGCCACGTCTACAGTAGCGCAGAATGGACAGAGGAAACATGATTGGGCCTCAAGTTTTTTGCAGCCAATATTCATTATCCTACAAACTTGGGATAGGAGGGTGAGTGAACAAGTTATCCATTGGTTGGAACCTACATCCCCATTGTTAGATGTACTAAATCCTGCACACTGCTCCTTCAAATTGACAATGTGAGCATATGTCGCCATTTTGCAATTTCTGTTATTTTCAGTTGAGAATGTTTCAAAGTAATCTTAAAAAATTCAACTTACTTTTTGTTTCTACTGTTTATAAGTATGATGTTTAAATATGAAATGCTGTATTCATTAGTTGTACTATAATTCTACAAATATTTTTATATTTTAAGTTTTCAGAGTAATTGTTTCCTACAGAACATTTTGTGATGTCATTTTGTTGAACCTGTTTGATTGGAAAATGTTAGAAAAAAGCTGTAAGATAACAGTATTCTAGCTGTAGAACTTTAGGTTCTGTATATATTTTAGTGTTTGATCATACAAATCTAATAAAAAAAATGTAAACATCAACAACATCTCATCAGAACTTTATTTAAGGTATTTTAATTAGGGCTGTCAAGTTAATGCGTTAACGCAAAAAAAAATTAACGCCACTAATTATTTTAACGCGATTAACGCATGTGTATTTTTTGTCCTCGGCCGCCCGGTAGTTTCAGAGCGCATCGAGTTTAAAATACCATCTACAAGCTGATGCTGACAGCCCCGCTCCTGCCGCCCGCTTGTGGCAGACCACACTTCCACGCTCACCGGCAGGCACCGACTGGCTGTTGGGAGGACCGGGAGGGTGTGTGTATGTGTGGCCCGAGCGAGCGAGAGAGAGAACTTACGTGCATTGTTGTTGTTAGCATCTGGTGCTAGCTAGCTGCGCTAACAGATATGGAGCTGTTTAAATGAAAACAGAGGAGCGACATTTCGCCACAACTGCGCCGAGCACTTGACTTTATGCAGGAAGCCAGACAGTGGGACATTGTACGAAAAGTCAGCACGGATAGTGCGCAACATGATTGCAGCGTCCAGGCAGCTCCCGTTCGAGCATATGCCTTGAGTTGCACATAGCTCCAACGATCCATCACACACACACACACACACACACACACACACACACACACACACACACACACACACACACACACACACACACACACACACACATACACACACACTGTATTGTATTATTGTATGAGAGAGGTTCCAGGTCGAATTGAGGCGAATATTTGTAATGCAGAGGTTGTTGTGTTTAATATTAATGAGAATATTTGTCATTGTTCAAATGATAATAAACATTAGCATAAAGCATATTTGTCCACTCATATGTTGACAGCCCTAATATATATATATATATATATATATTAGTTATTATATATATATATATATATATATATTAGTGCTGTCAAAATTATCGCGTTAACGGCGGTAATTAATTTTTTGAATTAATTGCGTTAAAATATTTAACGCATTTAACGCATGTGCAGAATGGCCCGCCCCATACGTGCCACCAGTGGCAGCGCCAGGGTATGGCTGGGGTAGGCTACACCCATACCAAGAAATGGCTTAGCCCCACCATGAAAAATGATGTTAAAGTAAGCAAAATAAAGTCTGCCAACTCGCGCGGAGTAAATTGCACAGACAGCAGTTAGTAAGATTGATTTCAGTAGCCACGGTTTTGAAAACTTTTGTCACATAGTGATCGACTTCTCAATAGAACATCTTTGATAACGGCGTGGTGTTGTTGCAGGAAGTCCCGACGGAGAATACTTTTGCTGTAGTACAGGGGTGCACATAACTGGTACGCAGGTTATGTGCGTAATCTCTCTGAAATGCGTACCGTCACTTGTGTCACAAAGCGCATTTGCGTACCGACGTACTTGTGAAGCTTTTCCAGAAGGCGGTTAGATCACCGGACGACAGAGTCAGTCTCCGTGTGCACAGACAGGGCTGCTGTTAACGTCGGTCTGTACAACGGAATTGTGCCAAAACTACGCCAACTGGCTACGGAGGGAGACTCCCTTCACTGGAGAACTGCGCTAAAACAGCTGATCACAACGTTCACACTCTGTGGTCACGAAGTACTCCACTAGCCGCCCCCCCCCCCCTCTGTCAACTTTCCTGAAGTACTCCACTCGCCGCCCCCTCCCCCCCCCCCCCCCCCCCCCCCCCCTCTCTGTCGACTTTCCTGAAGTACTCCCCCGTTGATAGAGATCAACACGTAATGAATTAAGACCCCACGGTTTGATGATTGATAGGTGTGTGGGTTGTCTTTCATTTTGACACGCAGAAAAATGTTATAATACACATAGATACTGTATGTTAAATGGATATATCCGCCTTCTTTCATTTATCTTTCCATTCCCACAACAATATACATAAATAAATGGCATATTTTGGAAAATAGTTCGAATGGTGATTAATCATGATTAATTAATTTTTAAGCTGTGATTAATCTGATTAAAATTTGTAATCGTTTGACAGCCCTAATATATATATATTAGGGGTGTAACGGTTCACAAACATTTCGGTTCGGTACGTACCTCGGTTTTTTGGTCACGGTTCGGTTCGGTACGTTTTCGGTACAGCAGAATTTTTTTTCACAAAATAAAACATATATATATATATTTTTTTATTATTATTATTAAACTGTGAATAATGTATTCACTCAAATAAATACAAAATATAATAAAATAAACATTAAGGTGCAGCATTTCGATGAACTGAAATAATCTGTATTTGAACTTTACTGTAGGCTACTAGTACTCACAAAACATAAACTATTAGTTTTGGGTTTTTTATTTTTTATTAAACTGTGAATCTTCACTAAAAAAAATATAAAATAAAATAAACATTAAGGTGCAGCTTTTCGATTCACTGAAATAATCTGTATTTGAACTGTAGCCTACTGTACTAGTTCCTAAGCAGCCAGCTTGACATTAGGACTTGCTTGTCATTGTATTTTCATGTTTTTTTAAAGAAAAATTAACTTGTCCACATTGCTTGCCGAAAGGGCAGATCTGCTGGCACTAACAAAGTCTCCTGCTGTGGAGAACACCCTCTCTAGGGACAGAGGCAGCAGATACAGCCAGGTAGCGCTTTGCTAACATGGCAACATAAGGATATTTGGTGTTTGTAATAGCTTTGGCTCGGTCTGAACTCTCTGCGAGTGGTGGAGGCTTACATGCTAGCGGGAGTTGGGTTTGCACTTCAGTCTTTTTTTCTTTTGGTACCGGTGATATTCACGTTCGGGTGATGCCTTTTCAAGAGTGTGCTAGCTTGATGTATTGCCAGCCGCGTAACCAATTTTAGTTGAACAATGCCGACAAACAGCTTTGGTTCGGTCCACCTGTCTTTGTCCTTCATCCTTGTACGTAACTGCGAAACCAAAATGTTCTCAAACCGGAGACTTCAATGATGCTGGAGGATTTTCGAGCTCAACTTTATCTGCGTTCGCCATTAATTTTCGACAGTTCCTCAAATTACTGACTACATTTGAACGCATCCCTCTGACCAGCTCTCATAGTATGCCTCTCATCCAATTAAATGACTTGCTCGCTCTATGACGCGTTGAACCCAATGTGAGCAAATTACTCTGAATGCTGCGACGCAGCACCTGAGATTACTTCCAAAAAGTTGTTCACGTTCTCAATTTTTTACGTTTAACGTTATATTCGTTCGGTACACTTCGGTACACACCTGTACCGAACCGAAGGGCCCGTACCGAATAATTTTGGTACGGGTACGTGTACCGTTACACCCCTAATATATATATATATTATTATTATTATATTATATATATGCATTTATTGTTTTCCTGCCCTAACTTTTATTTAATTTTTTCTCCTGTTTTCTTTGTACTCCTTCATTTCTATACGTTTTTGACGCAATAATGCCACTGTATTAGGATGATGCACGGGAGGGCTACTTTCCACAAGCTATGCTTCAGCCCTCCCACTTCTACTAATTATGTTCATCTTTGTGTGTATGAATACAACTTTTTTTGTTTTTCGGATGAATAAAAAAAAAAAAAACTTTCAGCTTGGAGGCCCCCTAGTGGCCGCGGGGGCCCCCGCATAGTCCGCCTATAGGAAGAAACGGCCCTGGAGAGATGTATCCATAGATCTCTTAATTTTGCTCTCAAAGTGCACCAGATTGATGCTTTTAACTTCAATATTTAAAAATAAATCTTCCCAGGGGAGCTTGTCCCCGGACGCGTCTATCGTTTTTCCAACCCAGTTTAGATTTAACCACGCCCACTTCCGCATTACGCAAGGATCGACGTAGCTCTACGCGATAGCGTCATAGACGCGACACACCCGTGAAATCTGAATCTGACAAGCGAAATACCGTCCTTTTAAACGCCGCATAATATACAATATACAATATAATAGTGCTTCTTTGTCAATATGACTGACGACCACACTTATGCAGTGCTGAGGTAATGTTAATTAATCATTTAATATGAATTCCTGATGGATATAAGAGGGATACATTAGCAAACATCTGTGTATATATAGCCTATATATAATGTTTCGTTTTTTTGTTTGTCATGTAACATATTAAGGTTTTTACCTTCTGTTTAGGATGTAAAGGTATCTATGTAATATTGTATTTAAAGATAGACATTTATAATATGTTATAAATAAATGTCTATTTTGTTATATAATACAACATATAACATTTGACATTAATAACAGGCATGATTATTACACAGTCAACCCTTATTCAGAGTGCCTAATAAATGTATATATTTTTTTACAGTGCAGATTTTGGCTTTTTTGGGACCATCGCACATGTGTGTAAGCAGGGCCGCCCCTCCCTACAGGCCAATCACGCAGGCTGCATGGGGCCCCGCGTTGCGCAGGAGGCCTCGCCCAGAGGTCCTCAGCTGCTGTGCGCAGTTCTCCGCGCACCCCCCGCGAGAGTGAGAGGTGACAAAGGGGAGCACGTCTGTAACCCGACACCGTTGCAATGAATCGACATCTGACCAATCACGGCTTTGATACGGCCACTAGTGCAGGTGAAGAGATGTCGGTGAAAAGACAGTTTCAGTATGGAGCAAGCAAGAGGGGAAAAAAACAAAACATGAAGAAACTAGAGCATCACTCGAAGGTGAGTTATTGTATGAGTCAAATGTACAACTTGTGAATGTTGTATAAGTCAAATTGCCAATTGCCATATTAAAACATCAGCTGCAATTCACGACATGAAGAAGGCAGTCTCTGCAGCATATGGGCTAATGGAGATGAAGTTATTTCCAGCATTCTTTATTTAACATTCATTCAAGTATGTGATGCCTTTTATCTGCTAATGTACAGGAGGAAGAGTGATACACTGTCTGTCTAGTTGGCTTACATAACAGTTAAAGTTTACAGCCTAAAAAACATGGAGCATTTTTTCCCCTTTTATTCATTTTTATGTCAATTTGCACATTTCATGGTGACGCTCAGCCTCTCCCCTTAACTCCTAACAGTCATCATCATGTCAACCACAACACAGATAAATACTGAGAGAAATGTGTGTGTAGTTGTTGATACATTGCTGACAGAGGGAACTACGTTTGAATACAGATTTAAGAAATATCAGTTTTGTCATCAGCAACATCAGCATGTTTTGTCTTGACTATATTACAATATTATAATAAAATAACAGTATTTATATTATTGAATTGATTATGATTATTATTATTAGTAGAAGTAGTTTATTTGCATTAATTATATTTTAATCTTTTTGAGGCTAGTATTTGGCAGGAAATGCAGACGTACCTGTAAACTGAACGACATACATGCACATTTACCATTTACCTCACTGTATAAAAAAGTAACTGTTGATAATAATAATAAACAGGAATTATATTTGCAAAGTAGCCTACTTTGTTTCCAAAAAAAAAAAAGTTTCACTCCTGTCGGTTGGGGGAGGGCCTCATCTCACAATGTCGCTTGGGGCCCCAAGTTGGCCAGGGGCCAGTAATAGGGGCCTGTGTGTAAGTAACAAGTATGCTGTATAATCTGCAACAACTGTCAGGTGGTGTTATTGATTATCTTTGCAAAAGAGCCCCCACCAATATTGATTTTGAAAAATATATTTTAATTGAAATGGAGCAAAAACAAAAGGGTAGAATTGATCATACCATATTATGTTATTATTACAACTGTTTTTATTATATTGTGTTGTTTATATATATATATATATATATATATATATATATATATATATATATATATATGTGTGTGTGTACTAATTAATATAAAGTGTATATATGTGAGTGTGTATAAATGAATAAATACATGTGTGAGTACATTTATGTGTGTGTTTATATATATATATGTTTATAAATGAATAAATGTGTGTGTATATATATATATATATATATATATATATATATAAAATAGTATCATTAAATAATGCTGTCAGATAAATGAAGTACACAGTAATAGTCAAGGTTATATTCAATATTCTGCACACCAGCTGATAAGATATTTAAAATGTCTTGTTTGTCCTGAAAACGACATTTGAGGATACACATAACTGCCGAAGAAGAAGTCTATGACGCTATCGCGTAGAGCTACGTGGATCCTTGCGTAATGCGGAAGTGGGCGTGGTTAAATCTAAACTGGGTTGGGAAAATGATAGACGCTCCCCGGACCCCCCTACGTGAGGTCCACACACCACCTATACAAATAGCACTTTAACCCTGCTTACACCTATATGCCTGGAGTCTTCATTGTAACTGTCACACTGTGTATTTGCGTGGGGAGTGTTGCAGTAGAAAATTCCACTGTAGCGACCGGTATATTAATGGGAAACCCTAAATGTTTGAGCACCCTCTATGAATCAATCAATCAATCAATCAATGTTTATTTATATAGCCCAATATCATGAATATATATGAAACGTCATGCTACCCCACAGCACCACAAACATAAATATCTGGCGCCGCGCCACTGAGCCTGACTATTTGTGTTGGGGGGGGCCCGACTTTTTTTTTTTCTCCAAAGGGAGGGCCTGACAGAAAAAGTTTGAGAACCACTGCCTTAGGCCAATGAGTATGACATGTTAATGTCATCATATTTTTGTCAAAGTTTAGTGGAACACGAGGTGAACGCCTGTCTTCAGGTCATATGGCCATAAGTCGTCAGTCAGAACAGTGCAGTTGGTACTCCGCCCTGTGGGTGATGCTGTTAGTACCAACATTTCACACCACCGAAGCTCTGAGCATTTTTGGCCAATTTGTTTTAACATTAACGGTTACCCCCCGCTTTTTTCGGAAGCCTACTGAAGGTCCCTATTGGCACATCAGTATTCAATAATTACATTTTCCATATAACAGCCTTGAAAAAACAAAACCTCCGCTATGCGACAGAGGAAGGGGTAGTTTGAGACGCTGTAGCAGGTAAGCAGTCTGTTAGATGCTAAGCTAGCTGCTAAGCTATCCGACTAAAAACTGAATTTAACGCTAGTCAGTTTTGCTGTCTGTTCTGTCCTAAATTTGCAAAGTGACTTAAGTACAGCATGTCACCGTGGAATACAGGTTGGTTTATCAAAAGCCAGGCTTTGTCTTTCCTCACAATTAGTAAGTATGTAAGCCAAAGTAATCTTTGTGAACGCAGCGTTGTGTCAACAGTGACGAGAGGGGGGCTTGTCCAAAAGACAGTTGGTCTTTTTTCTTTTTCTTCAGTGCTGTCAGTACAGTAACAGTCTACAAGGCTGGTCTTTTTCTTCGAAAGTAATCTTTCCACATTGTTTCTACTTTACAGAGTGCATTGACTACATACATCTTAAGTGAGGCTGGCTGAAGGATGGATCCAATCGACTGGGATGCCATACGAGCAATCCAGAGAAATCTGCACCCAAATCATCAAAATGACATAAATAACAGCATTGAGAATACCCCAAGAACTAATATTGAGTGGGACGCTTACTGTGAATACTCAAGACCCACTGTTGGTGAAGCACACAGCAGCATGAGAGTGAATGTGGAACACGAGCGACTGAGTCCTTCCTTTCATAATGTTTATATTAAAGACTCAGAAGTCCAGGACCCAGACGGAGAACCGCTTCCATCGGTTGAAGAAGATCCAGAGCTGTCAAGAAAGAGGAAAGAGCTTAGAGAGATAGAGGAGCGGATAATGTTTAAGAAAGCTGCCATTGCTCTGAAAGCAGTTGAACCAACACTGCCAAACGTTTCCAGTAATGCAGCTACATGCAAAGGGGCAACTCTTAAAGAAAGGGTGAATGTCATTTTGCAGAAAATAAATCCTGCCATATTTAACTCAATGGTAAGTACGTTTTGTTAATGGTTAGATAATCCTTTGTTTAATATTTTTTTAACGTGGGTTTCTTACCAATTTGCAGCGTCCAACTGTGTTCCACAAATTAAACTGTAGGCCTATACTGTACTGCTTTATTGTTTTTCAGTTTTGGTCGCACAGAGAGCGAATGCACTCATCCAGGCTGAGCAAAGATAGTCTCCTGCAGAACAACCATCCCCTGAAGCTCAGAGTGAAGGCGCTAATGAAGAGGAGATGCAGTGATCCAGCACGCAAGGTTTGTACCACTTTTTGCCCCTTAATTTGTAGAAAAAGTATATCAATATATACAAGAAAATACATTAATAATGATGGTAATCATCCATATTTATCTAGCCATCTGGGTTCTATCTATAGCTACTTATCCTTTAACCTTTCCGTAACCTTAAAGGTAAATTACACTTTCTTTTTTGAATATACTCATCACTTGTAATGTTGAAATAATACTGCAATTATTATTGCAATATAGGTTGTTTTTTAAAAAGCCACCTAGACCATCAAAATGTGCGTAACTCCTTCCATTATCGTGTTTATTTACAGTGCTGAACTGATAAATCAGCTGGCTATTATTAGCTTAATGCAGATTTATTGGAATCAGATTTGATAACAAGACATTTCAGCACAGGAATCCCATGAACCTTAAATCAATCTCAGTGCCATTTTTCATATCGATGTCTTTTATCGGAATAAGCACCCTGGTCACACTGATGTTAAAGTCCATTTGCAATTGTATCAGGTCGGACCTAAAAACATAGATGTATAACTTTTAAAATGGCTGTATTTAATTCCCTGAAGTAGAGAGCGCAGAAATGTGCTCTATTAAATTAATAAACTCAATTGTCATAGACTTTTAGACCTTTAGAAGTTCCAATCATAAAAAAAAGTAATGTGCTTGCCATAACTTTTTGTTTCTCATGAAATGAGGTGTAAAAAAAATAAAATGTTTTTGAATATCTGTCCTTTCCTCAGTGCGGTGAAACCCCACCGTCTCCCCCCAGTCGAAGCTTTACCTCACCAGCCAAGGAGGAGACTATCGCCAACGAAGGTTTCCAGCGCTTCCTCAGCGTGCTCAACAAAGGAGTGGACATAGACTTCCTCAGCAGGATTGTCAATGATGATGATGATGATGATGAAGATCTCCCTTCAGGCGAGCAGCTCCTAACCACTCAGCCCCCTGCAGTAGAGAAAGAGCCACATCCATCTTTCAGGAGCGAGGTCCAGCGATCAAACAGTGAAGCCTCGCTTCCCGACTTCAGTCAGACCAACAGAGGCCACGACACCTTTTGCATGCCGGGCGATGAAGAAAGTAGGAATGAAGGAGGAGAAAGCAAGTTTGGTTCTAGCATACCATCAAAGTCACCTGTTTCAGTTGTGAAGAAGAAGGAAGAAGAAGATAAACCAAAGGTGGATGTGCAGCATGAACAGCTTCAGAATATTCTTAAAACTCTGGGGTTGAACCTGGAAGTGGAAGGGATGAGCAAACTAGAAGATCGGACTCAGGAGAGACTGTACGGGAAGAAGAATGAAGACACAAATGTAGAAGGATGTAGAGCAGCACAGGAGAGTCAGCATAGTGGCCCCCAGAGACATTTCAGTAACTCTTCATCCTCCTCAAGGTCCACCAAGTCTAGAAGCTTAAGTCCCAGCCTCCCAATGCGTCAGTGCTCCCCCAGCACTGGAAACCTGGAACGAAAGTCTGAACAGACTTATTCGAGAGAGAGGAGAGACAGGATTATAGACAATAGCAGAGACATATTTAGAGACAGAAGCAGAGACAGGGTTATAGACAGAAGCAGAGAAAGGATTATTGACAGAAGCAGAGACAGAAGCAGAGACAGGATTATAGACAGAAGCAGAGACAGAAGCAGAGACAGAAGCAGAGACAGAAGCAGAGAAAGGATTATTGACAGAAGCAGAGACAGAAGCAGAGACAGAAGCAGAGAAAGGATTATTGACAGAAGCAGAGACAGAAGCAGAGAAAGGATTATTGGCAGAGACAGAAGCAGAGAAAGGATTATTGACAGAAGCAGAGACAGAAGCAGAGACGGAAGCAGAGACGGAAGCAGAGACGGAAGCAGAGAAAGGATTATTGACAGAAGCAGAGACAGAAGCAGAGACAGAAGCAGAGACGGAAGCAGAGAAAGGATTATTGACAGAAGCAGAGACAGAAGCAGAGACGGAAGCAGAGAAAGGATTATTGACAGAAGCAGAGACAGAAGCAGAGACAGAAGCAGAGACAGAAGCAGAGAAAGGATTATTGACAGAAGCAGAGACAGAAGCAGAGACAGAAGCAGAGACAGAAGCAGAGACGGAAGCAGAGAAAGGATTATTGACAGAAGCAGAGACCGAAGCAGAGACAGAAGCAGAGAAAGGATTATTGACAGAAGCAGAGACAGAAGCAGAGACAGAAGCAGAGACAGAAGCAGAGAAATGATTATTGACAGAAGCAGAGACAGAAGCAGAGAAAGGATTATTGACAGAAGCAGAGACAGAAGCAGAGAAAGGATTATTGACAGAAGCAGAGACAGATTTAGAGACAGAAGCAGAGACAGGATTATTGACAGAAGCCGAGACAGAAGCAGAGACAGGATTATTGACAGAAGCAGAGACAGAAGCAGAGACAGGATTAGAGACAATAGCAAAAACAGAATTGGAGACAGAAGCAGAGAAATTGTTATAGACAGAAGCAGAGATGGAAACAGTCTTACACAAAACCAAACCAACCCCCATCCCAACCCGGATAATTGTTCTACATTTCCACAATACAGTTTGTCCGAGGACTCACAGTACACTGCCTATGATAAAGGCACTTACAGCTCTGCCACAAATACTTACTGGGGACAGACGCAGGTGTCTATTCCTCCCTCCCTTTACCCCGGTGAGGGTCCTTACCCCCTAAACCCTTACCATAACTTTCCTGATTTTGTGGGGGAACCTCACATGGTTAACCCCTATCACAACCCCCTTGACACAAACTTTTTTGTAAATCCAGACTTGTCTGCGAGTGAAGGCCAAGTTGCATCTTTTTCCAAGATTCGCTGCCTGCAGGTCATCGACAGTACGCAGCAGTGTGTAATGAAAAAGAACACCACAAAGAATTATAAGAAGAATTTGAGTGCAAGGAAACTCAGGAAGGTTCAATACTGGGACAATGTAATGGCGAAACATGAACGAAAAACGTTATTATCCGAAGTGCCTAAGGCAGAGGCTGAGGTGGACCCTCCACCTTTGCCACCGAAGTTGCAGGAAAATAACATTGAACGTGTGTCCCAACCCGAGCCGATACACAAGAAGAAACGGCAGCTAACAGAGGAGGAAGTCAAAGCGAACCTGAGGAAAACGGTTGGTTACATTAGCTTCCTAATCCATGTAATTTCAGGAGGTCATGTTATGGAGGTTTGATCCCACTTGGATGGGATTTCAGTTTATCATGCCGAAAAGTTAGGCTACCAGCTAAGCTAAATTTAATTTGTGGATCAGGGCAAGTATTTATCTAGTGTTGCAGAAGAAAAAAATCACTCTTACCTGACATTTGATCAACTTTCTTAAAGCTACAGTAAGTACATTTATCAAAAATATACTTATATTTGTTAAATCTGTTTATCCTGACAGTAGTGAATGAGACAGATATGTGAAAACATAATCCTCTATTGCTTCAATGATCTTTAATTTGAAGATTACATGCAGAAAAAAAGCAACCAATCAGATCAGAGCAGTCTCTAACACACTGTTAATCACTGCTGCATGAAATCCGATCATCAAACTAAGCAGCACTGAAAAAATATGAAGATAGATTCTGTTACTGCATTGACTATTTCTCGTCTCTATTGTTTTCAGAAATATTTTTGTTAAACTGTAAAATTAAAGTTTGCGCGGGTTGGTACTTGGTTTTAGCGCAACTGTTTTCAATGTGGAGCCTGGACCGCAAACATTCATTTTTAACACTTAACAGCACATAAAATATGTCTCGGACAACATTTCAGTAACAAAACTGACAGAATTGTGATATCATAGTATGACAGTTTAGTTCGGCTTGGTTAAATCTTGTTAATGCCATTAGGAGTTAAAGCTCACCTATTATGCTATATTTGAACAAAATATTATAGGGCCATATCTATACAAAACATGTTTATGAAGTGTTTTGCTCAAAATACCAAACAGATCACCCATTGCAGCATGCCTCATACCCCTCTATTTCAGCCCTGTTACTAGGGTTGAGTGCTATTGCCTAGGGATGTAACGATATACCGAATATCGCGGTAAATAAACGTCCCAATACCGTCGTGAGACTGACAAAATCTACCGCGATTATTTTTTTTTTAAAAACACTTTTTTTTAAAAAAAAACCTTTATTTAACCAGGTGGTCCCATTGAGACCATCGATCTCTTTTTCAAGAGAGACCTGTCCAACATGGCAGGCAGCAAGGTTACAACATAAACATAAAACAACAGAACACAAAAGGACATCGTATTTACAGGGCTACATTTACACACCTAGAGACATTGACAAGTACCAACAGTATATTTATATCTCGCCCTGTCAATAAGCCTCACCTTCTTGGCAAAAACGGTGGAGAGACAATGCACAGTTTGACTTTTTCGCTGTCCGTCATTTTGACAGACAGGATCGTAAAATGTCCGTCATAATCCCTTATTACCCGTCGGGTCTGAACAGTTCACAAGAGAGCACGCTCATGAACTGTCAACGGGGGGGGGGCGGCATGCACGCACGGCATGCACGCGAGGTGCATGCCGTGTGTGCATGCACCTCGCGAGAGCGCACACAGCGTAAAGCAAAACCTCCCAGACATGTGTTGATCTGTACGGCAAAGTACTGGTTTGGAAACTATATAATTTCCTTTTGGAAGGCATGCATAACACGGCATAACACCAGAGCCTCGCTGCGGGGAAACGTTGGCGCTGTTCCGAGTTTGTTCTAATCTGTCAAAATGACAGACAGCTTTCAGATTTTTCTGTCACTGATAAATAAAATATTCGGTTAACGCGACCACTGCTGTGCTGTCCCAGCAACATCAGTAATAAGCGAGAGAGTTTTTTCCAGAGCAGGGGATATTGTAAATGCCCAAACATCCCAGCTTATAAATACCTGGAAATGTGGACATTCTCATATTCCTAAAAACCTGTCTGATGATGCTGAGTGAGTGACTAGTGAGTTTGAGTTGAGTTACTTGAAAAACTAAAGTGAAACTTGATTTATTTTATTGCAGTGTCTAATTATTAAATGTCCTTGTTTATTTGTGAGATGCAGTGGCACAAAGAAAATGCCTACTTTGTTTGGTAGTACTATAGGTACAAAAACACTGGTTTTCTTGTTCCAATCTGTTACTGTCACTTTGTTTTTGACACTTTAAAATACTGCTATCCTACTAAAATGCTGTACAAATCAGATTTATTATTTAATAAAGAAATGTTTTTATTTTTTTTATTTATTATTCAATATCGCGATAAATACCGTCGTTTTTGGTATCGTTACATCCCTACTATTGCCCCTTTCACACCTACGCAGTAGGGATGCCAGCGATTAATCGTTTAATCGTTACAGTCTCCATAATCGATTATTATTTTTAAAAATCGATTATATTTTTTTTTATTTTTTTTATTATTTAATTAAAAAAAAAATTCTGGCTTAGTTTCAACCAAAATATAGACTAATGCTAATAATAGTAATAGTATTAATAATTGTAAATGGTGGGGGGGGGGGGTCGGTCGGTCGGTCGATTAATCGATTATTAATCGCCAGGGCTGCCGATTAATCGATTTTAATCATGGTCAGTTTCTGGCAACCCTACTACGCAGTTCCCGTTCTAGCTCCGTGCTAGAGCTTTTCTGGTTCGGAACCGGTTTTTCTTTTCAGCCCTCGTTTTGTTCACACCGCCCAGAGCCCGACTGGTGCTGCTGCGTCATGACGTCACAGGTTACGTCGCTGATTTTCTCCCCAACGACGTCGGATCGATGATCGTGTTGCTTTTAATCATACGAAGCCAGATTAAATTAAATAACGACTTATCAACCCTTGTACTTTTCTCCAGAGTGCTGTGGTTCATTGTTTATTAATGTGTTTCAGCGGCATTTATCGACCATCACAACGCTGTTCAAAATGGGTGATGTTAGCATAGCAACCAAAGCTAAACTGACTATCTTGACTACTTGTTGCTATCCTATTGTGCCATAAGCCGTTTTCTACAGGCACATTTTACTGGCGTATTTTTCGTTATGATTCTACTTGTGATAGTCGGACATGAGTCATGACAACCTGTGCAGCCCATGTATTGATTCCATCCGATAGCTGCTATAATACAAAACAAAACGTCTGCCTGCTCTCCACAATGATCAATGACAGCGAAGGGATGGTACAAATAAACAGAATCACACGAAGCCTGGTTAGTGTTGCCTGACTTTATAAAGTGTGTTTTTTTTAATAAGTGTGTGGTTGCGTTCTAGTCACTTTGGTCAGCGCTACTGCTTGTTACAACTTTAATTTGTCGTACTCGCCTTCAATTGTTATTGCTCAGGTTGATCCTGCCCCCGCCTCCGACGTAAGCGTGACGTATGCGGTTCTTGCTTCTAGACCGACAATTTGTTGGTGCTTGAAAAGCACCGGGTTTTGGAGCTTAGAGGCGGCTTTGCTGCGGTGTGAACAGGAAAAACCGGTGCTTTTCAGGCTCTAGTTCCGAACCGGCCCTGGAACCGCGTTGGTGTGAAAGCCCCATAAATGTAACCGAGCTGCTGCTGGCCACGCCCCTTTGGAGCGCCCGCATTCAAGCAGTGAGCTCTGAAGAGAAGGCTGTCTACTGGTAGAAACTCAGCTAAACACTGCCGTGATTAAACGCCATATTATGTTCCAAACCACATCAAGCATTATTTCTGAAACAGTATGGAGCTCAAACACTTTCTCTCTCACGGGTTTCCCACAAGGACAGTTCCTTTTTATATCCGGCTTCTTTACACATATTATCTCCAGTACAGTGTTAGCTCAGTGTTAACGTTGGTTGCTAATGTAAACACAGACCATATTATTTCCAAAACACGTCACGCATTGTTTCTGATACAGCGACTTTATTGATAGAGGACGATAGGTTGGGGCAAATCTGGATCAGCTCCGTTGTACCCCCGTTTTTAGAGATGTGGGTAAGGAGGAAAAGAGAGAGGGTTGTATTTTGACTTTGTGATTCTCCTTACACATCGGGGACACATATTTATGTACAAAAGACAACCAAAAGTGCATAATAATATATATGGTGACCTAATAATAGGTAACCTTTAACACTGGGGGGGAGGTAGGGAAACTTGCACCACTTTCAGGAGATAGTGAATTTATTTTTCTTACTAACTGCATCTGAACTGCGGAAATCCCTCTTATTGTTTTAAGAGATGTTCATAGATGAGTGTTGATCAAGGATTTTGCGTGGGATGTAAAATAAATGGCCTGTTCCTTCGATAAAACCAAAGCGATCAGTCTCACAAGCTACATGTTCTTAATTGTTACATAATAAATGTAATCATTTATTCCATTTTGTGACACTACCAATGACTGCTTTTAAGAGATATATTCCACGATAATAAAGTGTATTTCCCAAACTTTACAGAAAGAGTATATAGGGACGGCACAATTGATACAAAATGTACTAAAACTAGTGCAATATCAAAATCGCAGTAAGTAGAGGCAATATTTGGTAAAGAAAAATATTGCATATATCTGAATGAAGTATTTTGGAGCTTCAGAGAAGTCCAGGGCTCCAAACAGTGTCCTGGAGTCTATAACAATCCTTGTTTGGTACAGGTCCTCTAATAAAGCATTGTAAAACGATGCATAGTGGTGACTTGGGTATTAACCATTACATGATACTTGTTAGACGCTTTTATCCAAAGCGACTTGCATACTCAATACTGTGGAATCCCCACAGGAGCAATTTGGGGTGAAGTGTCTCAGGGACACAACGACATGCTGACTACAGTGGGGTTTGAACCTGTGACCCCCTGATCCGAACACCTTCACACAACCCACTGCGCCACACGCCTCCTTGCACACCAAATGCTTTAGTCTTTTCAAGTTTACATTAAATACATTTATGTATTCATGGTCTTGGCCTGTCAGTTTTACTTCTCATATTCTCAGGCAAATATCTCATTGATTATTGAGATGAGGAGTTATGCCATTTAGCAAAGCTGTCATTATATTACAGCAGATATAACGTCATAAAGCACAAAATAGAACTTCTGTCTTCTCAGTTTCCTTTTTTTTAATGAAAACTACAACACATGATGAGTGTTTCTAGTCCTTAAAGTTATTATTGATAAACAGTTCCAGATATCGTCAGAATCAGAATATCTTTATTAGTCCCACAGAGGGGACATTTACATTGTTACAGCAGAAAAGAGCCAAAGACAGCTTAATCTTAGAGGATTTCCAAACATTAGTGTTTTAAGGCCTGTGCTAAACTTGCTACTGTTACTGAAAATGCCACAATATAATATATTCAACCCCCTTCTATTGTTTTTGTTTTAAGCTTGAAGCATTTAACCAGAAGGTGAAGCAGAGTGTCCCACAGCCAGTGAACTTCCCATCGCCTCACACTGATTACGAAGGTAGGTGCACTAAAGCAGTACTTCTCAAAGTGTGGTCCGCGGACCACTGGTGGTCCGTGAGCGCCCCCTAGTGATCCGTGAGTATATTGGTAAAATTTCACATTTGAAAGAAATACATTTATTTAAGTTTTTCGCACTCTCGCGGGAATATCTCCGCAATGGAACGAGCTTAAGTTTAACTTTCGATTGCATGAAATAGCCCAGATAAACACCTTAATCACACATGTTGCCACTTGTTTGTACCATTTTCAGGCGATTTGTAAAAAACGATGTGTTTTTGGATATTTGTGGAGTTAGGTGGTCCGCGAGTGTTTTTTTATTGGTTAGGTGGTCCTTGGTATGAAAAAGTTTGAGAAACACTGGACTAAAGCCTGACAACACTGATTGTTGACTGTGTTTTCATTGAATAAAGGTTTGATAAATGTTCCTGATTGAGACTGTCTCCGTTTACACATCAAGTGAAATGTCTAATTTAACCCTCCAATAATTTATCAGTACCCATTAATGATTTGACATGTATTATGTTTTGTTATATTTAGCTCCTACTAAGGCTGCTCGATTATGGCAAAAATCATAATCTCGATTATTTGGGTCAATAATTGATATCACGATTATTAAAAACGATTATCCATGTACTTTGAAAACATCAATTTATTGAGAATTTTTTTTTGAACAGTATGTTTTTAACAGTTGATTACCCTGAACTTTAAGTATAACTCAACTGAAAAACCAAAAAATAAATTAATAATAATAATAAAAAAATAATCGTTGTATTCCGATTACGTTGTTTTCGTAATCGTTGCAAGCCATATACTCGTAATTGCGATTTAAAATACGATTAATTGAGCAGCCCTAGCTCCTACCAACAAAACATCGCAGCCTATCTTTCAGTTCTTTATTGAAATGCTATTGTATAGATAAAGGATGTCCATACAATTCAATGCATGACAATTAAAACAGAAATATGTCAGCAGAATTGAGTAACTGTTGTCTGGTCTCACTTGTTAATCCTATTTCTCTCCTTTGTTGTGTAGATGCATCATGACTGTCTGATCATTTGAAGCTGCTGTGAGAGATCATCTGGACTTCAGATCCAACATACACATTCAGTCACTGTTACAGGAGGATGTAGTATTTTAGTTGTATTTCCAAACATGTTGAAAAGTAAACTATATATTCCTTAAAATAATATGTTTGTGCCATGTATTACCAGTTTCTGTAAAGAAATTGTCCTTATTTCTGTGAATTTCTTCTTTGGAAATCAGTTTCTTGCTGTATACATTTGATTAAAAATACATGTTTTTCAGGCTTTGTCTTAATTTGTTATATTTTTTTAATTAAGTGAAGTGATGGGTCAGACTAAGCATACAGAGCCCTAATACATTGAGAACATGACAAGAGAAAAAATAAGTTGTTTCTTATGGTGTGGGCTGTGTGTATTATCATTGCTGCAGGGCTGTCTACTGTAGTGTTTTGTGAGTGTGCATGTGACTATAGAGGCGATATAGGGCTTTTTAAAGAGAGAGGAGAAACACACTCCCATCCTGTACTGCCAACAGACCCATTGGGAAAGACTGTCGCTGTAAACAGAGATGGCAGAGCAAGGAAACAGGGAAAGGATGGCTAAATGAATGATAAAGAAATAAAAAAATAAAGTCAAATATGAAGCTCACTTGCCACTTTATCAGGTACACCTGTTCTACTGCACGTAAACGCAGATCTAATCAGCCAATCACATGGCAGCAACTCAATGCATTTAGGCATGTGCAGTAGATGGTGAAGAGGACCTGGTGAAGTTCAAATGGCATCAGGATGGGGAAGAAAGGTGATTTAAGTTACTTTGAACGTGTTATGGTTGTTGGTGCCAGATGGGCTGGTCTGAGTATTTCAGTCCGAAAAAGGGTACATTCTATGGAATCAAACAAGAGACAGAAGTATTTGAATTGTATCAGACACCGAATTTATAGCATTGAAAATAATTACTTTAAAAATCATGTATCTGAATTGTTTTGCTCCGAATTTACCAGTGTGCATCTGGACCCGGTGACGACATTACCTATTGACGCAGCAACCACTGTAAGTTATATTCTTGTTTAATTAGACTTCTCGGTTTCATTTATTCGACTCTGTATAATTGTTATTGTACCTTAAACGGCTAAATCGCTTTTGAGAGATTTTAAATCTCAGATCTGCTCAGGCGAAACCTGCTTCACAGGTCTCAGCACTCAAGCCTGCATTATTAATATAGGCAGGGCCAGTCTATTGTCGCCCATCAGCTGTAGATAGTTAACTAATTAGAGGGGCTTGCCCCTACAGCTGTGAGAACTGAGCAATCAGGCGTCCATTTTTAGGTATCACTTTCCTGGAGCGTCAGCTTCAGCGTCAGACAGACAAAGACATTGGAGTCCTACAGGAGTAAGACTGACAAAGACATTGGAGTCCTACAGGAGTCACGAGGGAGGCAAAGAGGAGGAAAATCCTACTTTGATTGAGCTAAGTATCGCTGGTGTTTTTATTTTCTATTTTGTTTCATTTTATTTTGTTGTTTAGCCCCTCATGCTATAATCATGTGTATTTTCTCCATTCCTGTTCATGTGTCTTCTCGCAATTATCACTGGCCCCGTATATCTCGTAATCGATATAACCGGCCTGCTCTCGTCTATCCCACGTGCTCCACTGAGATCCAACATCTAGTTTCAGGCGGCCTGTGGAACTGCCAGTCAGCTGTTCCTAAGGCTGACTTCATCTCTGGCTACGCCTCCCTGCAGTCTCTGGATTTCCTTGCTCTCACTGAGACCTGGATTACTCCATCCAACACATCCACCCCAGCAGCGCTCTCCACTGCATATTCCTTCTCCCATACACCCAGACCAACTGGCAGAGGAGGTGGCACTGGTCTCCTGCTCTCTCCCAAATGGAGCTTTTCCCTCTTCAAGCTACCTAACTTCACTCCTTCCACCTTTGAGTTCCATGCCGTCACAGTAACCCATCCTATACAGTTAACCATTGTTGTTCTCTACCGTCCACCAGGTGCCTTGGGGGACTTCTTGGAGGAATTAGATAATCTCCTCTCACACATCCCTGAAACTGGCCCTCCCGCTGTACTTCTCAGAGACTTCAACCTCCAGACGGGGAAGATAGACGAACTAACATCTCTGTTAACCGCCTTTGCTTTCTCACTGTCTCCATCCCCACCGACTCATAAAGCTGGCAATGTCCTTGATCTCATATTCTCAAGGAACTGCGCTACTTCTAACCTCTCTGTAAACCCGCTCCACACATCCGATCACTTCTTCATTTCATTCTCTCTATCCCTTTCCAAACATAACAAACTAATCTCTTCCCATCCTACACTTGTACGCCGTAACCTTCGCTCCCTCTCCCCCTCTACCTTTGCCTCGTCGGTGCTCTCAGCCCTCCCTTCCTCTGATTCGTTCCAACTCATGCCTCCAAACTCTGCTGCAGAAACTCTCCTCTCTACTCTCTCATCCACTCTGGACTCGCTCTGTCCTCTCACATCTCGGCAGGCTCGTCAGTCCCCTCCTGCTCCCTGGCTAAATGATGCACTGCGTGCTAATAGAACCGTCCTTAGGGCAGCAGAGCGGAAATTGTGGAAATCCAAACACCGTGACGACCTCCTAACCTATCAAGCTCTCCTCTCCTCTTTCTCTGCTTCGATCTCTCAGGCAAAAAGCTCTTTCTTTCAAGATAAGATCCAATCTTCCTATTCCAATCCTAAAAAACTATTTTCCATCTTCTCCACCCTCTTGGACCCTCCAAAAGCTCCTCCCCCCTCCTCACTTCTGTCAAGCGACTTTGTTACCCACTTTGAAAAAAAGGTTGATGATATTCGCTCTTCTTTTTCTGACTCACCTTTACTCACCGCTGGGTCACCAGACCCTCCTTCCACCAACACACTTACCTCCTTTTCCCCTCTCTCTCCAAGTGAGGTTCTTACCCTCATTACCTCTGCCCTCCCTACCACCTGTCCTCTGGACCCTATCCCTTCAAACCTCCTTCAGACTATCGCTCCTGACATTCTACCGTTTCTCACCCATTTCATCAACACTTCTCTAACTTCTGGTCACTTTCCAAACAGTCTCAAGGAGGCAAGAGTAAACCCTCTCCTAAAGAAACCCACTCTCAACCCGTCTGATGTTATAAACTACAGGCCTGTCTCTCTCCTCCCGTTCCTGTCTAAATCACTTGAACGCGCTGTCTTTAAACAACTCTCCTGTTATCTTAATCAGAACAACCTTCTGGATCCGCACCAGTCTGGTTTCAAGGCAGGTCACTCCACAGAAACTGCTCTCATTGCTGTCACGGAGGAACTGCACACTGCCAAAACTGCATCCCTCTCCTCTGTCATCATCCTTTTGGACCTGTCTGCTGCATTCGACACGGTGAATCATCAGATCCTCCTTCGCACTCTCCAAAAACTGGGAGTTTCAGGCTCTGCACTTTCCCTCCTCACCTCATACCTGAAAGACCGTACCTACAGGGTGACTTGGAGAGGGTCTGAGTCCGACCCTTGTCAATTAACTACGGGGGTCCCTCAGGGCTCTGTTCTTGGTCCCCTCCTCTTCTCCCTGTACACAAACTCGCTCGGATCAGTCATTAGCCCGCATGGTTTTTCTTACCACTGCTACGCTGACGACACCCAATTAATTCTGTCCTTTCCCCGCTCAGAGACCCAGGTCGTTGCACGCATCTCTGCTTGTCTAGCTGACATCTCTCAGTGGATGTCTGCTCACCACCTCAAGCTCAACCTTGACAAGACTGAGCTGCTCTTCCTCCCGGGAAAAGATTGTCCCACTCTTGACCTAACAATCAACATCGGCACCTCAGTTGTTTCCCCGACTCAGACTGCAAGGAATCTGGGTGTGACCCTAGATAACAACCTGTCCTTCACTGCAAACATCGCTGCTACAACCCGTTGCTGCAGATACATGCTTTACAACATCAGGAAGATACGTCCCCAGCTGACTCAGAAAGCGACTCAGGTTCTGGTCCAGGCTCTCGTCATCTCACGCCTAGACTACTGCAACTCCCTCCTGGCTGGTCTACCTGCATGTGCCATCCGACCTCTGCAGCTCACCCAGAATGCAGCGGCTCGTCTGGTCTTCAACCTTCCTAAATTCTCCCACACCACTCCGCTCCTCCGCTCCCTTCACTGGCTTCCGGTAACTGCTAGAATCCACTTCAAGACACTGGTACTTACTTACCATGCTGCGAATGGATCTGGCCCTTCCTACATCCAGGACATGGTTAAACCGTACACCCCAGCGCGTGCACTACGCTCTGCATCAGCCAAACGACTCGTTGCGCCCTCGCTGCGAGGGGGACCCAAGTTCCCATCGGCGAAAACACGTGGGTTTGCTGTCCTGGCTCCAAGATGGTGGAATGAGCTCCCCATTGACATCAGGACGGCAGATAGCTTACACATCTTCCGGCGCAAACTGAAAACTCATCTCTTTCGACTCCACTTCGAGCGTTAGAACTATTAACGAAGCACTTTTATACTAATAAAGGACTGGCTTACCTAAAGCCAGTTGAGTAGCACTTGAAATGTTTGGCTCTATGAAACCTGATGTACTTATATGATTCTGTTTTCTTCAAGGTTGTGTCTTCCTGGTCGAATGTACTTATTGTAAGTCGGTTTGGATAAAAGCGTCAGCTAAATGCAATGTAATGTAATGTAATGAAATAAAACTAACAATTCAAGTTAAAAAAAATTCGAATAGTCAAATTCAGATTCCAAAAATTCAAGTGAAAAAAATTTGAATGTACCATTTCGGTGTTTAAAAATTCAACGTCAAAAATGTCGATGTTTAAAATTCGATGTCCAAAATTGCGATGCAACATCATCCGGGCTACTCAGACAGGATAAACAATCGAGCCCGAATGCAATCAAACTGACTTCTGGCCTCTCAGAGCCAAGCAGCGATCTCCGGGACAGAATGCGGTGAAGCCCAATGCTGCAAACTCTAGGCGATGGATGCAGATGGGAGCAATTCCCGTAGACCCTATGTTAAAATGTCCAATTTAACATCGAAAATGAACATGTTCTGTATGTAGTTAGATTCCCCCTTCATGACAACGGGACTGCTGCTCCTAGCTCCTCTGTTTCACTGCTAGCTCCGTTAGCTCCATTGGCTCCGTGATGCTACAGGGGCTCAGCTCATGAGGAGAACACTACTTGAACTCGGTTGTGTTGGTTCCTGATGGACTATTCGTCATGCAAATATAGGATTTATCTGAGGTTAAAACAGACCGTCCATGAATGTAGTTTCTTCGGTAAGTCAACCCTGCGTATTTTATGTTATGTTACTGGCAGTGACGTGCGGTGAGGTTCGTGGCTGGTGAGGCACTGACTCTTTCAGAGTCAGATTTACAAATATTATATTTTGACCTTAATCGAAATGTTCGGTTATTTTCAAAATCTTTTTTAGTCTGATGCTTCGATTCATTTTAAACAGACCGTTCAACAAAAGGATACCCAACATCTAAATATTGGATTGTTCTTTCTTAGTAAGATTACAGTTGTGGTCTTACCTTGACTTGAAGATGAAGTCCATACTATCCTTCTGGACAACAATCTCCATTACATTTTTGTAAAAGTCCTCCCTATCTTCCTCTAGTTTCAAAAGTCTAGCTTGTTGTTTGCGTACCGTCTCTGCGTAGAATAACAGTAGCAACAAGAACCTGTGGGCTCACGTGCGCCCCCTTCAGTGCGGCAGAGGTTATGGCTGCCTCTCCTGGTGCTTTTTTCATTGCCGTTGTATGATGAGACCAGCGGGCCTAAATATCATATATACGTGAAATAAGTTATTTAGAGACTATGGATGGCGAGGATAAATGTAATAAAGGGATCTACAAACATTACATTGGTGACATACAGTGAGATGGTGCAGGCATGCGGTTAAGGCCCGCTTTCCAGCCAGTTTCTGTGGGGTGACGCATTCTGAGGTGAGGCAGAGCTCACCTGTGCCTAACCTCACCCCACAGTAACTGGCTTGAGCGTGCTCACAAAATAAGTGCCCGCGCTACTTTAGTGCCCGCGCTCCAGCCAGTTACTGTGGGCTTACGTGAGGCAGAGCTCGTCCCTGCCTCACTCCTCATCGCTCCCATGTAGGAGTTGTAGAGGAGCTCGGCCAATTAGCTGATTTTGATTATAAAAAGCGATTGGAATCATACATAAATCACACTTACAACACAGATCAGTGGAGACATGATATTATTATTATTATTACTATTGAGTTTTTCAAGTTTTTCCGTTACATTGGAGTATGACAGGTGAGGCTCTGCCTAACCCTGACTGCACGTCGCTGGTTACTGGTGTTTTTATTAAGCTAACGTTAATGAATGTTTAGAATTGGGTTAGCATTTGAGCAATCGGTAGCTCCATCTGTGCTAACGATGATATGCGTAGCATCCAAGTTACACGTAATAGAGAAGTATAAAACATTAAGTGGGATGCTACTGTATACCAAAAGGCTCCTGTGCGAGGTTGGTAAAATAAGGTCATCCTTGTACGTTAGATAGTTAGTTTGCTAGTTAGGTTACTGTTGTAGTGCCGAGAGATATGGAGTCAGAGGTGGTGCAAGGAAGGTGCAAGAATAGTAATTTATTCACAAGCTGCAAAGGACATGTTGTCGAGTCGCAGCCCGGGTCGACAAGAGAGGGAGCCAAGAGGGCACACACTATTTATAGGTAACCCATAACATGTCCGTGTGGGAACAATAACCGCAACTGTAGTTCCAAGATTGAATTATGTCCCAGTGGTTAAATAGGTGGTCACCACACAAGCCCCCCCAGAATTCAACATGGCAAAAAAATATATCCCCACGTCCGTGGAGGAAGCACCACAAGGGCCGAGGAGGGTGGGGCCGCAGGTGAGGACCGGGCCATGGAACGGGCCACGAAAGGGGGCCGCAGGAGAGGGCAGGGGCCCTAACGAGGGCACCCCCACCGGGGGCGGGCCAGAACGGGCCGTCGTAAGAGGCAGACAACGGCGGCGGGCACGAAGTCCTCGGCAGGCGTCGAGGAATCCCCGGGAAGCAGGAGAGCAACCCGGCCGCAGGCAGACGTGCCGCAGGCAGACGTGCCGCGGCGGCGGGCACGAAGTCCTCGGCAGGCGTCGAGGTATCCCCGGGAAGCAGGAGAGCAACCCGGCCGCAGGCAGACTTGCCGCGGCGGCGGGCATGAAGTCCTCAGCAGGCGCTGAGGCATCCCAGGGAAGCAGGAGAGGCCAGACAGGGTCCCGGAGCGCGCCACCCATGGGCTGATGGAGCATGGGCGACGTCCGGAACTGTCGAGGCGAGAGGGGGTCCAGGAGTGCGCCACCCAGGCGCCGATGAACGTGAGTGGCGTCTGGATATCCCCGGAAGGCAGGAGAGGCCAGACAGGCTCCGGAGCGTGCCACCCACGGGCCGATGGCAGCATGGGCGACGTCCAAAACCGTCGAGGCGAGACGGGGTCCAGGAGTGCACCACCCAGGCGTCGATGAAAACGTGAGTGGCGTCTGGAACCGCCGTCGAGGTGGTGAAAAAGGTGAAAGTGTCCACATGAGGTCAACCGGCTGGTCGAACCTCCTCTCCGGCACCAGAAAAAAACTCAAAAGGGCCGATAGCCGTTAGCACTAGCCGTCGTTAGCCCCACGTGGTTAGCCCCACGTGGTTAGCCGCTAGCTGGCAGCCATGGGTAGCTGCCAGCCGTCGTTAGCCCCACGTGGTTAGCAGCCGGGACGTGCAGCCGCACGCCCCGAAGAACAAACCCACGAGGTAGCAATGGGGTTGCTGGTCGACCCAGCAGGTCGTGCATCGTCCCCCCGTTGGATGGAACGGCGAGAAACGTCTCCAGCCTTCTGCGGAGCACGCACCGAGCCTCAGACCGCGTGCCGGTGGCAGCCACGGACGTCTCCAATCAAACCCCGGCATTTCGAGAAAGGAACTAGAGTTCTTTTTGCCGTGTTCGGCTCCGTCCCGGAAACTTCTCAAGACGTACCAGTGTAGTGCAGAGAGATATGGAGTCAGAGGTGGTGCATTATAGTGCAATAATAGTAATTTATTCACAAGCTGCAAAGGACATGTTGTCGGGTCGCAGCCCGGGTCGACAAGAGAGAGAGCCAAGAGGGCACACACTATTTATAGGTAACCCATAACATGTCCGTGTGGGAACAATAACCGCAACTGTAGTTCCAAGTTTGAATTACGTCCCAGTGGTTAAATAGGTGGTCACCACACTGTATGCATTGTTAAGGTTCATTTCAATTCGCTATGCTCTAAAATAGCATAAAATAGACTAGCTAAAGTCAACGTATTGTTGAAGAGAGTTAGTGTATATTAAATCAACCTCACAATAAAATGTGTGTATCTTTAAAATATGAACGTCACATTTCAAGATGGTCCAGAAATAACGCTCCCTTAGATATTGTAATATGGTTTGTTGAACTGGAGTTATGTATTGCAGCTAACCGCCTATCCGACGAACGACCCAAACATTGTTGTTTTTAATATTATTACCAATGCCTCTTTTAATTGTATTATCCTCACACTTGAGAAACAGCCTTATCGTGGCTGTAGAACGGAACATGTAACTTAATGCCTGCATTAAAGGACGATGAATAGCGTAGTCAATGCTTTAGTGACAAGGAAATGATTTGTTTAAATATGATATATGACGTTATCTGTAACTTCAGTGAAAATTAAGCTTAACCATTGCATTGCATTTGTTAAATAGGTTTGTGTCTTACCCTTACGTGTGTGATGCATATGAATATGGCATATGAAAACAAATTAATTTGACTAACTCATGAAAAACTCATCCAAATTAACAGTAAATAAAAAGGACCTACATAATAATACTCAATCAAACTGATACAGTATAAGGACTGTGATATCCAGCCATTTCTTAAGTATAACAATAAGATTATGACCTGTTTTTAAAAGAAGATAAAAAGTTGTTTGCATGTAAAGAAGTCTGTAACCCATGCATGTAACTTTACATCTGTTTGTTCAAAGTGTCCTTAAGGTGATCCAGACAGGCTGGACCAGAGGAGGAGAAACAGACCTGGACCAGAGGAGGAGAGACAGATCTGGACCAGAGGAGGAGAGACAGACCTGGACCAGAGGAGGAGAGACAGATCTGGAGTCCTAGCAGCAGAGAACTTCAGCACGGATTCCAAGGTACACCTTTTTCATGCTTTACAAAGAATGCATAAAGTAATGACTCTAATACACTGATATACATGCCATTAAACATGGCTGAATACTAGATCACATCAGTGATGTTGAGTGTACTTTCTTAGAAAAAGGTTGCATTTACATTTTACCAAGCAACATAACTTTTTTGTTCAACTTTCATATTTCAATGTATTTAAGGCCAATATTATTGAACATAGTGAGAACTACGACCCTTTGTCTCTGCATATTGACTGTAAAACAACATGTTAAAAGTGATTATTTCAGTGAGACAACCGAACAGAGCAAGCTTCTACAGTTGCACTAAGTTTTGATAACAGTTAAATATTATTTTAATAATACATTTATTTCAATGTTGATGAATTTAGAACGGTTTATTCATAATCTGATTATCTTTGTAGTACACTGTTGGATTTAAAAAACACATTCAAATAAAAAAATCATTATATTTATAGCCCCTGAACAAACAAACACACCTATCTTAAATAACACACTTGCTCTGCAATAATATGTTTTTTAATATTTCTGTTAGGAAAGGACAAGCCTGAGGGACAGGACTGCTTCACCATTTTCTCTTTCTCTGAGGGTCCAGAAGAACATCCAAGAGGGAAAGGAAAAGCTGATGTGATGAGATTTAAGAGCGGTACAGGACATTCACTAAGAGACACTTATATTGTAACACAAAGACCTGCACACTGACTAGTTTTGTAGTCTAACAGGAACTTAATTGTTGTGTTTTACATTGCACCTCAGAGACAGTGTGATTATTGTCAGGTTTATAAAGTTTGGTCAGTCAGCTGATCAAATGCATTTGCCTCACAATACTTGTGCCTTGTACCGCAGAGTTTGCAACGTCACAAATAAATGGTGCCAATCGTAAGTTGGATGTGAATGGGTAATTGAACATTTTCAGTAAGAATGACGGACAAAAGGAGTGCAAATACAAATTATTGAAATGTGAACTAAAAGTTATCAAGGATGAACATCACCATTTTTTTTTGAAATAATATACATAAGTTACACTAAATGCTAATCTGTTAATTGACAGGCTAGGCCTGTGCAGGTGGTAACAGCTATGCCCAGCATGGGCTAAGTTCTGTAGGTGCAGCTGGTGTAGGTCCTCCTCCTCCATCAGGCCTGGTCCTCCTCGCAGGGAAAGACCCTCAGTCCTCTCCGGCCTAACCAACAGACAAGACGTTCATAAAGCTGAGGTTTCCCCCAAATTCTCTAATCATCCATCCTGTGAATATGAGAGGGGAAACAATAGTGTAATAGATGCTTTGGACAATCCATCCATCCATCCATCTTCTCCCGCTTATCCGTGGTCGGGTCGCGGGAGTAGCAGTTCCAGCAGAGAACCCCAAACTTTCTTTTCCCTGGCCACATCAACCAGCTCTGACTGGGGGATCCCAAGGCGCTCCCAGGCCAGCGAAGAGATATAATCCCTCCACCTGGTCCTAGGTCTACCCCTTGGTCTCTTCCCAGCTGGACGTGCCTGGAACACCTCCCTAGGGAGGCTCCCAGGTGGCATCCTAACTAGGTGCCCGAACCACCTCAACTGGCTCCTTTCGACGCGAAGGAGGAGCGGCTCAACACCGAGTCCCTCCCGGATGACCAAACTTCTCACCTTATCCCTAAGGACTCATTCCCTACTTGGAGTGGACAGTCCATCGGTTTCCTGCTGAGAACCATGGCCTCAGATTTGGAGGTGCTGATCCTCATCCCAGCCGCTTGGACAATAAGAAATATAAAGTTAACTGTTGAGTTGCTCAGTTTTTTAGATTGACAGGGTTTAATAATACAAACAAAAAGAGAGGCACCGTAAAATAAAGATTGGTCTTTCAATAAATTGTGTTGATTTTGTCTTTTTGAATTGTTTGTCTAAAGTCAAGTAGCTAGAACTGGTACTTATAGTTTGAATGATACAGATGTTTGGAGGAGGCATCACAGGTAAGAGCACCATTTGTTGTGTTCCATCCACAACAAATGCACACAGATTGATGTGTGTGCATTTATTTATCCACTATTTCTTGAATCATTACTGTCAGTCCAAAACAAGAGATTTTGTTTTAGTAACATGTTTTTAAAACATTATCTCTTTCCCACTACACTATCTTGAAAATTTTAGTTTTTACATCACTACATTTATCTAACAGCTTTAACATTGTAAAGGTGTCACTTCGGACTCTGAGTAATTATGACAGCATGTCCTACTATTTTGAGAGTTTGAACAAACCAGACCATCTATTAATGTAGAAAATAGTCAGCACATTAAACCACTATGAAAGTAATCATTAGTTAGCTCATTGTTCAAAATGAGCTCCAACTACACACAGTTAAGTCAACTCTTGCATCGGTAATAATAAAACAAATGATATAATATTATAGTATAACTTGTGTCTACTTTAAATACTTTAACATCACTTTCCTAATTATACTAGTGTAGAGCCGATGAATGGGAGTCGGAGGCGGTGTGTTCAGTATGGAACTCCACACTTTATTATACATTGAAACACAAGACTGGAATACACTTGTTGCTACTGCATGTCATGCTAGCCTGAATGAATCTAACTTCCGGTGTCCCACTCTAACGGGTCCGTGTTGCAACACAAGCCTGAAGGTGAATTATGTCCAATAACGTGTCCCCACACGAGCCCCCCCAGAATTCACACATAAACAAAATCAGCATGGCGGGGAGGAACGACATGCCGACCCCCACGACTCCTGAGCACGGGAGTCAGAAAAGTGACTTCCGCCTGTGCGGCCCCCGGAAGGGGAGGGACCGGAACAACAGGTCTTAAATCCGTGACAGGAGTCGAGGCCGGGGGGCGGCCCCGTCGCAGAGGTCGAGCCAGCACCACCAGCTGGTCTAAGTCCAGATGAGCAGCCTTCACCCGGTCCACCGAGACGTGCTCGGCCTTGCCACCCAGGTCGACCACCAGGTGCTTGTCCCCGTGCTCCAAGACCCGGAAAGGCCCATCGTAAGGGGGCTGCAGGGGGCCTCTGTGCGCATCGTGCCGGATGAACCCGGGACACCTGAGTACCGTGCTGAGTAGTAGGGATCGGAGCAAAGGCCTCAGCGGCGTCCTGCAGGAAAGCCCGCTGGGCCAACGCCAACCAGGGAGCCGATGCGTTAGGGAGGAAATCCCCAGGAACCCTCAGCGGCTGACCGTATACCATCTCAGCCGTAGAGCACTGCAGGTCTTCTTTAGGCGCAGTCCTCAGGCCCAGCATCACCCAGGGCAGCTTGTCGACCCAATTCCCATCCGTAAGGCTGGCCTTGAGGGCCGCCTTCATGGAGCGATGGAACCGCTCACAGAGGCCGTTAGCCTGAGGGTGATAAGCGGTAGTCCTGTGCAGCTTAACCCCCAGACCACTCGCCACGGCGTTCCAGAGCTCGGAAGTGAACTGTGAGCCTCTGTCTGAGGAAATGTCTGACGGGGTGCCAAAACGACACACCCACGTCGCAATGAAAGCTCGGGCAATGTCTGCGGCTGACGTTGACACGAGAGGAACCGCCTCCGGCCAACGGGTCGTCCTGTCCACCATGGTGAGGAGGTAGGAAAAACCTTGAGAGGAGGGCAATGGACCAACCAGGTCGATGTTGACGTGGTCAAACCTCCTCTCAGGCACCAGGAAACGCTCCAAAGGGGCCTTCGTGTGGCGGTGCACCTTAGCGCGCTGACAAGCCACGCACTCACCAGCCCAAGTCCTCACGTCCTTTTTCAGCCCATGCCAGACGAACTTCGCGGCCACTAAGCGCACCGAAGGCTTAACGCCGGGGTGTGACAGGCTGTGCACTGCCTCGAACACAGAGCGCCTCCAGCTGGCGGGAACGACTGGCCGCGACAGGCCTGTGGAAACGTCACACAGGAGGGTAACGCCCGCGTCGCCGAACACCACGTCCTCCAAGCGCAGCCCCGCGCCCTCCACCTTCAGAGCCTGGACGCCGGCATCTGTGACCTGGTCCGCCGCCATGCGAGTATAGTCCAGGCCCAACTGGACGGCACCGATGACGACTCTGGAGAGGCAATCAGCAACCAGGTTCGACTTGCCAGCCACGTGCTTAATGTCACTAGTGAACTCTGATATGTAGGACAGCTGCCGCTGCTGACGTGCCGACCAAGGCTCCGCCACTTTTGACATGGAGAAGGTGATCGGCTTGTGGTCGACAAACGCCGTAAATTCACGGCCTTCCAGCATGAAACGGAAGTGCCGCACGGCCAAATAAAGTCCAAGGAGCTCTCGGTCAAAGGCGCTGTACCTGCGTTCTCTGGGCGTCAACTGGCAGCTGAAAAAGGCGAGCGGCTGCCAAGCGCCCTCCACCCACTGCTCGTGCATCGCGCCGACCGCGTAGTCCGGCGCGTCCATTGTGATGGAGATGGGAGCCGCAGATGATGGGTGTGCCAGCAAAGCCGCCTGAGCCAACGCGGTTTTAACCTCAGCAAAAGCGACGTCTGCCTCTGCTGTCCAGTCGATCGCCTGGACGGGGGTCTTGCCTTTCAACGCTTCATACAGCGGCCGCATGATGTGTGCGGCCCGGGCAATGAAACGGTGGTAGAAGGTCATCATCCCCAGAAACTCACGGAGCGACCGGGCTGTGAGCGGGCGAGGAAAAGCCGCAACAGCCTCCACCTTCGCTGGCAGAGGTGCCACACCGCCCTTGGTGACGCGGTGCCCCAGGAAATCAATGTCAGACACCCCGAACTGGCACTTTGCAGGATTGATGATTAATCCGTGTTCGTTGAGCCGCGTAAAAAGGGCTCGGAGGTGGGATAGGTGCTCCTGCACTGAAGCGCTGGCGACGAGTATGTCGTAGAGGTAGACAAACACAAACGGCAGGTCCCGCAGCACCGAATCCATCAGGCGCTGGAACGTCTGAGCGGCATTCTTGAGTCCAAAAGGCATCCGCAGGAACTCAAAAAGTCCAAAAGGCGTTATCACTGCTGTCTTGGGAATGTCCAGGGGGTGCATGGGCACCTGGTGGTATCCACGCACCAGATCCACCTGGGAAAACACCCCCGTACCGGCCAGATGCGCCGAAAAGTCCTGAATGTGCGGCACCGGATAGCGGTCAGGCGTAGTGGCGTCGTTGAGTCGGCGGTAATCCCCGCACGGGCGGAACCCGCCGTTCGGTTTGGGGACGACGTGCAGGGGGGAAGCCCAAGGACTGTCGGAGCGGCGGACAATGCCCAGGCGCTCCATGGCTGCAAACTCTGCCCTCGCTACAGCCAGCTTAGAAGGGTTCAACCGCCGTGCCCTGGCGTAGACAGGAGGCCCCTCGGTAGTGACGTGGTGCTCGACGCCATGCTTAGTGGTAAGCGCAGAGAAGGTGGGCAGCGACAGGTCTGGAGACTCGACCAATAGTCTGAGAAACGTGTCTGCCCCCGACAGCGAGCCCGACAGCCCGTCGTACGCTGCGCTGCCAAGTGTGCACACGAGGGAAGAAAACGTTAAGGCATCAACCAAACGCCTATTCTTAACGTCCACTAAGAGTCCATGAGCACACAAACAATCCGCTCCGAGGAGGGGAAAATAAATGTCCGCTGTCACAAAATCCCAGCTGAACCGCTGTCCTCCGATGCACAAACACATAGGCCTCACACCGTATATGCGAATGGGACCGCCGTTAGCCGTCGTCAATCGCGGTCCGTGCCCACCACGGGTGACGTCTTCACTCGACGCTGGAACTACGCTCCGTTGAGCGCCCGTGTCACACAGAAACAGGCTCCCCGAAACGCTGTCGCTGACGAAGAGGAGCCTGCATGTGCCGCCGACGCTCAGAGCCACTACTGAGCGCCGGCCCCTCCGTTTCCCGGGGGTTTGTAGCTGCACGGAGCGATGCATTTCTTCGCCATTGTCCCGAAACGTGCGTGGTAAAAGCACTCTCCGGTGTCTCCACGCCGGCTCGATACAGCACTTAGAAAACCCAACATTCTTCTAACCACTTCATTAGGCCTATGCATCAAAAAAGCCCTCCGCCATGCTTTCATTTATTTCAGCCGAGTGGGTGCTTATAGAGGTGGGCACCGTTAGATTCTGTGTCTTTACGATCATAAACAATGTGTTGGATGTGGAGCTAGGATAAGTAATAAGGGAGCTAGGAGTGATTTCGGTGCAGTAATAGGTTAGCATTTTTCGCTCGGGGCTAATTCAGAGTCTCACTGTTAGCATTGTGTTTGGTTGTGATGGTTCCCAAATTACCCAGTGGTGAGTCCGCCTGGACTTTATTTTTCTAAACCTCTCTAAAAAGGTCAAACGTCACTTGTTTTGCATCAATCTTGATACAGGGTACTTATTATATGTTATAGTTTTGATTCCTAAAGCTTTTAGTCTACTAACCCATCATTCAAGGGTGGTTTTCACTATAAGTAATGTTTTTTTTTTTAGGCGTCCATCCAACAATTAATTTACCCCTTTTACAAGTGAAGATATAGTCTTTGTTGTGTTAGTGGCATTTTCGAGCCTGAAACCTGACAAACAGGCTCAGGGCTTAATAGGTTAAAATATTCCTTCAAACAGGTGGTGAAAAGTTTGATGCAGGACACCAGCACAGACACTGAGGATCCTGACATTGAGGGAGATACTGAAGTCGAGGAGATTGGGACAGTGGAGCCACACTCTTCTGGAGCCATGCAAACCGAAGTAGAGGTAAACAAAAGAATAAAGAACAAATCATCATGATGTAGTTGTTGTTCACATATATATACTAGTACCAATATCAGCCTTTTTGAATGGACACATGCCCTCTAATTTTACTGCTGTTGTAATACACAATCAAGATTGTTCATCTTGTAAATGTTCAATTTGTTATTTTCCAATTGTATTACAGCTGCAAAACCGTGCCACTCAAACGTACGAGAGAGATTTTCCATCTCAGAAAAAAGCATCAAGGTCAAGGGGAACCTGTACTTTGGGCCTCAAATCTGGTTCGGACTTCGGACAACAGACTGCACTCCTCACCACAACGATCGGGACATCGTACCAGCCTCCTCCCATAGCTCTCGATGAAGACAGTGATCATTCCGAAGATCAGTCTGATGATGAGTCAGATGATGATCCTGACTGGCATTTTTCATGTGAAGATGCAACAACAGACCAGGATGATGGAGACACAGATGATGACAATACTGTGTAAGTACATGTAGATGTTCAGCAAATATCGTGTTATGTCTTATACATTAAGATCTTATTGGGATATAAACCCCATGGGGTGATATCAGATATTTAAGGGCGCTGATATTGCTACTTATATTATAGCTACATTCACGGGATTTATGACGGATAATACACTGATGACGTTCTGCGTGATATCACTATTAGATCGAGGCGTAGATCGAGGCGTAGATCTAATGGCGTGTTTCCACTGCAGGCCTCGCTCGGCCTCGCTCGGTTTGGTTAGGCCTTATTAGGCCCGGCTCACTTTAATGCTGCGTTTCCATTACAGTTTAGGAACTGGGGCAGTTACTATAGTAACGCAGTGTAGGCGGAGCCGTGACGTCATCTTCAATGAGAGCCCCAGAAAAACAACACAGCCGTTAGCTCTTAGCACTCGGAGCTCACAGCTCTTCATATCTGTTCAGAAACTTGACAAAAGTTAAACAAGTACAAACCACAGACTGCCTGTGTCATGGCGAATACAGTCGCTGGTTTATTTATGTCTGTATAGGCCGTTGTTGTGAGTGTGGACGGTCGGAGCATATATAACGTTAGCTTAGCCAAGCTACATTTAGAAAACACGCATTTTAAAAGGGTTTTTCGCCTGCCGTCTGTCTGCAGACTTGTCAAAGCATTAATTCATGGTTTTTACTAACCGGTATCAGTATGTTGTTACTTCGGCATCATTTTGAAACGTGTATTACAATTAATTCACGGTCAAATATGTTCATCTTGTTGTAGTTGTAGCCCCCTTGCCAGCGATTCTCTCTCTAGTTTAGCATACTCAGCCCGACTCAGCCTGGTTGTTCCTGGCCCTAGAACCACGATTTAGTCGGGCCAGAAAAAAGGTGAAAAAGTAGCCCCGGGCCAAAACTAGGCCAAGTGGAAACGCAACCAAAAACGGGCCCCGCACGGCTCGGCACGCTTAAAGCGAGCTACCCACTGCAGTGGAAACGCGCCATAATAGTGATATCACACCTCAGTGAAGACCTCTCTTGTATTATCTCAAACATATTAAAGTGTTTTATGTAGCTATTATAAAGAGCGATGAGAGTCAGACGGCATATATGAATACTGGTATGTGTAACTGTCCAGTGTCCAGTCTCATTTCCGACGATGCCCTATTTCCACGTTTACAAATTTCAATTCTTATTTCAGGAAGAAAGAACTTTATGCAGATGCCTCGCCTCTGGAAGACCAACAGTTCCTGGTCTATGGCAGTTGCCTGCTGAAGTTGCTGGCCATCTGCTCTGTGTGTTTCGCCACTTGTCGGGTCCAGCTCAAGCGCGTAATTGGGAGCATGGTGGTGTTTGAACAGTTGTGTGCACATGGCCACTCTAAGGTATGGGACTCCCAACCATGCTATGGAACAATGCCTGCAGGAAACCTTCAGATTGCTTCAGCCATTTTGTTTGGAGGGAACAGCTCTGTGAAGATTCTGCATTTGTTTCGATACATGAATATCCCAGCCATATCTCTGCGAACATATTCCCTGCTCCAAACCTCGTACCTGATTCCTGCTGTTGAAAATGTGTGGAAAAGAAAACAACAACATCACCTGGCAGCGTTGAAGGATCGGCCAGCTAAGTTAGGAGGAGACGGTCGCTGTTGTTCGCCTGGTCACACTGCAAAGTATGGCAGCTACACCTTGATGGACCTGACTAACTCCAAAGTGCTTGACACACAGCTAATACAGGTGAGTTAGATTTGGTTCAATCACTCTGTAATAACCTGATATCTGTGTATAATCATGCTCTGGTTCTATATCCATCCAGAGCAATGAAGTCAGCAGCTCAAACGCCATGGAGTTGGAGGGACTGAAGAGGGGTCTTCAAAAGCTGAAGGATGGAGGTGTCACCATAGCATCAATCACCACAGATCGGCATGGTTCTGTTAAGAAATATATAAGGGAGAAGGAGCCTTCAATTGAACACTGGTTTGATGTATGGCATGTAGCTAAAGGTAAGGTGCTATTTTACATAAAAACATACAGAAATAAACATGTGCTTTAAGTAAGCAAGATAAACGGTGTACTATTTTATATAATACTGTAGGGATCCGAAAAAAGCTTGATGCCAAAGGGAAGAGGAAGATCCTGAACATACTGCTGATGTGGTCCAAGTCCATCAGTCACCACGTCTATTGGGTGGCATCAACCAGCCAAGGTGTTACGTGCCAGGCATGCTGTACTGGTGTGGTTTTCCTTCCCTCCTGTGTTTCTCTCTTCTCCCTGTCTTCTGCACAGCTAATCAGCAGCTGATCGGTATCTGCCTGTGCACCTGAGTCTGATGGCTGATTGGATCCTCTCACCCTCAGCTGGCCTATCAGCAGCCAGGGCCGACCATAAAGGAGGCACCCAGGAAGTCTTCTCGCTCTCTCACTCTGGGCCTGTTGCTGATGAAGGAGCCTGCAGTGTTTAGCAACTAAAGTCACTTTGTATTGTCAGACCTTTTTGAAAGTGTGTGTGTTGAGAGGTGGAGGAGTTAGGTAAGTCTGGGGTACCCTGTACATTTCTCACCACGTAGCTAACTAATGTTTAGACACACTAGGTTAGCGGATTGTTGCCACCCCTGTATATTGTTTTGTCAAAGTCTTTGTAGTTTAGTTAGTGAGGGTTTTTGTTTGAGTTTTGGTTTCAAAGGATAGATGTAGAGATAGGCCTGGTTTTGTTATGCTTGTTTCTTTTGTTTGGCGCACTCCTTTGACTCCTCCTCCTCCTGTTCGGTTCTGGGTTTACAAAATAAACCTTTTGTAAACTGTTACGCTGACTCCCTCATTAATTATTGGTTGTATGTTATTGTCTCCAGGTCCCCTAGACCTTAGTGGGGACGTAACACAAGGTGACGGACCATTGGTTGTTGAGAAGTGGCTGTCGCTGCTCAACCATGTCATCAATGTCCATACTGGCCATGGACAGCTCTTTCAAAGCTGTGTACATGGTCCACTGGAACAAAATGATGAACGAGACTGGCTTATCAAAGGTACTTAAGACACAAATGTGTATACACTTACAAGGACACATTTTTGCATCCTTCCAAAATATTTGGGGGAATCCAGTAGGGCTGCAACAAACGACTAATTTGATAATCGATTAATCTATCGATTAATGAAACGATTAATCGACTATTCGGACTATCACTGTATGCCTTGCACAATTTCTCAAACGCTCTTATTTAGCCATCAACTTTTAGATTTAGCTTGAGGTTGTTTTAGGCATGTGTAAAATAACAATGAAGACAAGAAAGATGAATACTTGATTCAAAAATACATATTATTAAATTAACTAAACACATTTTGAACAAAATTAACATTGCTTTTTATTTAAATTAAATAAATAATATTTCACATCAAAAGAAACAAGAATGTTTTAACAAATGGTATTAAATAATCTGATGACAGAACTGTAAACAGAATAGCTGAAACTTTTACAAATAAATAACTCAGTTTCCTCTAATCATTAACCCATGTTTGCATAATGTAGTTAACTCCGTGTGTTGCTGCTAGCATACATAACACCTGACGTGGAAACGTTACTCGTGGATGGGGCTACAGAGCTGCTAGAAAGACAGTCGAACCCGGTGCATTCCTCCGTCTGGATGTGGAGCACTTTTACTAAATGTTTAGACAAATTGCTCGTGTTATCGCCCTTACATGCTAAACTCTTATTGCACTTTTGGCAACGAGCATTCTCCACATCGAGACGGGTAAAGTTGAACCACACCTCGGAGCGCGTTCTCTCCGCCACCTCCACAGTGTGCTCCGCTGCATGTAGCAGCCGCGTGTGTGTAAACTGCCCCGCCCCCTCGCACACAGACGGGGAGAGAGATCTCTTCTGATCGAAAATACATCATAGACGCATTTGTTTGTCTTAATCGATTAAGTCGATTAGTTATTGCACCCTATGAATCCAGTAAATACTATGTCAGACCGACAATGTCCAGTAAATTGACGATGAAGATATTTTTTCCCAAAGGTTCTAAACCCTACAAAGAGCTGGAGCTGATCGTCAAAAGCAAGCTGCTGTTGAAGGACATCGCTCGCCTGTCGCCTGCAGAACAAACGTCGTCTTTGGAGTCGTTTCATAAAGTCATTTTATTCTTTGCACCCAAGAGCGTGCATTTCCCATTCGTGTGTGTGTGTGTGTGTGTGTGTGTGTGTGTGTGTGTGTGTGTGTGTGTGTGTGTGTGTGTGTGTGTGTGTGTGTGTGTGTGTGTGTGTGTGTGTGTGTGTGTGTGTGTGTGTGTGTGTGTGTGTGTGTGTGACCCTTCGTACCCGGCTCCTGGGCTGCAACAAAAAGCAGGGAGGCGAGACGAAGGGTAAGAGAATAACAAGTGTTTATTCTCTGATTTACAATATAATGACAAAAACCAGCCACAGGTCCCTGAGGCTGGCACCGAGAAAGTGCCCAGAGGAGTGAGACCGACGCAACCGCCTGGGCTCCTCCTTTATCCCGCTTCACCAGGTGCAGCTCATCAGATAGCCATCCGCCCACAGGTGTGGCTCATCAGCACCTGCAACAACCTGAACAAACCACACACACACACACACACACACGGCACCCCACGTGGTGTGGAGGGGTCGTCACAGGATTTATTTTGGTGAATTGTCCTACACAATTTATATTATTTTTTGATGCAGAGTACAATTAGTCGGACTACACTTCAATGAAAATTCTGCACGGGCTCAAGCTATGACGCAGACCAGGAAACACATGTGGGGCGTGTCACTTCCGAAGGCCAGGAGGGGAGAGCCAGTCATCAAAGCAGTCAAAGTTACACCAACTTTTGGTGAGTGTCTGCTCAATGTGCCTATCGCTAAGCTTTCAACAGGGCCCGAATGTGTTGTTTTTGGAATAATATTTTACCCCTTGTTTGTCTTTTCAGCTTATGTGCAAGAACTGATGGGAGAGGTTGTTGAGCTGAGGAATACTTACCCTAGCTACAAGAAGGCCGAAGCTCTGAGGTCAAACAGACAAGTCCCACCCCCAATTGCGTCAGCATTTGTAAAACCCAACAAGCTTGTGCTTGTTGGAGTACAGAAGAGCAGGAGTCGCTTTAATAAATAAATGGTGACATCTGTGGTGACCACACACACACATACACTGGGTTACATAATCCACACATGGAACTACAGTGGGGGGTTTTGTTTCCACATGGACATGTATGTGGATCTCTATATATATTGTGTGCCCTCCTGTCTTCTCTCTCTTTCTTCCCGGACTGCAACCGGACAACATGTAACAAATAAAGTCAACTTTTGTACCTCCATTGCACCGCCTGCGACTCCCTATCTCTCAGCACTACACATCTTTCTTTTTTGTACTGGTGCTCAAAATCAATTCATTTCATGTTGATCTTGGTTATACTTATGAGGGTTACCAGGGGGATACAATTGTGCATATCTAGTTTATTTTGAGAAGACTGCTGTGGTCATGTTAGGTTTGAGGTCTGATATGAGTTATGCATTTAAATCCAGATGATTCAAAAATACTCTTCCGTTGAGCAGCTGGTCACTGGATGATATCTCTGGGGTGTGTTAAGAATTTCTGCTGTGTTTCTTTCAGAGTTCATATGGTGGTTAGCTACAGAGCCCTTGGCACTATTTTGTTATAATAATAATAAATTAAACACTATGTACATTATTTTGTTTGTTTTTATACTTTTGACCATACTGCACATAATATTTTTCTTCATTTTATGCACAACTATTATACAATAAGACAACCATACACAAGTACCTTAAAGTAATTCATGTAATTTATTTTTACTGAATTTTGTGTTACACATTCACATATTATTATTCACATATAGATAATTGAAACCGTACACAGATCATTCACTGGCGGTTGGTTTAAATCCTGTGTAGGCAACGCTTTCAGGATTAGGAAATGCTTTCCTGATGGCCAGTACAGCGCAACTCGGAATAACACATCTATTCCCACGGCCAAGTTTTTGCCAAATCAGGAAGCAAAATCGCCGGTACGCCAGATGTCTGTAGACTTCATGTTCCGGTTCTTCGTCACCATATGGCCCATTGTGGTGGGCGTACTCATACCGGGATACACGCAGCACATCACGGTCCAGACAGTTTGTCGAACGTCCTACAGTCGGTGATGCAGACTTCTTCTCCCATCTCTTCCTTCACTTTCCCATAGTTGTGGCAGCACTTGTTTTCTCGGCTTGTAGGCATGGTCTGGCAGTTTCCACATCTACACCAATTCTCAGCACCCTCGGCCTCTTCCTCAGATGGCGAACTTGAATCATCGCCATCAGCACTTTCATCGGTGATATCAGGTGACGTTTCCTTGTATTTCCTCTTCGACATCAGAGGCTCGTATAGATATGGTTGGATGTCGACAACATACTCCAGATATTGGGTGGCCTCCGACTCAGAATCAGACATGATAGACGAAACTAAGTTGTACTATCGGCGGAAGCCGCTGTGAGCCGCTGCGAGCATTTTTCGCTCGGGGCTAATTCAGAGGCTCACTCAGAGGTTATTTTTCTAAACCTCTCTAAAAAGGTCAAATTTCACTTGTTTTGCATCAATCTTGATACAGGGTACTTATTATATGTTAGTTTGTATTCCTAAAGCTTTTAGTCTATAGTCTACTCAGAATCAGACATGATAACGAAACTAAGTTGTACTATCGGCGGAAGCAGCTGTGAGCGATAAGCCAAGGTTTGTTTGTTTGGCCACTGTGACGTCACGCGACGCCATCTTGCGGAGGAGCGGCTGAGAAAATAAATCGTCGGACTTGGTGTTGGGGGTTGAAGAAAATAAATATTGCGCATTGCCAGACGCATATTATCTCCGATTTTAATACTACAATATCTTAGATAGTGTTGTAGCTATATGATTTCGATTTTACTGGCAATTATAAAAAAACCTTTGCATTTGATCTTTAAGGAGAAGGGCCTTAATCGCCTCATATTTGCCATGGTGTGGGGGGTCTGCGATAAATCCAACCAACCTGGACGACGTGGAGCTTCCCAGCGCTGCTACCACATGGTAGTATTTCAGGTCCCCGTCACGGACCTGTCGGCAGGCGAAGTGCGCCTCCACGTGTGCGAACCATGCCTCCGTGGCGTGCTCCCAGAATTCCGGCAGCTTTACGAAAACATCGCGCTCAGCCATGTTCGTTGAGTTTCCGGAAACTATCTCGGAAAAGTCGGGCTCACCAGTGTAGAGCCGATGAATGGGAGTCGGAGGCGGTGTGTTCAGTATGGAACTCCACACTTTATTATACATTGAAACACAAGACTGGAATACACTTGTTGCTACTGCATGTCATGCTAGCCTGAATGAATCTAACTTCCGGTGTCCCACTCTAACGGGTCCGTGTTGCAACACAAGCCTGAAGGTGAATTGTGTCCAATAACGTGTCACCACACTAGCATACTTTTACTAAAGTAACATTAACATGTTTAAATGCAGGGCTTTTGTAAGAGAGTATTTGTATAGTGTAGCATGGTCTACTTGACTTATTTAACCGAAGTGATCGCAGGGTTGCCAACTCTCACGCATCAGGCGTGTGACACACGCTTTCACTCTCAATCTCACGCTCTCACGCTGCCCAAACTATTCTCACGCCAAAAACAAGATGAACCGGCGATCGTTTTTGGTTGGTTATAATGTTGAGTTGACAGCTGCTCAAGCTGTCGATCCGCCCCCACCACTCTTAACAACGTTAACAGACAGCAGAGCAGTGGGAGCCGGTTGGTCAATCCCCGACCCGTATTGCGCATGCGCAGATCTAAGATCCAGTAGAAATGATAACATGTAAAAGTCTGCTGCTTATTGTTCTACTAGGCCAAAATAGAGTCAAAGAGTATATGAGAGTGAGAGTGTGTTAATTAATATATTTGGCAGTTTGGAGTAAGTCTGTAGATTTGTTTGTGTGTGTGTTTCATGTATAGGCCTCTCACGATAATTAATTTTGTTGGATACATTTTCCCGGAAATTATTGCGATAAACGATAATATTGACCATTTTAGACCACTGACATAATGATAATATATAATAATAATTCAAGTACATCCTTTCAAACTGCTAGTCACATCCTCATGTAAATGGCAATTTATCGAGTTCATTTTTATTGATCGTACGATCAGTCAATTAATTGCTTATCCTGACAGGCACACAATAAAACAGTGGAAAACAAACGTGTGTTTGACTTTCATTAGTGAATGAAACTGCATCGCAATTTTGGACGTCGAATTTTATACACCGAAAATGTTGACGTCGAATTTTTTTCACTTTAATTTTTGGGATCTGAATTTGAACATTCAAATTGTTTTAACTTGAATTTTTACATTTGTATTTCACATAGGTAAATTCGGAGCAAAAAAATTCAGATGTCTAAAATTCAAATACTTCTGTCTCTTGTTTACTTCCATAAATATCCAGTGCGCTGCAGTTCTAAAAACGAAAAATGCCTTGTTGATGCCAGAGGTCAGAGGAGAAAGGCCGGACTGGTTCAAGATGATAGAAAGGCAACAGTAACTTAAAAAAACCACTAGTTATAACCAAGTTATGCAGAAGATCCTCTCTGGACCTCAACACGTGGAACCTTGAAGCAGATGGTTCTACAGCAGCAGAAGACCACACCGGGGGCCAATCCTGTCAGCTAGGAACAGGAAACTGAGGCTACAGTTCACAAGGGCTCACCAAAACTGGATAATAGAAGATTGGAAAAAGGTTGCCTGGTCTGATGAGTCTGGATTTCTGTTGTGCCATTTGAACAGTGAGGTCAGAATTAGGCATAAACATGAAAGCATGGATCTGTCCTACTTGAGGCCTGTACTACAAAGCCGGATTTTCGCTTAGCGAGCTAACTTCAGGGGAAACTCTGGGTTTTCCGGTCCTACGACACTGGTTCTCTTCTTACCGGGCTAGATCTCCATGGTAATTTATGTGGAACGGCTAGCCACGAATCAGGATTTTCGTTTAGCAAGCTAACTTCAGGGATTTCCGGTCCTACGAAGCTGGTTCACTTTTTAGCGGGCTAGATAACTTATGCTGAGCGGCTAGCCTGCTCCGGAGCAGGATTGGGACCAAAATCTCTGAGGAATGTTTCCAGTACCTTGTTGAGTCCATGCCATGAAGAATTAAGGCAGCTCTGAAGGCAAAAGGGGGTCCAACCTCGTACTAGCAAGCTGTAGGCTACCTAATAAAGTGGCCGGTGAGTATAATTGGCAGGTATTTTAAACCAATGGCAGTTCCCCTGCTTGGTAGTCATAGAAGAATGAAAATAGGTTTGCTGTTTACATAACCAGGTCGAGAGTGTAAAGGTAATCCTTCAATTCTATGCTCTGAACTTTATTTTAACTTTTACTCAAACTAATATAAAAGTATCAGTACTTTTCAATGTTCACAGGTTAAACGAAAAGTGTAGATTCATCTTATTTTCATTCATTCCGATTATCTTTTTAGCAACACATTTTAATATGTTATGTTTTGAACTGATACTGTACCAATGCTAATGCAATGATCTGATGATTCATAAGGAAATGCTTTCAGTAGCGTACCATGAAATGAAAAAAATCACAATCATGTGTGTCAATAACATTTATTCATATGTTGGACAATCCTTAGTAGTAGGACACACACACACATTGGATGAACACACCCAATGTGTGAAGCACTAGAGGTTATCTATGTGTTGTAAAGTGGAGTTCACAGCACAGATCATTTAGCTTTTCCAAAATCTTATGCCTTCTCCAACTGTATTGATTCTCATACTAAAAATCCAGACAACATTGATGCACCTCCTCAGACAAACAAATACAGTTTAGAATTGCAACACAGTTAAACATTTGAAAATAACATCTATTTGTTGCTGCAGGGTAAAATAATGACAGAACAAAACAAGAACTTGAAACAAATAAATTACTCAAGTAGTCACACAGCAGTCCTCACAACACCATAACATCTTCTGATGGGTTGCTCTAGTTGATGCTGTTATACAAATCTTTAATCTAAAGTTCATCTTTATCCTCTCCTTGACAGAAGCATGCTGCTCTCTGTCCATTCATGTAGGGCCTGCAGCCCAGAGTCCATACCGTGTTGAAAGTGGTGTCTGCTACTGCTTCACATGCTGGGGAGAGGAAGGGACAGAAACAGGGATGGCAGTCAGTACAGAGCATTATCCATTATTTATTCACCGTACAGTTTATTTCTTATACATTAATTTATCAGTACATGGCAGTTTGTAATCCTCCTGTCGTGTTTGTTTCTCACCTATTACTGGTGTCTGTTAATACTGCTTAATTTTATTTATTTATTCAGTTATTTAACAGGGGAGCACATTAATCAACATTTCTGTTCTGTTGAGTTAGCCAAGAGGCTATTTTTCATCTGAAGTCCCTGGAGATTTTCGAAGTCACCCTAAAGACAAATCATCACCAAATTGTATTTACCATCCTTTTAAGATCTCTTTGAAAGGGTTTTATACATTACAATAAACCCACATATGACATTTCAAACGTGATGGAGGAGCAGGGTTGTGAAAAGTGCAATTAAGTATCCCAACTGGTCCTCATGACGTCATTTTCAGTAGTCAAATATTAGGTTTATGTAAGGCAACTTAGGCCAGGCCAATAGTTTTAAGTTCTGTATGGAAGTAGAATGTGTCCCTAAATTAGTTGTTGAGTCAATAAAGGGGAAGTTTACCTATAGGGAAAAAAACAGGGATAGGCTCAATAACCCTGCCCTGGATGAAAAGAAAGGTTAAATAGTTACCAACCTTCAACTTTTGAAACAAAGCCGAGGCTCTTCTTGAGGTCGGAGCAGATGCTGTGGAGGCACCAGCGGAACTTGGAGTCGCAGCGGTACTTGTTGGAGCCGCAGGTGTCGTAACACATGTCCAGCTGATTGCAACACTTGGTCATGGCGGGGATGCCCATGTCCACCTGGTACACAGCAGAGATAATACAAATGTTTATATGCAAGTGTTGGTGATTAACAGGTGGTTAGTTTTCCAAATGTAGACTTCTCTGAATATTAAGGGACCGTATGAAAATTATCATGGGTGGGCGCTATGTATTATTATCCTTTTAGTGAAGGATTGTTTTTGCCTGTTTTTTATATGTAATATCAGGATAGGTTTACTTTGAGAAGTACATTTAATACAAAATGAAGAATCATAGCTTTAAAATAGTTACAGTATGTCCAAATTATAGTGTTTTGAGTTACATGGTAATGTTTTGGCATGAAAGGAGACAAAACAATCATACTTTTTTTGTCAGATTTTAGAGGGGACATAGATCTTAGATTTTTAAGGAGAAGAGCATTATTTTGCCCTCCAACCAGCGTTTCCGCCAGGGAGCGTCTTGCCGTCATTTGACGCCCTTACTCAGCTCGGGATGCCCTGAACTCGAGCCGAGGGCGTCCAAAAATATTAATAATTCGAGAGAAGATCGAGAGTTTTTATCGCTTGAAATGACGAAAAGGAAAAAGGACAAGGACATCCCTCTGTTGGAGGGGCAAAGGAGTCTGGTGGGATTATTTTCGGAGTATTGAAGATCGTTTCCCCGACATCGGCGGTGCCTGCTACAGGACAACATGGAACGTGCGCGATTTGGACGCGATGAGCAGTGCTAGTGGAGCACGCGCGTGAGCTGCGAGCACCGGAGCCTCGCAGCGGCGAAACTGAGGCTCCGTGGTAAACTGTGGTAACATGAAGAGCCGAAACAGCCGGCGCTTTAAGAGAGCCGAGCCAAATGATCCGGCTCACTAACGTAAAGAGATAGTATCTAGGGACGGCTCAAGTCAAAATTCAAGCCCCCCCCCCCGTGTTTATTACATTTTTTTTATCTTTTCCATAATTCTGTGGATTATTAGTTCATTCCTAATGTGCAAATATGTTAAAAGTATTGTTCTATTAACCTGTCATGCTTAAAAGTGGGACAAGATTGATACATTAGGGCAAAGGATGTCGCAACTATGTTTCTGGGTCGAGCCTTGCTTTTGAAAAATCTTTAAACATATCCCTCTTCCTGACCGACAATACATTTGTGTACAACCCCTTATGCGGATTTCACTTTTTACAGCCTTTACATTTCAAAGAATTATAAATCCACAAAAATCTGCCCTTAGAGACAGAAGAAGCATACCCCATCTGGAACAGGAAGACCAAAGAAGTAGGAGCCACAGCCGTCAGATTCAGGCATCTGGTAGCCCGGGCGAGGAAGAGGAGCTTTACCTTTGAGACAGGGGAAGCAAATCAACATATCACATGTGGATATTGTTTCACATCAGGCCAGTGGAAACATGCTAATCTGGCTGGTTTGGTGACCATGTGGCTTTAGAAATAGATCCAGGTTTGCACATGATGAACAAAGGTCAATTATTTGGTTTATCCATATCCATCCACACGTTATTAGTCACATTCCCAAGGCCCCGACAGGAAACCTCTCCTATCATGCTCGGGTCACAGTCCGCTTCCAGGCCCTCTTCCAGATGATAACAAAGATGATAAGTCAAAGAAAATCCTATCAAGTGATTTGTATCAGAACATTACTATCACTGGGTTGCGTTATTGTTCTACACAGGACACGACATTATAGAAACTTTCAACATTTGACTATATAACAAGAACAATATATATTTATTTGGATAAATAAAGTCAAAAAGGTTGAATATTTGAAACAGTTTGCTTTATTTTGACTGAATATAAAAAACTGAATTTACAAAAAATCTGTTCATGTAGTACTTTCTCCACTTATAGTACAAAACAAATGTAAACAGGATAAGGGTTTTGTGTAAAATAAATTAATATTAACATTATTATTCTGAAACTTTGCAATTGAAAAGACTTGAATTGCAGTTTACCCGTGGCTTTTCTTTTTATGTACATTTTCCCAAAGAGTTAGGTACATATTCCCCAATAACTTTACCTTTATTGTAGTGAAAACACCACAGAGTATAGGAGACCCAACCCTAAACTAACCCAACCCAACCCTTTCCCCTGCATTCAAGCAGTGTTAAGTGGAAACTGTAACCTTTAATTTCGATAAAAAAATACAAATATAAACCGATATATCCATGGTAGACCTCTCTATTCTGATACATTGGGCTTTAATCGACTTACCATGCCGACAGCGGTATTGGCACACTCCATCACGTCCCCCCATGAACTCCAGCATGGAGTCAAAGTATCCGCCGACCGACTCAAAGCCGCCTCTCACGGAGTTTAGTCCCCAATCACCGTCCTCCCCCTCCCCCTGTGTGCCATCAGAGGCCGGGGGGGGTGGTGGGGTTTCAGCAGCTGGCTCCTCAGCATCCTGACTGAGAGCACTGTGGAGGCACAGGCCCAGCAGGAGCAGCAGGGGAGCAACGAGGGCCCAACGGGTCATTCTGGAACTCAGAAAGCTCAATAGCAAGAGTTCAGAGACTGAGGGAAATCACAAACACACTCAGAGGCAGTCCTGAAACTGTGTGCGTGTGGGACCTGAACTTTGAGCCAGACACAGAGATGGCCTCATATGTGGAGGAGCAAAGTCCAGCCTCTATCTCCTCGTTTTGTCTCATCTGAGCTTTTATCACTCACTGATTAATGAGAGGCGGAGTGTGTTAATTTTAATCCCATTTACTCAAGAGTTGATCTTTCTAGACAGCAGCAGATAGTAACATGGAAGTGATTTTGCTGTAAATCAGAACATCCCCTTTGTGTTCTGCCTGTTTTGTACATTAATCTACACATTCTTATAATATTAGTGGTAGAAGAACATGAATACTAGAAGTAAAAGTCCTACATTCCCGACCTAACTAAAGAAAAAGTATGAAGGATCATCAACAGATATCAAAAGTTCCCAGAAAATGTTTCCCTGTTAGGAGTACTTACACAGATAATAAAAACACTAAGTGCTTTCTGACCTTTGTTTCCCTTATCATAAAAGCATGTTAAGATGGGAACAATCTGGAGCTAAACTGGTGTTCATGCTTGTGTGCAGGCCTTCTATTAATTGGATAAAATGGCTGCTATTGTCACGGTGTGTGAAGCAGGTAGGACCCAAATGCAGATTAAAGTGAAAGTTCCTTTATTTCAAGGCTAGGTGATAACAAAGACAAAACAGAACACTCACCGACGAACTAGTCATGACAAAAGACGAACCGACAAAGACAGACAGAAAAACCAGAACTTAAATACACACAAGACTAATCACAGAAACAAGACACAGGTGAGGAGGGAGGAGAAAACACAGGGACACCAAGTGAACACAATCGGGTAAATTAGACACACCAGGGAAACTAACGACCGGGAACCACAGACAGATTTAAACAAGACACAACGCAGACAGAAACAGGCAAGACAGGAAGTGAAGACCTTTCAACATAAAACAAGACAAGACAAAACACCATAAAGACAGATCGTGACAGTACCCCCCCCTCAAGGGACGGATCCCAGACGTCCCAAAAAAACCCCACAAAAGTCCAAAACCTCAAGCAGGGTGGGTGGAGGGGGTCCGGAGGACGGGACTGAGCTGACCGCCCAGAGGCACAGCAGAGGACCAGGAAGGGATCTCGGGCGGACGGCCCGGGGGCAAGGCAGAGTTCAAAAAGGGGGATTCGGGCGGACGGCCCGGGGGCAAGGCAGAGTCTAAGGTGGGGGACTCGGGCGGCCGAGCATGAGGGCGAAGGCAGCGGCAGGAAGAGTCAGGGGGCCGGGCTCGAGGGCGAAGACCGCGGCTCTCAGGGGGCCGGGCTCGAGGGCGAAGACCAGAGAGCTCCGGAGGCCGGGCAGGAAGGCGCTGACGGGCCAGCGCCGGAGGCCGGACAGGACCCGGTGTCGGCCGGACAGGAACCGGAGCTGGTCGGACAGGCCTCGGCAGGATCCCCCACGGAAGAGGACCAGGACACGGGATTGGCAGGACCCCCGGCAGGAGAGTAGTCGGCGGGGCCTCCAATGGCACAGGACAAAGGGTTGGCAGGACCCCCGGCAGGAGAGTAGTCGGCGGGGCCTCCAATGGCACAGGACAAGGGGTTGGCAGGACCCCCGGCAGGAGAGTAGTCGGCGGGGCCTCCAACGGCACAGGACAAAGGGTTGGCAGGACCCCCGGCAGGAGAGTAGTCGGCGGGACCTCCAACGGGACAGGACATGGAGTTGGCAGGACCCCCAGCGGAACCTCCAACGGACCAGGACATTGGGTAGGGACTTGAGACGTGACTCAAGAGGGGACTCGAGAGGGGAACCAAGGGGGAACTCGAGAGGGGACTCGAGAGGGGAACTAGAGAGGGGACTAGAGGAGAGAGGAGGGACTAGAGGAGGGAACTCGAGAAGGGAACTTGAGAGGGGACTCGCGAGGGGAACTCGAGAGGGGACTGAGAGGGAACTCGAGAGGGGACTGCAGAGAGGGAACTCGAGAGGGGACTGGAGAGGGGACTGAGAGGGAACTCGAGAGGGGACTGGAGAGGCGACTCGAGAGAGGACTCGAGAGGGGACTCGAGAGGGGACTCGGGTAGGAACTTGAGAGGTGACTCGAGAAGGGACTCGAGAGGGGACCTGAGAGGGGACTCGAGATGGGACCTGAGAGGGAACTGGAGAGGGAACTGGAGAGGAGACTTGAGAGGGGACTCGAGAAGGGACTTGAGAGGAGACTGGAGAGGGGACTCGAGAGGGGACTGGAGAGGGATCTCGAGAGGGGACCCGAGAGGGGACCCGACAAGACTCGGGGAGCTGGTGTTGGCTGGAGAGCCAACAGGAGACGAAGTGCTGGAGTCGGCCGGTACGCCGACAAGACTCGGGGAGCTGGCGTCGGCTGGGGAGCCAGCAGGAGACGAGGTGCTGGAGTCGGGACCATGACTGCTGGAGCCGGTACTTGAGCCGGAACCATGGCTGTATGGGCCAGCTCTGGTGCAGGGACCACGGTTGTAAGATCCAGTTCTGGAGCCGGAAACATGGCTGTAAGGTCCGGAGCTGAAGTCTGGATCATGGCTGTGTGGGCCAGTTTTGGAGCCGGAAACATGGCTGCTGGGGCCGGCACTGGAGCCGGAACCATGGCTGCTGGGCAAGGAACCGGAACACGGATCCATGGCTGTTTGGGGTGGTACTGGAGCACGGTACCATGGCTATGTGGGATGGTACTGGAGCACGGAACCATGGCTGCTGGGTCCGGCACTGGAGCGGAACCATGGCTGTTGGGGCCTGTACTGGAGCCGGAACCATGGCTGCTGGGGCTCGGGCTGCTAGCCTGGCCTTGCGACGACTCCTCTTAGCAGCCTCCTGAATACTCCGTGGACCTCCATAAGCCTGACGAGTTCCGGAATACGACTTCTGGACAGGAGCAGGAACTGGGGCAGAAGCACGGGTTGACTTCAGGCGGAACCCACCAAGGCGTATGGTGCCAGGTTGGGAATTGGGAGACAGGGAGCTAGCATGCCTGGAATCACATGCTTGAAGGAAGTCCAAAATCCAGTCAGGTAAAAACTCAACAAAACATGGTTTCTCTGCTGCCAACCGGAGCGCCTCTACCAGAGCGGCCCTCTTCTGCCGAACACTGGACGCTCCCTTCCACCAATCGAAGCAGCAAGCCAGATAGAAGGTTAAATGCTGTAATTCAACCTCCCATGGATCATCTGCTGGGTCCATTTTGTGGTCGGTTCGTTCTGTCCCGGTGTGTGAAGCAGGTAGGACCCAAATGCAGATTAAAGTGAAAGTTCCTTTATTTCAAGGCTAGGTGATAACAAAGACAAAACAGAACACTCACCGACGAACTAGTCATGACAAAAGACGAACCGACAAAGACAGACAGAAAAACCAGAACTTAAATACACACAAGACTAATCACAGAAACAAGACACAGGTGAGGAGGGAGGAGAAAACACAGGGACACCAGGTGAACACAATCGGGTAAATTATACACACCAGGGAAACTAACGACCGGGAACCACAGACAGATTTAAACAAGACACAATGCAGACAGAAACAGGCAAGACAGGAAGTGAAGACCTTTCAATATAAAACATGAAACAAGACAAGACAAAACACCATAAAGACAGATCGTGACAGCTATAGCATTGGGAAACTCTGGGATGAGCGAGAAATACCAATTCAAACTTTGAAAATAAACTACAATCTGTAGTTTATGTACATTGTGCCTCCCAGACTGTTTGCAAATTGTGCCATCAAGGCTAATCCCAGAACCTTAAATTGACCCTTGCCTACTTAATACAAAGAGAAAATAAATTAGTTGATGAAGTCATGAAAGTGAAACCAACCCCATTTCATGGAAATGCGGGTCGTACAGTATCTAAGGGTTAATATAGATGGATCATCTGCAATAAACATGAACAGCTAGAACATCTCCTCCTTGAGTCCAATATTGACTGTTTAGGAATATCGGAATCTTGGCTAAAACAGTCGTCACCATCCACTCTTGTATCTATGTCAGATATAATGTGTTTAGGAAGGACAGACTGAAGGGAAAAGGAGGGGGTGTGTTGCTTTATGTGAGGAATACCTTTACTTGTAGGGAGATTGCTCTCCCAGCTAATATTGAGTTTGATTGTGTTGGTGTGGAAATCAAACTATCTGAGGAAATGTCCCTCACCATGATTAGATGTCACTTGTTAGACGCTTTTATCCAAAGCGACTTACATACTCAATACTGTGGACAATCCCCACAGGAGCAATTTGGGGTGAAGTGTCTCAGGGACACAACGACATGCTGACTGCTGGGGGACTCGAACTTGCCTGATTCGAAGTCCAGCACACACTGAGCCACAGCCTCCCATGATTTGCCTGTATCGACAACCCACCGCTAAGTTGGATTTCTATGATCAGGTAAAACTCATGCTGAATTCCTGTGACTCCAACAAAGAGCTAATTATTCTAGGAGACTTTCATATATAATATAGGTCTCCCTTGAAAAAGAGATCATTGATCTCAATGGGATTTTACCTGGCTAAATAAAGGTTTTGAATTGAATTTGAATTGAAATATCAACTGGAATGACAAACAAAATAGAAAGAGCTTAAAACGGATCACGGATAAACACAACCTAATACAACTAATGGATCAACCGACTGGAATAACCAAAACCTCCAAGACTATGATAGATGTATTATTTACAAACAAAGCTGACAGAATAGTTAAAACCTGCAACTTCCTGACTGGTCTTTCTGACCATAATCTTGTTCTTTTTGCCAGAAAAAAGGTTCATGGCCACACCTAAAACCCCTGCCTTGGGTTCACGCTTCATCCCCAAAAACCTGCAACAACGTTTTATGGATGCAGTGAAAATGATTAATTGGGGGGACACTCTCTCCTCTGAAGATATTGGTGAAAACAGTAATCTGTTTATATCAAAAATTAATGATGCAATGTCTTCCTTCTCAAGGAGAGGGTGCCTTAGGGACAGGAAGGAACATTATCTTCCCTGGCTAAATCTACAGTGCAGGAATTTAATGAAATCTAGAGACCAACTACTAAAGCAGAGCTTGAAATCCGGACTATCCACTGATAGACAGAAATGCACTCGTGCTCGTAACAAGGTAACACAATAAGACAGCCAAAGCTAACTTCTTCATCAATATGATTGAAGGTGCGAAAGGTAACAGTAAAAAAGTTTGGCAAATCCTAAATAAACTATTAGGTAAACAAACCTAAAAAATCAATGATGCCCTGATAAAAGACCCTGCAGTGTTGGCCAGCTCTCTCAATGAGTATTTTATAAATAGTGCTCTGGACATCACAAAGCTCTTCTCACCATCTGAGGTCTCCCATAGCCCGACTGTGGATACACCCCGTTTTTGACCTGGAGGAAATCACAGAGGTTGAGGAAAAACATATAATCTTAGGGTTAAGAGGTTCTAAGGCTAGGGATGCAGATGATTTAGACACCAACTTTATAAAGACAAATATTGAGGGTCTAATAAAACCAATTAGTATGCTAGTGAATCAATCTATCAGCACGAGGGAAGTTCCATCATCCTGGAAGGTGGCCACGGTGACACCGATCTTTAAATCTGGGGATAAGGCAATGATGTCCAACTACAGACCAATCAGCATCCTCCCCTGTGTCTCTAAGGTAGCTGAGAAATGGGTGTCAAAAACTAATTACCAAACATTTAGATAAAGGTTTCGCTCCACTCCACCCAATGCAGTTTGGTTTTCGTGCTCACCACTCCACTGAGACAGCTAACTGTGTCTTTGTGGAAAAGGTTAAATCTATGTTGGACACAAGCCCATATGTAGGTGCTGTCTTCTTTGATTTCAGGAAGGCTTCTGAGATGCTCCTTAGTGCTCCTTACAAAGCTGACGTATTTCAATTTTTCTGCAGATTCAATACAGTGGGTTAAATCTTATCAAACAGAAAACAGTGTGTTTTGGTCAACAGTACCAAATCCCCCTACCTTGTGAACCCTGGGAAGAACACGGGAAGAACACTGAAATAATCTCATCCTGTATCTCAAATGCTTTGGACAAGGTTCAACACTGGCTGAACAACATTTGCTTACAGTTAAATGCAAAAAAAACAGTATGCATGATGTTCAGTAAACGACCAGTCAAAATCGAAGGATCCAATGTGTTTTTAAACAGAGCAGAAATAGAACTAGTCCCCCACTTCAAGTATCTTGGAGTCATACTGGACTCGAACTTGACTTTTAAGAAAGTATCCAATACCATTAAATTCAACTTGCAAAATGTTAAACAAATCAGACCCTTCTTAACTGTCAATGCTGCAGAGTCATACCTCCACTGTATGATTCTATCCCACATTGAATACTGTTTTACAAACTGGTCGTTTGCTTGTGCTACAAACCTTAAACCGATGGAACAGCTGTACAAGAGAGCTATCAAGGTGTTTGACAGAAAGCCACATTCATACCACCACAAATGTTTACATGGACTGCCCCCCCCCTTAGGGGAATCATCCACAAAAACACACTGGACGCCGCATTAGGTCAGAAACCAGAGGAGACTGTGAAGTCCACCGCAGACGGACCACTTTTGGCCAAAATGTCCTCTCCATTAAAGGCAGCTCATTCTGGAATAGCCTCCCAACCTATGCTCCCAACTGAGATACGGGATTGTCCCACTCTCAATAGTTTTAAAGGTCAACTCAAAGAATGGTTGAGCAACAAACAGACGTGTAATCACCGCTAAATGCACTTTTATACAGGGGTATCTACTCTTGCACTTTATGTAGCACTTTTATCTTATCTTGCACTTTATATACCATAGCTGCTACATTGTACTGCCATGTGGTAAATGCTTGTATGCTGCTCATGTTCTTCCTGCATATCATTTATTTATTTTTGCTATGTATATAAATGTCATGTTCTTGTATGTTGTATGTGAGGGGACTGTGGATGGAAATCCGGCTCATTTACGCTTGTAAGCATTGTTTTGATTGAAAGTGTTCATCGATGTGCACTGTCCCGGTTCAAATAAACGATTACATAAAAATAAATAAAGTACAGTATCTAAGGGTTAATATAGATGGATCAGAGGATGCAGGGAGTGGGAAAGTGCATTTGGATTAACCATTGCCTAATGACACATTTTCGATCAGATTTGAGAATTCAGAGTATTACATGGTCACTACGGTGGGTAGAGTACAATAAACTAGACACATCAAACATGCAGTCACTCAATAAGAGAACTTCAACAAGTTTGCCAAAAATATACTGCTGCACAGGAAACTGTCATATGGCCCCTCAGAAAAGTTGTAGTGGCGGAATAAATGGGAAACAAAAAAGACGAGGGAGTGCAAAAAGACATTTGATCACCTTGATGACTAATGTGAGTGAGTAGAATCTGGGAAGCAAGAAATGTCCTCATCCATTTTCAAAGGAGGAAGCTGTTAAAAGCCAAAAGCAACTCTGCGCAAACTACTTAACCCGGATCATTGGACTAAAATTAAGAAACTGATGTTATATATATACATATATATATATACACACTCTATATTAGATCAATATAAATATGGTGAAAAAAATAGGTTCGTTACAAATGATAAATTAACCAACAGTAGCCATAGAGGGCAGCAATACACCATTGCATTGTACAGTCTGCCGAATACAAAGAAGAAGAAGAAGAAGAAGAAGAGCTGAGTCCGTGACGTCAGTAGAAAACACGGAAGTAGAGGTGAAAGATGCTCCACGGGACGATTGAGTGATGGCATGAGTGGTAATTCATTCACTAAACTTGAATATATTTGACACGTTAGGCTTGAACATAAACGTTATTTGGGACACCAAATGTCAAAGACTAGCAAAGCTTCGTTTTGTTTTGTTATTTTATGGGCGCAAGTTAGTTTTTCCTTCCATATCTCCGACCAGATGGTGATAACCTCGGTTATGTTTGCCATTTAACTATTTCCACAAGAAGACACAACTATCTATGACGAGCGAAATAAAATGGCTTTCGCAAACCTGTTCTCGAGACTCTCTGCTGTGGAAGAGGATGACAGGAGCCCTGCTCAGCAAAACTTTGCTCACAGGTATTTGGATTTGAAACGATAGTTAGCCTTTAGCTTCGATATGTTTTTAAGCACGCAGATGGTTTTAATCATAGATATATATATATATATATATATATAAACACTAGATGGCTCAAGGGGGAGTCAAACTTACCTACCCCACCTCTAACTCGCTGACATCTTGACTGATTTACAAACGGTTTGGTTTATTATAAACGTTATTAGCATGGCTATGATACAGGAGACAACAAGACATGTTGAAAATAAAAAGTTCATGATTATAATTATAAGTATGCAGTATCATAACTACATCTTTGATGTTTATAACAAACTACACCGTTTGAAAATTGAGCAATCTACGGTTATTTCAATAGTGCACCATAGACATAATGGGTGTCTCTCAATCTTTAGTAAAGCTGCTGCAGAGCCGCTATTTCAAGCATACTACGTCATCGAGTGCCGCCAAAGTACTGTTCCAATCTCCAGTATACTCGGAAATCTACCGAGCCCGCCGTACTTCGTTTAGAGCAGGGGTCTACTTTCAAAAAATAAAACAAGTCGTGAGCTACTTTTACTCCTCTTTTTTATGTTTTTTGCAGTGTATATATTTAGCACATTTTAACATTATTAAATGCTTACCTTTAACCTTTGTGTGCTGTTTGGGTCTGTGGGACCCGTTTCCAGTGTTTACTAAAAGAAAATGTATTCAATTTAATTATAATGTAACCAGCTTTATTTGGGGGTGGACCTCACATCCTCTAGGGGGGGTCCTCACCTCCTCCAGGGGGGGTCCTCACATCCTCTAGGGGGGTCCAGGGGCATGCACTTTTTTTTTTTTAAAATGTTGAAGTGGAATGCATCAATCTGGTGCACTTTGAGCACAAAATGAATTTATGGATACAGCTCTCAACACTCATATGAAAGGGAGCTGTATACTTTTCAATAATCCAAACATCTTTAGAATATGATCACAACCAATAACAAATCATTTAAACTTGTGTATTCTTATCTTATGTTACCTAGTTAGCATTCTTTCTTTCTATTTATCCATATTTTACTAATCACTCCCCTTTTAAATACAATATAGTACACATTGGAATGATTTCTTACTTTATTTGTTACACCTATATTAAATAGATAAAGCTTCTCTCTCTCTCTCTCTCTCTCTCTCTCTCTCTCTCTCTCTCTCTTCTCTCTCTCTCCTCTCTCTCTCTCTCTCTCTCTCTCTCTCTCTCTCTCTCTCTTACTCTCTCTCTCTCTCTCTCTCTCTCTCACACACAGAGACTGTGTGCTCCTCCGTGGCGATGACGGCTTGCGTTAACAAATAATAATAAACATTTGAAAAAAGTGGGGGGACACAAACAGGATTTCGAAAAGTGGGGGGGGACTGTCCCCAGTTGAAATTACGCCATGCGTATGTGTGCGTCAAGTGCAATAAATAAGCAAGTTGCAACACACACACAGTAAAACTCTGCCCCTCATGTGTTGTATAGGCTGGCATGACTAGGCTGTGTTCAATGGGGCTGATGTGTTGTGTAGATTCTGCCAGAAGGAAAGGTTAAACTCCTTATGAAGCGGTGAGCTGCCGCTCCACGTTGCTTTTCTTCCAGACTGCAACGCTGGTCCCGCAAATCAAGCAAGAACGTGATTGGTCGATATTCATTTTGGAGGGGTGTTAGATAGATATAGAGTTGTAGATAGAGTTCGCTATGTTTGAGGTTTCGTTTATGCTTAGGGTAGATTCTTTTAAATGACATTTCCTTTTATTTTTGGTGTATTTTTTACATTTTGGATTTGCTTGCGAGCTACCGGTAGCTCGCGATCGACGTGTTGGAGACCCCTGGTTTAGAGAAATGTCGAGGCTGCGCATGAGTAGACTCCGCGGTCTTAAATTCCCCACAATGATTTGCGCACGGACCAATTAACCCCCAAATCTGTGGCGGAAAATGTAAGGCGGGGCCTATCATATGACGCACACCTGCACACTTGCTCGCCTGTTCCACTCTTCGTTTTCCAAATGTCAGGAAGTATTCTTGCCTAGCTTCTGAAGCAAGATGCTCGGCAGACATGTGCTACCAAGCAAGCGTACTCGCGATTGAGAAACACCCAATGTTATGAATGAGCGAGCTGTCTGTGGCAAGATGGCCGCCATCTGGCAACGTCTGTCTCCATTGGCCAGCAGCGCGGGTGAGTCATCTAGTGTTTATATATATATCTATGGTTTTAATGGCCTAAATCTACATACTTATTACAATCAATCAATCAATCAATCAATGTTTATTTACATAGCCCAATATCACAAATGTTACATTTGTCTCAGTGGACTTCAGTGTGTACAGAATATCAGTATGACAATACGACACCCTCTGTCCTTAGACCCTCTGTCCTTAGACCCTCTGTCCTTAGACCCTCACATCGTACAAGGAAAAACTTCCGAAGAAAACCCAAAGTTTAAAGGGAAAATGGGAGAAACCTCAGGGAGAGCAACAGAGGAGGGATCCCTCTCCCAGGACGGACAGACGTGCAATAGATGCCGTGTGTAAATTGAAAAGATAATACATTTGCAACATAGGTAGTCCAAATGTTTGGAAATGCATGTGTGTATAATAGGAAGATGAATCCACGAGGATATCCATCCAGGACCTATGATCCAGGACCACAGCCACGGCTCAAGATCCAGGGCTCGCGATGCAGGACACAGGAGCGCAGGATCATCCATGACTCCGGATCCCGGCGTATACAGACACCAAAAAGAAAGACATTTGGGGAAGCTGGGTTAATCGGAACATGAGAGTACACAGGTATAGACAGAGAGAAGGAAGAAGTAAGATGTCCCCCGACAAACTAAGCCTATATCAGCAAAACTAGGGGCTGAATCTAATCAGCCCTAACTATAAGCTTTATCAAAAAGGAAGGTCTTAAGGGCACTCTTAAAAACGGATAGGGTGTCTGCCGCCCGAACACAAACTGGAAGCTGATTCCACAAATGTGGAGCTTGATAAGAAACTAATTTTGTTTTTTGCAGGAACGAGCCTGAGAATGGAAAACGAGGCAATGCAAGAAAGAGGAAACCCCAGAGTGAGGAGACTGGCCCCAATAAAAAGGTCAGATGAACTTGAACAAAATAATTTTTAGAAGTTTGTTGATTTTATTTTCTTTCAAGCAAATGTTAAGTGAAAAGTAAAACCAAAAGATGTCTGCATTGAATCAATAAGATGAGTTGCATTTATAAAAAATGAAGAAATAGTATTTTTCTATTATGTTGGAAAGTTACAAAATATTCCTAATTTTTATGGTTTATATCAAGAAACCCATTACGACGTAAACTAAATCTAGGTTTACTTTTATATAAGGGATTTGTTTCTAAATTAAATGTAAAAAATGGATGTAAAAGTTGAATAATTCAGACAACTTTATTCAGTGTTCCTTTACTGACATTGTGTACAGAACTAAATAATAGTAACACCTCCCAGTGTTGGACAATCATACAGCTGCTCATTAACCGGAGCAGTTTGAAGTTTTGAATAATCTTAAAATATTAACCCTTATAATATTTTGGCATTTTCTTTCCACAGAAGCAATTTCACCAAGCCCAGACAACTAGAGGCAATAATGCATCATCCTTCAGAGGCGGAGGCGTCAAGGCCATGCACCACCATATGCAAAACACTCAGAGTGAACATACAATCACCAAGGGTCAGAAATACAGAACTAAAAATAACCATAATGGGACCCAGCAGCAGCAGAACTCGGAGAGGCAGATAAATCGGCATCAGCAGAGGGACAGATGGACCCCTGCTAACAGAGGTGGGGGCCATCAGTCTAGACCTGCCTGGGGAAGAGGTAGAGGAGACCGTAAATATAAAAGCAATAAGCAGGTAAGCTTGACTGTGGCCATCAAGATAGATTGTATCCATCACCAGCCTGTCATCTGAAGCTGCTTGAATTGCATTCAGCCCCTGCTTACATCCCAAAATCCATATTTTTCCTCTTACCTGTAGTAGTAGATTTGAGACTCAACTGCCCAACGTATCATTCTGCAAAATGAAGCATGCATCTCCTCATGGATGTGAGAAGGAAGACATCTCTCGGCTGATATCTCCAACACTCAGCAATTTACACAAAACAATGTATTAATAAATAGCCCTGCAGGTAAGAGGGGAAATTGATTTTTGTTTTTTTTGGGGCTAATTTTCCATTTTTAAAGACTTTTCTTCATCAAATAACAAATGGACATGGGTTCATTATGCTTTTGGCACTTAAGGAATGAGTTTTAAGGTGACTGGTGACTTACCTAAAAATAGCATGACATTTAGGAATGCCTTTCTTTGGCTTTCGAACTGCCCACATTTTAATTGAATTGAAAGGTTACCAGATGTGACACAAAAGCCTGAGGGCATGCAAAGTCCCACAAACCAGGTCCCATTATAATAACACTAAACTTTCTTTATAAATCAAAAACTTGTGCTGTTGGAAGAGGTCTAACATTTCTAATGATTTGTATACTGATGGAAGTCCTCTAAAGCAACTTCATATGTGAGACACTTCTAATTTAGACAAACAATCCACCAAATGTAAGTTATTAACTAACTTCTTCTAACAAAAGCTCAACATGCCAATTAAAAGGCAAGGCAAGTATATTAATACCGTACATTTCAACACAAGGCAATGTTGCAATTCAAGCTCAGATCAAATAATAGAATAGAATAACGTATAAAAAACAATAATTAAAGTATGTTAGGGTGGCAATAATGTTCCCTTGGCAACATATTTACTATAATCTTGTTGCAACACTCATCTTTCCTCTCAGGAGGTCCAAGTGCAACGTCCGAGGTTCATGACTGAGGAGTTCAAGGACCAGAATGCTATGCTGGTGAACGGGCGCTTAGTTTGTCGACATTTCCTCTGGGGAAGGTGCATCAAGGCAGGTTATGTTGACTCTGTACAAAAATATACACATTTTGATTGATAAGATACAAAAATGACTTGCAGAAGATGGCAAAACGTTTCATTCCTCTCGACTTTATTGGTTGCCCTTATAATATTTACTGCAATGTCCTTCCCTTTACTGCACACAGGAGGACACGTGTCAGCTGGAACACTTTAAGGGTTACAATGATCTCGTCAAAGAAGTGTGCAAATTCTACATTATAGGATTCTGCCAAAAAGGAGAGAGCTGCCCATACATGCATGATATCCTTTGGTTGAGCAATAATCTGTACATACCTTTCATAAACATATAATATATTGTACTGCTATTTGTTTAATATTTAACATTTCCTTTACTAAGCTGCACAGTCCTTCCCCTGCAAGTTCTTCCACAGAAGAGGACAATGTTCTAAAGGAGCAGACTGCAAGTTCTCCCATGAGCCTCTTAATGACATCACAACCAAACTGTTGGATGAGGTGTGTAATTCATTATGAACCCCCTTAAAAAAGTAAAAATCACTCATAAACAATCCTAATTATTTTATAATATAGCACTTTCAACTACTGTGCTATAAAGAAATGCATTCAAAGTATTGTTAATGTGTATTATGGACAGGGGACTCACAAAGTGTTAGCAAATGTTCTTAAATGGTTTCATATGGAGATTGCTTTGTGCTGAAGACTGATGTGTGTTTTTGTTTCTTCTCACTACAGGCATTACAAAAGGAAAAGGACCTCATTGAACTAACAAAACAATCTGAACGGGAGTCTTTGCGACAGCCAGAGAACACAGATGAGTCAGAAATGATAGAAGCAGACAAGACCCCCGATATACCCCTGCAACCACTCAGGTATGCACATACAAGCTCGACCATGTCATTTAGATTATGTTAATACATCGGTGTAATTCCTGCACAGAAATGTATCTAATCAATCAATCAAATTAACATTTAGCTGCTGGTATGCTGATGTTTTTTCTTTTCAGGCCTGTCTTTTACAACAGCGCAGAAGCCAATACCGAGAAGGAAACCACGCTATGTGCGACTGAAGCACTGACTGATGAGGCAGCTGTCCCACCACGTGCACCGGAAGAGGCCCAACATCAACCCCCCCAGTCAAGTAATCTTAATCCTGAGGAACCAGTCTGTTATTCAGTGGAAGCCGTTCTTGGACCTCAATTGTTCAAACCTTTCCCTCGCCTCTTTACAACTCCTGGATGTGAAGAATTTGGCACTTCAGGCTCTGCAAACCCAAAGGAAGTTCCTTACTCTGTGAATGCTGTTCTCAGGTCCTTTAAATCAACCCTTCCTATTGTACAAACTGTATCCTACACCCCAAAAACCGAAGGTGATGAGATCGCTTATCCTCTGCTAAGCTCAGAAACTCCAAATAAGAAGGTCTTGTATTCAGAAAATACAAGAAATGAAGTGAACAAATCTGAAATGTTCAAGAGCCTCAAAGTGCACACTGGCCTGGTTTCCAAGACCTGCCCTAGTCTTACTCCGGCCTACAGGGACTACACGAAGCAAAGTGACTGTCGGCAAGAATCTCTGAACCCCAGAACTGCTCATGAAGTCAAGTTGGGCTTGCTGCATACTTCTGTCACTGTGGCAAAGAAGTCCTCCGAAAACAAAGATGTGAGAGGGAGCATGCACCTGCATGCCGATATGACAAGCTCCATTAACTGTAAGAGTGAAGGTGGAAGCACTACTCACAGAAGCATTTTGCCAAGAGCCCCTAATAAGACTACTCCCAAACAGCCTACGCAGTTGAGGCCACATATCTCTGTTCTGACGGTTGACCCACAAGCCTCAGTAAAGCCTTCTCCCTCTTCAAGCTTCACCACATGTAAAGGTGGAGCTGCTGCTGCTACAGTACAACCTGTCACCGGCTCCATTAATACAACTGATCCTACAAACTCTGTCAGTCGTCATTCTGCAGCCAAACAACCCACTGAGATACCCCCGCCCTTCAAAAACACACAGTCTGGCCTCAAATGTGGCACGCAGGAGCATCGTTCAACTGAAATCACAGCCGAGTGCAGCAGTAAAATGACACATGACACTGATTTGGTCGTTGGATGTACAAAGACCCCGAGAACACCCTTTCATAGCCTTTTCGCAAGCCCAATCACTGACACTCTGCAGCACATAGACGATTCTGTAAGAACATCCTCTTGTCCTCAATCTCCCCCCCCAGAGTCTGCCGATCGCACAAGTGTTCATGTTAAAAGTGCGCTTGAGACGGAAAAAGCCTCTGCCAGGTCCTTCCTCAGCCTGTTTGCTGCCCCCCTCAGTGCTGCTCCTAACCCATGCATGCAGCCTCAGACAGAGGATTTAAAGACTTCCTCTGGTCCGCAACAGTCAATTAATAATGAAACGAACTCCAAACAAAGCACTTCTAAATTAGAGAAACATCTGCCACACCAGGTTATAAATGCTGTCAAAGAACTCGCTCATGTTCCAAGATCACCCAATTTGTCACCTAATCCTAAAGTAGAAAATAAAGACAGTTCCTTGGCTCTTGTTGATCAGCCTACGAAGCAGAAGCTGGTTCCTGTCCGTGGCGTTGTGTCTGATTCAACCCATGCTCATCAGCAGCTGCCTGACATCTCACCCCACAAAGGTAAGGACACTGCTTTTACATTGTATTGTGAAATTATAATTTGCCATTGATTATGTGGTCTTGGTGTCATATTTTAGGATCTGCTGTAGCATCCACTGCACATTCCGTTCTTAAGAATCTCTTTCTTAGCCTGAGCCCGTACCAACAGGATGCAGAGCAACAGGTATGCTGTTCATTTATTCCTGATTAAGACATTTATATAACTTCATACATATACATTTTTAAATCCGGGTAGAATACAAAAATAATCCCTAATTGTTTTTCTTGCTTAAGGGAGAGTGAAAAGATGGATAAAACGGTCAAGGGGTGTGTCTTTGTGAAGCAACTGTTATGGAAAAAGAAGGTAGACATTTGAATGTAAGTACTGTATGGGGAATCCTTTTGTACACATGGCACATGCAACGGTTCCCTTTATTCCACTTTTTTTACTCTGATCACTTACTGTTTTATCATAATATGAAATGTTGACAGTTGCTGTATATTTTATGATTTATCGTCATATCCCGTGAAGACACCAAAACCAACAATGTGTCAGTCTGTATTTCACAGCGTTACACCTTATCTGTGGATCTCTGCCCAAAGCCTATTGGTTGCTACTGAAGAGGTCAAATCTGGTCATAAATATGAAGTATAATTTAAAGCCGTGTTAATTGCACGGCTCGATGGATGGCACTTTGGTCGGTTTGTCGATTTACCATTTCAGTCCAACTAAAATATCCAAAAGACAACAGGATGGATTGCTATGTCACAGAAAATATCTGTGAAGGTTATCTTCTCAACAAAGAGAATGGTTCAATGTTGACGTGTTTCCCAAATCACCCAAGGACCTTCTAAGGCTCCACTGTTTCTGACATTACTGTTGGAATACTGTTATGTGAAACCACACTTATAATAATGATTAATCATGCCTTGTGGTCCGTAATGAGGACATTCATTTCTTTGTTTACAACATTTCAACCTTTCTTTTGATCTTTTGTCATTTTTGTTGCAGTCTTTAACTTATTTGTTGTGCACCGTCAAAATTGTAATAATTGAACATTAAAATATTTTAAACATGTTTAAGTCTTTGTTCTCTTGTGTACAAAAACAAAATATGAATCCGATAAACTGACCGCTGTGTCCTAGAAAACAAAAGTAAAATATTCCAGAGGTGCTGCATGAATACACTTTTATGAATGAAAAATGTGCCTTCTGTAGTGTATTGCATTACGCCAAATGAATGGCACATTCTGCAAAACAATGTAGAATGTATGAAGAACTTTTAACATTTGTTAATTGGTTGACAACACAGACATTTATATAACAAATTATAAACAACTCTATGTTAAAGCAGCAGTGAGGTTACAGATAATAACTAACTCCGCCCTTTCCAAGTGTCTGAGAACTTCGGTGGCCTAAGGTAATAATAAAAAGTGTTGTACTTGTAAAATCTATGCTGAATTTGTCTCTGAAACATGATTTATTAGAAAAATGTAATGTGTTTGTTAGATACGTTTTTTATTTGCAAAACTAAATGCATTAGTTTGTAGATGGTGTTTTGTATTTGCAAACCACACTCTGTTTGTTAGTGAATCATAAAGCATTTGTAAAACTTGTTTAGTTTGTTTGTGGAGTTATGGCAGGAAATTAGCTCCGTGTCGCTGCGGCTCAGACACACAGGGTTATATGTTTTAAAAAAATATTCGCGTTACAATCATGTCAGGTTTTGGTGGATTTAGTTAAGTCTTGGATTGCAGAGTATGAATGCCAGACAATACTTGTGTAAACTTTGTGAAGGCAGGAGGAAAAAGCTTCCGCGATCACCGTCTCCTCCGTTCCTCCAAACCCCTCCCCCCCTGAAAATAATGAGTGACAGGCTGATAGTGACCCGATAGAAACTTTATTATTCACTTATTCACTGATTGAGAATGTAAGTGTGCACCCACATGCAGTATTTTAGTTGTTATATGCTGTTGTAAATACTCCTGTTGTCTGCTGTGTTCAGACTCAAGTCCTGTGTGTGATGCCACATTCAGGACATTCAGTGTCCTTTCTTTAACAGCAGACCGTTGCTAGAAGCTGCAGCTAGACTGCAGAAGCATTCTTTTTTTGTTTTTGAGGATGGAACAATTTCACACACAGATATAGGGAGGCTAGACCTATACAATTCATTTATTTTGGTTTATAAATGAATGTCAAGACATTTATGTTATTGATTTCTGAAGCACTTTCTAAATAATAAAAAGAGAGTTCATATGTATTTACTGCATGTATGCATTGATGAAAAATAAGCCATGTGCAGTAATATAGAAAATTGAGGATGCAACGCATTGGTATGAATCGTGATGCATCGGGATATCGAATTGAATCGAATCGGTGACAGGATAATCGTAATCGAATCGTGAGACCAGTGAAGATGCACAGCCCTAGTGTATGTGTCCGCATCTGTAGCCTGTTATTGTCTCATTATACCGAATCTAAGTAAATATATAAGTGGTCATGAACACATCTGTCCATCAGACAGAGCGCTGCTGTGCCTCCTGTCATCATTAATGGACGTCTCTTTAAAATGACCGCTCAGAGGAGAGGAGTTCTCATTTCTCTAACCGCCTGCTGCTTCCCCGCCTCTCTCCTCGGTTCCCCTCCTCAGTCCTCTGCTCGCATCTCCTGTGGGCGGGACTAAGTATCGAGGATAGGAGTCAAGGAGGGGAACATTTGAAATGAGAAAGGGCTCAAGTCTGCCAGCCATCCCTTGCGACCATGCTAGGGACTAGTGTTATTTGATTGACTCCTTGTATATAGTTTGACTCTTCAAAAAAGCTTTTTTTGTTTAGCATTTTTTATCCCCAAGTTTCTGTTTTGATCGTCAAAGTGAGCGTTTTGTGTTTTCCTTGTATTTGTACCCTTTGATTTACAGCCTTTGTTGATCTTGACCTGGTTCTGGTGACGTGCATTTGGGTCCTGACTGAGCCTTTTCTCATCGCAACAAACAATGCAAATATATAAAAAATACAAATGTGCCAAAACATGCAAATGAAGAAACAACTTCACCAACTTCACGAAACATTTGCAGCATTTACAAAAAAGGCTGCAATAAAAAAGAAATGCTGCAAATTTATAGCATTTATTTTATTTGCGTCTCTTTTTTTATTTGCAGCATTTTGTTTTTAAGTCTTAATTTGCATGTGTTTTGGCACATTTGTGTTTTTATATTTACATTGGTTCTGAAGCGATGGCACGTTTCTCCTAATGGAAGTGGGCTGGACCATTGTAGTGCATTTGCACCTGTCAGCCACCGTAGAGGGGCGGCTGGATTCATTTCATTTAATCCACGAATTTAGGATACTTTAGTAAGTTATACTTTTGTTCTTTTTTTGTAAATTGGTATATATATTGTATTCTAAGTTTGAGCAAGTACAAAGATGTGTTGTGTCTTTATTTGTTTAAAACCAGCAAAAACCCACAATAAAATTATGCTAAAATATTATTTTTTTATTGATCATATTTTAAATATGTAAATACATTGTACAGCAAGTATATATTGACATAATGTGTATGTATATATATATCAGTTGATCATATTAAAAAAAAAAAAAATTACAACAACAACAGTAACAGACTTTAAAGAAAGCAACATAGACAATATAAAACTGTACGAGGATAATGTGCATATATTATACATTTGACTGCAAATAGAAGACAATCAATGATATTATATGTTCAAGCTCTAATGCACAATGGACCATTTTTGCATTAAACATTGCACCTATAAAACAATCTAATAGAAAAAGTTAAATATATACGCACAGAAAATGGTATATAGTATATGTTGTATAAAGGTTTGTTCAAAATACTGCATGTTTACCCAAAGAGCAAATAAACGGCATCGATGGCTTAAGAACATCAAACATTGATTTGATCGTTACAATTTGTTGTCCTGTATTGTATGGTTACCAACCCAAGGACCGCTTATGCCACATTCAATTACAATTCGCAAAGTTGAATAAATAAAAAACGTTTTTTTAATGGTTTAGTTTTGTGATCAATTTAACTAAAACATTGTGTACTGTAGGTGAAAGTCCTGTATTCATTTGACCATACAGTCCACCCCAACCACCTTTTGGTAGTTCTTTATTTGTACAGGGAATCAACCATGTAAGTAGAGGGTAACAGCCTTCTACTCCTACTAGAAGGCTGGGTGTAGAGATACCATTATTCCAGTACTTCCATTGTATCAGTGGGTGGGGAGCTGCCGCTCGCCTCACCGTCATCGAGAAGCATGTTCTCCTGTGCCAGTTGGTCAGATTTGTCGTCAGTCTCTAATTCGCTGACTGTCCCATTGGTGGGGGCTAGGGGGGCAGCCGGAAGAGCTTCTTCCTCCTGTTCCTGGTAATACTCGAGCGTTTTCCTCTTAAAACAACCCAACTTATGACAAACATAAGAAGAACCAATTAGGCCAAACACAAGGGAGACCCAATTTACAGTAGAAAAGCATTATTTAAATATTTTTTTGTTTCAGTTTCTAACATTTAAACTCTGAATTTCAAAATAGATGTTGGAAATTCACCTTAAACATGATGACTGTGATTATGATCAGAAGCAAGAGTCCAACTCCACATCCAGTTAAAATGATCAGCAGTTCATCCGGGGGGATTATAAACTCAACTCGAACTTCCATCTGTTGGCAGAGAAAATGTGAGTTTACAAAGTGGGTTTGAGTGTATTTGAAAGAGAATCTAAATGTCTCATCATTCAAATTGTTTTGGCTGTTCGTGTAGACTGAATGTACCCATTTCCGTGTTGGATCGTTGTCAGACTTCTCCTGTGTAAAAAAACATTTAATTTGTGGTTAATTACAACTAATAATTGGGTGTCCTGAAAAAAAAAAAAAAGCCATACCTTTGAAACGGCATTACTGTGGTCAAATGTCAACTTACCACTTTTTTGTAAGAACTGAGCACATATCGGTGGCTGTCATAGTCAACCTCTATGAAGCTTTTAAATTTAACCTCTGCAGCATCTCCAGTATATCGTTTAAGAAAAGCAATATTCTGCAAAGTAAGAGCATGTCATTTCATTATACTGTATATTAACCACTTATTAAGTTATATTTGGTGTGCGTTGTTGCAACGTACCGCTGCATGTTGTTTGAGATCCCTAAACTGTACATCTCCTATCAATGTAATCTCAGTGGGTGATTCTTTCTCCAGGATGAAACTGTCACATAAAATGACTTTGCACTGTTCTTCTGGTGAGCAGTACTGTAACACACCAGCAGTTTATTGTATTATGGGATTTGTTATTCGACAACATGTTCAGTTAGAATATTGTGATAGAAAATATGTGTTACTTACTTCCGATGCCTTGTCAGTTTTCCTTGAGCACTGAGTTTTGTTCTTTAAAAAGTTGTTAAATGCATTAATTGTTGTGTAATTCTATAAACTGTGGCAATAAAAGTAATGTTAAGTAGTGATCTTACCTGCTGGACAATGACTTGATAGTTTGTCATTTCAAAGTTATGTCCCAGTTTGGTTGGGAAGAACAGGGACACATTAACAGGAAAGTCCTTAAAACCAAGATTACCTATCTGCGAACAGTGAGAGAAAGTTGTTTCATTTTAAAGAACATTTCATTATCTTTTAAAAATTAAATTCACCTTCTAAGACTAAGATGATAAGATTGTGAAACTCTGTTAGTTAAATATGACGACACAGTGGTTAGCTGAGCTTAGCAACAATGTAAACAAGGGGAAAGGCTCATTTGACTGTCCAAAGGCCAAACATGCCTACAAGCACATTTAATGCCCAAGTACCATGATGTAATTAAATGTTAGAACGTTTTTTGGGTCATTTTAGTGTTTTTTAGTAATTATTTTTAACTTACATGTCTTATTTAGTGTAGTGGTTGTGCACCTACTGCAAAACAGGAGATGTTTGCTTTTACATTTTCTATTCTGAAATTACTAATATAAATGTGTCACATGTTCAAATTGCACCATTTGGGTTCCCAGAAATACACCCACCAAGTATGAGTGGACAAACACTTCTCAAGACTGTACATATAAACCCTTCTCGAAATGATGCTACGAGTTACTAGTTACTTTATAAATTAATATTCTTAGTTAATACAAAATCATTTAAAAAGAATTGTGGGATAACCCAAGGTTATCCAGCAGCAGTATATAAATGAATTAAAATGAGCTCCACCTTTACTATCTGTGATAAACACATACATGCATCAATAAGTATAATCAAGTCATTTATATATATGTGATTCTGAAATGGGCCATTACTGAAACACTTTGGCTTTAAGTACTTTAAGTACATTTTGATGCTATTACTTTGATACTTTTACTTAAGCATTGTAAGCTTTTGCACGTTTGAATTTGACTTTTAACAGGGTATTGTTATAATTTAGTTTGGCTACTTTTACTTAAGTAAACAATCTGAGTACTTCTTCCAGCTTTGCTTGCAGGCAATTTTTCAGAACTTTTATAACACAAAATACACAAAGTGCTTGGTACTTGTCCCCAGTATCCCCAACATAATTGACACCTATGAATATTTACAACTTAAGTGTGTCGGGTTAACAGAAACACGGTATGCAGACTCACCACTAGATGCCACTAAATCTTCTGACTGGTCTAAAATGGCAGCTTGTTCTGTGCTAATGGTTGGTTAAAATGTGCCTTGAGGCTAGATGGTTGCATGTTGCAGAGTAATTAACGGCTCACCTTATATGTAGTAACTATTTGTTTAGGTCCAGTGTCCTCTGGTGTGAAGTTCAGATAGCTAATAAGGTCTTCTTTCCTAAAAAGAATACAAGATGATCTCAATATGCACATAGTTTTGGGATAATGTAATAACTGACTTAATGATACAAATAAATGTAATAATTCAAATAACATAAAAAAGACTAGGCATATATAAAAACTACAGTAACAAAATAAAACATGTGTAGTGGCACTTACACTGTTACTGCCATTTTGATTTCAAACTGCACTGGGATGTCCTTGGTCAACGTATTGGTATGGTTGGAGTTTGTGTTTTCACTAGGAATGTAAAAAGGATTTCATGTGAATATTAAACATGAACAACGAAACGATACTAAAGAATATTCAAAGAAATTGTGTGGTTTCGCTCTGTGTTAGATTTTTCAAGATAACCTCTACCTTTTTCCAGTTATGGTCATCACAATTGTATCATTCCACTCGTACTCATTTATGATGCGGAAAGAAGCTCTAAATGTTGCCTTGACAGGAAAAAGATGGTAGATGTGAGTCAAAGACAAAGATAAAACATCTACACGAGAGAAGTTGCCATAGTTGCAAATGGCAAAGGTTCAGTTCTTGATTTATGAAAGTTCCACACTTCTGTCCGGTGTGAGGGTGTCTGGGTGCAGTATAACTCACGGAGGATCTGCTGCGAAACACGGGCCGGCTGACACCACATATTGTTTTGTTGAGCACTCCTTCTAGATCATTACAACTGTGGAGCGTTGGTCTGGTTGACTGTTAAAAGGAAGAACAAAAAACGTTTTAACTGAGACCATCCAGCTGTTTCTTTGAATTCAATATGGTTTACTATTCAAAAGTCGTGATCGGAGAATGATGCAGTCAACAAGGTCAATCTGTCTTTGGGAAAGATAGGAAACCTTAATTGCTTTTAAATGTTTGTGAATGTTAGTCTGTCCTGGTGATCATGAGGCATCTTGTTTGGAAGCCTCTGCTGTTATATAAATAATGCAGTCAATTTACTATGGATAACCTTTGATACCCTATAAGTCTTAAAGAGGCCCTATTCGGCATTTTGGGGTATTACCTTTCCTGTTGTGTGTTCTATCAGTTTCTGTGCATGTAAATCGGCGACCTTGAGAGCCTTGAAAGGCGCCTTTATAAAATAAATGAATTATTATTATTATTATTAAATGGTCTGCAAAGGCTAAAATTCCAAAGTTTCCTCCCGAGGGAGTTCCTCCTCCTTTGTTTTGACCAATCAGAACAGAGCCAGCCAGCTAACCAATCAGAGCAGACTGGGCTCTGGTTTCAGACAGAGGGTGAAAAGAGGTGCTGCAGTACAGGCAGTGTGAGAAAAATCTGAACATATATATATATTTGTATATACAATTTAAATATGAACTTGAAAATGATCATAATTGGGCCCCTTTCTGATTCCTAACAGCACAAGTTCTCACAGTTTGATGTTGTCTATTAGCAGTGGTCAATAGAGGGCGATAGGGCGCCTCCCCCTTCCTCCCCTGTGGAAAGTTTATTTTTTAGATGAATTTTCTTTTTTATATTTTTAAATAAAATGTCACAAATTATCCTCAGAATGTATGTGTTTAAACTTACAATAATGTTTAATATATAACATCTAAACCATTATTTCATGTTTGTTTACCCTCTCGTCTGGGTGCTCAGAAAAGCTGCTAACCGAAAACTATGCAAGTAAAACATAAATTCAGCCAATCAGCGTACTCAGATCTGATGTCCAAAGGGCGACAACTTCAGCGCCCAAGGCAGTCTGTGCGTGGGAATACTTTGAGGTAACGTTACAGTATTTGATGAAGAGGGCTGCTTGTGAAAGTACTTCTGGAGACTCTGGACTTCGGTCCCAGTTTAATTTGAAAACTCATCTCTTTCGACTCCACCTCGAGCGATAGAATTATTAACAAAGCACTTATATACTAATAAAGGACTGGCATATCTAAAGCCAGTTGAGTAGCACTTGAAATGTTTGGCTCTATGAAACCTGATGTACTTATATGATTCTGTTTTCTTCAAGGTTGTGTCTTCCTGGTCGAATGTACATATTGTAAGTCGCTTTGGATAAAAGCGTCAGCTAAATGCAATGTAATGTAATGTAAAAATAGTTTATACTGTATAAACTATGTCCAGGACAAGGTGTTTTTCGAATATTTGATTCATAGTTCACCACACTGGGGATTATGGATTAATCAAACAGCTGACTCATAGCAACTATTTCTATGTGATACTTCACTGCTCCTTCTGTAAAAGTAATTTTGATGACTACATCACTAAGTAATCAATTAAGGGGTTATTTTTCAAAATGTTCTTCAGGGGGAGCATACCACCGGACCCTCCTAGTAGTGCTCGGTCTCCATCTTCCCCAGCCCCACCTAATATATTTTTCACCAGCCGCCTCTGTCTATTTGCTCTACTGGCTCTTACAACCAACACATCCTGCATTGGGTTAAAAACTTAAGTGGCACAGGAAATATGAAAGAAAGCTTTGCAGTATATGCACTTGAATTACAGAATAGAGGGTAATACTGTGAAGTCCAGGCTTTTGCATTTGCCACACATTTGTTGGCTGCATTTTCATGCTGTGAATCGCTTGCTCTTGGTGCTCCATTGGGCGGTGATCTGGTGGATGTGTTAGAGTTTACTGAACTCATTGTCATATTTATGAAACTAGTTTAAGATAACATTTACTTTGTGGCATGACACTTTACACTGCTGGAAGTATTCATTAGAATATGTGTACTAGACGGCTGCAGCCTTTAAAAGATCCATATGGTCAACAAAAATACTCAAGCAGGCTGAAGCAATTCAATAATTCTCATTTGGTATAATATGTGCATATGGGAACATGTCATAGGGTCCCAATCGTTCTACTGTCCAGTCTGTTGAAAAGAGATCAGCAGATTCTGATATACTCAAAACAACCACAACTATTAATCCACATTCAAAGTCACATATAACTTTTCCTTCATATTTTGTTTATCCGTACAATTTAACTCTTGACAATGCCTGCATTTTTGTCAAATGGCTGATCATTTGGATTTAAGGACCACTCCACCATCAAAGTTGACAAAACAGAACCATCGTTCTTTTCATTTTATTTTTTGTATTCCTTGTCAAAACATGGCGCCTACATTACCCACAATCCAACTACACTAGCGACAGTTCAATTTGATAATCTGGTGTCAAGCTAGTAGCGGCTAATCACCTCTGCTAGCCTTAAGCAGAGGTGAAGAGCAGGCACACACCTAGATTTCTTTCATTTAACATGTGTTATCTCAATGAACCGATGAAGACTCTTTTAACAAGCAGGTGTACAGATGGATATATAAAGTTATCACGGAATTATAATTTTAATTTTTACATCACCTCTGTAAGAACCATCATGGAGAAGGAGAGGCCTGGAGGGTAGTGCATTGTTAGGCTGGTGTAGTATGAGTCATCACCGCTATTGGATAGTTTGACAGACACGTTGAGGAAGTTATCTTCTGCCACCAACAATGTTGCGGTCCTAAGAGAAAGAGAGTTATGCTTACATTTGGTCGTATGATTTTATTATTACGGTTGCTGTGAATTATATGACTTACGTGAAGTTGAAATCCACCTCAAGTTGCGCAACACAAGTGTCATTTTTCTTACAATGCTTTTCAAATGGAACCTGTGACAAAAGGAAATATGTCTTTGTGTCATTCTTGAAAAATGCAACGCAAGCCAAAAAATTGTGTCACGGACAAAAGTTCAGGTTAGTTCAATGGCTGCCTCATCACTTTCTACCCTCTTTATTTCAGCGCCATTGCTCGTATCACAAACTCAACCGTTATGTTTTAGTTAAAGGGAGATTTTAACAAAGAGTTTCTCCTAATGGAGGTTTTTTGGGCCAATGTAGCGCATTTGCACCTTTCGGCCACCCTACTAATCTGGAAAAAAACTTTTTTTAGCTCATTCAGATCTTTTGTAACAAAAGTTATCCTTTTCTATATTATATTCGTAAATGTACTGGCAACTGAGTTCGACAAATCAATGCACACAGAAAAGCTGAATCCATACATACCTCAACAGCAGCCTGCGTTTTGCTGTCCACATTCAGGACGGCCCTCGCACTCTCACTGTCAACTTGGGAAAACTGTAATTTGATGCTGATGGGCATTAGTGTGTCTTTCACACATTTCTACAAGAAAAAGACAAGAGTAATCTGTATATTGTTGAAGTGCAGACAAATACGTTTATAAAAGAACTTGCGATTATAGTTGAACAAACTAAGTGTATGATACAGCTGGCTCGGAAAAGTATTTCAGTTTTTACAATTGTTTAATAAGCAGATTTTGATTAAAGTGAAGTCATCACTTATAGACAATTTTTAAGGACTGGCATTAAGAGGTCTTCAGATAAATCAATAGAAGACAGACAGGAAGTAAACACTAAAGGAAACAGCAGAACAAGACAGACAGGAAGTAAACACTAAAGGGAACAGCAGAACAAGACAGACAGGAAGTAAACACTAAAGGGAACAGCTGAACAAGACAGACAGGAAGTAAACACTAAAGGGAAGAGCAGAACAAGACAGACAGGAAGTAAACACTAAAGGGAACAGCTGAACAAGACAGACAGGAAGTAAACACTAAAGGGAACAGCAGAACAAGACAGACAGGTAGTAAACACTAAAGGGAACAGCAGAACAAGACAGACAGGAAGTAAACACTAAAGGGAACAGCAGAACAAGACAGACAGGAAGTAAACACTAAAGGGAACAGCAGAACAAGACAGACAGGTAGTAAACACTAAAGGAAACAGCAGAACAAGACAGACAGGAAGTAAACACTAAAGGGAACAGCAGAACAAGACAGACAGGAAGTAAACACTAAAGGGAACAGCTGAACAAGACAGACAGGTAGTAAACACTAAAGGGAACAGCAGAACAAGACAGACAAGTAGTAAACACTAAAGGGAAGAGCAGAACAAGACAGACAGGAAGTAAACACTAAAGGGAACAGCAGAACAAGACAGACAGGAAGTAAACACTAAAGGGAACAGCAGAACAAGACAGACAGGAAGTAAACACTAAAGGGAACAGCTGAACAAGACAGACAGGAAGTAAACACTAAAGGGAACAGCAGAACAAGACAGACAGGAAGTAAACACTAAAGGGAACAGCTGAACAAGACAGACAGGAAGTAAACACTAAAGGGAACAGCAGAACAAGACAGACAGGTAGTAAACACTAAAGGAAACAGCAGAAGAAGACAGACAGGTAGTAACACTAAAGGGAACAGCAGAACAAGACAGACGGGAAGTAAACACTAAAGGAAACAGCAGAACAAGACAGACAGGTAGTAAACACTAAAGGGAACAGCAGAACAAGACAGACAGGTAGTAAACACTAAAGGGAACAGCAGAACAAGACAGACAAGTAGTAAACACTAAAGGGAAGAGCAGAACAAGACAGACAGGTAGTAAACACTAAAGGGAACGGCAGTAGAAGACAGACAGGAAGTAAACACTAAAGGGAACAGCAGAACAAGACAGACAGGAAGTAAACACTAAAGGGAACAGCAGAACAAGACAGACAGGTAGTAAACACTAAAGGGAACAGCTGAACAAGACAGACAGGAAGTAAACACTAAAGGGAACAGCAGAACAAGACAGACAGGTAGTAAACACTAAAGGGAACAGCAGAACAAGACAGACAGGTAGTAAACACTAAAGGGAAGAGCTGAACAAGACAGACAGGAAGTAAACACTAAAGGGAACGGCAGTAGAAGACAGACAGGAACTAAACACTAAAGGGAACAGCAGAACAAGACAGACAGGTAGTAAACACTAAAGGAAACAGCTGAACAAGACAGACAGGTAGTAAACACTAAAGGAAACAGCTGAACAAGACAGACAGGTAGTAAACACTAAAGGAAACAGCTGAACAAGACAGACAGGAAGTAAACACTAAAGGGAACAGCAGAACAAGACAGACAGGTAGTAAACACTAAAGGGAACAGCAGAACAAGACAGACAGGTAGTAAACACTAAAGGGAACAGCAGAACAAGACAGACAGGTAGTAAACACTAAAGGGAACAGCAGAACAAGACAGACAGGTAGTAAACACTAAAGGGAACAGCAGAACAAGACAGACAGGTGGTAAACACTAAAGGGAACAGCAGAACAAGACAGACAGGTAGTAAACACTAAAGGGAACACGGTATGGGCTCTGGCAGTGTTTAAAGACTGTTTAATGGAAAATGTGAACAGACTTGGACAGTTACAGAACACCCTATAATCAGTGCTGCTGTCATTTTATATTACGTTGCTGAAGCCGCAGTTCAGCAAATGGTACAAATTAGATTGAATAATAAACATTTTAGCGGAAGCAATATGATAGCTTTTAAATCAATAACACCAATCTGATATTCTGAGATGGTTTATTTAGTATGTAGCCATCTAATTAGCTGCTTAATGTGCAGCAAGGCGGTCATTAATGAGGAAAGAACACCAGGGTGAGTCAACATCTGTCGGTGTCCTTATTTTATTGATGATTGCCTCACTGCACATCAGTCCTTACTTATTCTCTATACCTGCATGTAGATGGAGTGGTTGAAGCAGGTGTCTTTATCCCTCAGCTCGGGGGTAGAGGTGAGATTTCTAGCTTTCCGGTCGGTTTCACTGAAGAAACCTCGATACATAGTTCTCGTGGGATCCACGTCGATCGAGTACGAGATGTTCAACGTGGAGCTAATTTCCTCTGCAACGGCAACCAGAGGGATTGAAATAACGTTAATATGTTATGAAATATAAGAACATGTTATTACATCTCATTATTTGGTTAGGTCTTACCTGCTTTACTTCTTGTTGTTTCTACCATTTCAAAGCAGGCTGTTAGGGTTACCATTGGTACATTTGCATCTGTGTTGCCAAGGCACTCAATTTTGTCCGTGTTTATCTCTTTAGGTTGAAAATACAGAGAAGCCATGACATTAAAGACAGGCCTGGACCTGAAAGACATTCATAAAAAACAAAAAACATATTGGTTAACAGACTTTGCACTAGAATGATTCCTATGGTATAATTGTGTACACATTTATGAAGGATGTGTAAACAAGACACCATTCCCATGATTTGTGTACGTTTTATAGAAGGTGATTGACAGTTCTCTCCTCACTCAGACATTTTTCAAGGGGGTTGCGATGCACTTTAACCAAGATCAGAAACACATCTAAGTTCATCGTTGACACATTTTTTGTCCAACTAAAGCAAGCATGTTTAACATTTCAGGAACATAAAATCAAAGTAGAGTGTTATATGTTTTATAGTCATTATAATGCTTCGATTATTACATTTGTCGGATAAAGATACAGTTGGACTATTGATCCTGAAAAATGTCATGTTTACTTTGATTTAATTTAACGGTATCTTAAATTCACCACTGCTAAAGTTCATATTTTACACTTTTCTTTAGGGGCATCTTTCCAATCAATCAATCAATCAAGGGGCCCTATTATGTTTTGGGTTTTTTTCCTACTGCAACATAGTGACATCACTACCTAACACTACAGCTTCTATTGGCTAGCGCTCCAACACAGTGGACGTGATAGGCTAGGGGCATACATCTCTGAGCTATTGACCAATTACAACAGAGCCGGCCAGCTAACCAATCAGAGCAGACTGGGCTCTGGTTTTAGACAGAGGGTGAAAAGAGGTGTTGCAGCACAGGCAGTATGAGAAAAAACCTCTTTTTTAGGGCCCCTTGATTGATTGATTGATTGATTGATTGATTGATTGGAAAGATGCCCCTAAAGAAAAGTGTAAAATATGAACTTTAGCAGTGGTGAATTTAAGATACCGTTAAATTACATAGATATATCTTTCATTCAGTATTGAGACATATTCTTGAGTTGATGAGATAGCAATTGTTCTTAACCACATATACACATCCACAATTCCTTCAACCACATACAATAGCCGTACCTTAACACAACAGCTATGCCCTGTGATCCCACCACAATATCTGGGAGTTCATCCTCTCCAAGGTCAATGTCCCCATCAATGGACTGTCCAAAGAATCTCAGCCGGACATCTATTTTATGACCAATGATTCTCTGGAATAATAGAAATTGAACAATTAAAATGGTACATGGTTTGCACATACTTAATGTGCATATTCGAGTGGATGATTCATGTTAAGTAGTTTGGGTAGATGCCCAGGGTTGGCAGACAAAGGTTTTTAAAAGTAAACTTCAAAATCTTCAACAAAGCCATTTCAATCCAAAAATTATCAATCATCATTTTATAGGGAACTTAGATAGAGTTATACAATGGCAATAAGGGAGAGACCAGTTCATGATGAATTCATCTTTTCAACCCTGAGAAAAACACATCATTTGTCAGGTTTTCTCTGTCTCACCTGGCTGTAATCGCTCCGTATCCCTCTGATTCTGTCGCCAAGATAGATGTACACAACCCCGCTGTTATTGTCCTCAAGAGGAGCTCCAACAGCAACATCTCGCAGTCCATCTCCATTCAGATCGGCAAGGCTGGATATGGTGGTGCCAAATCTCCCCATGGAGGGTGCAGTCACAGTCAGTTCACCTTTCAGTTGCATCTGTGGGAAATGGAAACGTTCACTTATTCAGATAATAAAAGCATTGTTTTGCTTGATTGAAACTCAAACTTTGATTCTGAATCTTTGTCACAGCCCACCTCATCAGTCAGTGTGTAGATGTAGATCTGACCTTCCTTCTTCTCCTGAGGCTGGTAAAACTGTGGAGCTCCCACCAGCAGGAAATCAGTGTTACCGTCTGAGTCTGTGTCTACTGAGCACAGCTCTGCGCCAAAGTAGGAGCCAATCTGAAAAGTGAAGTTGGGATAAAGACATTTATTACAATAATAATAATAATAATAATAATACATGTAATCAAATAAATCTGCATGACACAGCAGCAGCCTGTTCCAAAAATAAAACATGTAGTCTTTTTAGAGAAGATGTAAATGTGAGGGTTTTTTAGGTTAACTGAGCTGAGAAGTTGTCTCAAAGTTCAAATATAGACCTGCCTCTTTCACAGGTTCCCATTTTCAAGTTTAAAGTGGGTTCATGTGAATGAATGAATGATGGAATGACAAAAAGGCAATGGTAGTAGATTGAGGTTAAAAAAAATGTGTCTGGAATACGTATGATGAATCAGATTTTATTTAAAACTAAACTCAAGACATATACCAACCTGTTCCCCGTTAACTCTTTGGGATGCCGTCCAGTTTTTGCCTTCATGTCTGAAAAGTACGACCTGTCCTGTGTGATTAAATCTTGGTGCCCCCGCGAAATAAATTGGAGCATTATTCTTCTTTCCAACAGAAATAGAGTATCCTGCAACAAAGCCAGTCACATTATGACATTATCTGCTAAAAGTTCATTCACATTGAAAAGGTTATTATCGTAAGAGGTTTAATAGGAGGGTGTTTCTAAAATAATTTCCTTTTTCAGAATCCCACTGCTTTTGTGTCTTTTCCATCCTGGCTTTTTTTTACATTTTATATACAAAGACCATTATCACCCATATTGCAGATTGGAAACTGATAGGAATCATTTACTGAGGCAAATGGTTTTTCCAAGCATTAAAAGAAACCTGAACATCAACATCTTAAGCCAATATAAAACAATATCTCAATAGAGGGATGTATCATCTGCAAAGAAAGAAACAGCTTTATGTTCAGTACCCAGGTAGGAGTCATCCAGCATGTGTGGATCTTCAATTTGTGTTTCTATTTCTCCACGGCGATCGTGGAGAGAACCACGCCAGCTGTTTGATCCCACTGAACCCAGAATCAGGGTATCCTGTTGAGAGAAATGTGCAGCTCAGAGAGGAGTAGAGTTACCAACACTAGGTATGTTGGAAGTAGACAGATCAATTGTGGCAGGAAGACTGTTTTTAATGTGGCTGGTTGGTCCAAAAATCAAAGATATCATAAAAGCAGGATTAGGTTGTCAAAGAGGCGAATTAAGTTTTCAGCTTCACATCAGTATGTAGTGTCTCTACTGCGACATGTCTCCATGCTTTAATGTTCAAAAAGCTCTTTATTTTTATCATCCTGCCTGTGCTGCAGCACCTCTCTTCACCCTCTGTCTGAAACCAGAGCCCAGTCTGCTCTGATTGGTTAGCTGGCCGGCTCTGTAGTGATTGGTCAACTGCTTAATGATGTGGTGGAAATGTCCAGGCCCTAAGCAAATCACATACGATGAGTTGGAGCACTATCCAATAGAAGTGTTAGATAGTGATGTCACTTTGTTAAGAAACAAAGGAGTGCTATGGAGGCTTAATCTGCATGATTACTTCCATTAAGGAGTGGTTGTTACACTTTTTTCTTTTACACAAAATCAAAGTGTAATACTTTTACATTTATATTCACGTGAACATGTTTTTTGTTAAAAGAAAATAAATGGATTGAAGATCAAAAAACTAATTTATGCTGTAATTAAATGTTTTGAAATGTTGTATTTTGTAAAATGTCATTGTTTTTTTTCATTTTGTGTTTTGACCTTCAGGGCCACGGTAGTCATTTATTTTAGTTTTAGTTTTATGAGCTTGATCTAATTATTGATCTAAACGTCTTGTACATGAATGGTTAGCTAGCACTGTGATGGTTTAGCTTGGATAAAAGATGTAGATTTTTAAATTGCGTTTGCGTTTTTGACTTGACTCACGTTGAAGAAGACAGCACTGAATCCACTCTGAGACATTTCATTGGTCAATTCTCCAGCCCGAGACACTTTGGAGCCTAAACATAAAAATACATTAGCTCTTCATTGTAAAAACAATATTGTACAAAAGTAAGAAAAAAACACAATTGAAACTCACCTTCCATTTGAAAGATCTTTTTTTGAAAGTTTTCCAGTACTCCTTTGAGTCCGTCATAGTTCTCAATTTTGAAGGCATTTTTGTCTTTCGGTTCTGAAGCAATGGCTCTGAATTTCTCCAGTTTAGCATCTTTGACCTGAAACCAAAGCTTGAAATTAAGAATTCCTCCAGAGACACAAAGTTGTACAATCTTGAATTCAAAACTTGAATCAGTCCAGGTTGCACTGGACAAAATCTAGGAATGTAGGAATACATGGTTCTGACAGTATACTGTAGCAGCACCAAGAATACTGCCATATAAGCATAATATGTAGCACACATTGTAGAAAGGGGAATCAAAATACAAATACTAACATAAGAGCATATGCCCTGTGCAGTGGACATTTTACAGAGGGGAATCAACGGCTCTCTGTGACGGCAGCTTTGTCGATGCTTAGCTAAGTGTTAGAAAATGTTCGGACTTGATGCCAATAATTCAGAAATCATGTTATAATAAAGTAACAAACTCTCTGATTTGTCCCACAAGTTTGTCATGCATTTCTTTATTACAACACCACACGTTGCTTTCTCCAGAACTACAGGGGAATACTAGTATTTTAAACTTCTGAGTTATAATCAATCACAGAATACAATTATGATTAACATGACATTTTCTCATTGATTGACAGCTCTAATCTAAACTATAGTATTTTTCTGAGAAGTAGTAGTGTGTATCATCTGCATAGTGATGAACTTTCCATTCGAAGAAAATGATCCCTGGTGTTGCTGTTTTAGATAAATATATACATTTCTCAGACTGACAAAATGATGAGACATGTTTAGAACATCATAACTTACCCCAATGACAAAGCGAATGATGTTTTGATCATCATATCTTTTAATAATCCCTCTGTCTCTATCACTGGGATTTCCATCCGTTATTAGTACCACCACTTTAGTTGCATCAGGAGAGGCGCCTGCTTTTGGGTTTTTCAAGATGTCGTCCCTGAAACAAATGTGAAACTATCCTTTAAAAAAAGAAAAGTCTCCTAAACTATGATTAATTACTTCAAAAAATAAAACTTTCATAATGTTACAGCTGTACTGTGAAAGTACTAGCTATTGATTGCCATGCAACAAAAGCTGTTATTTAATGTGTTTAGAGTTGGAGAACGGCTTGTGTAATGTTACTGAACTTACAGCACATATGTCAGAGCGTTGTGTGTGTTGGTGAGTTCTCTCATATGGGGTTCTTTCATGAGTTTTTGCAGATAACTACCAGCTTGGTAGTCATTGAAGTCAAACACGTTCCTGCTAGTAAAGGAGAACTGAACCGCCGCAAACTGAAAATAAGCAGACAAGATCATACGTTATTCAACATTATGTCAAATTAAAAAAAAATAAAAAAATAAAATGCCATGAACGCCCTAATGTAGTCGTAGCACAGCGACCTTGATCGATGAGTTCTTGAGGCTGTTTATTATATCCACTATGAAATCTTTATTTTTGCCGAATTCTCCTTCGGTCATACTCGCGGATCCATCAAACAGAAAGACAAGATCCACTGTCTTTTTTGTGCAGTCTGAAAAAAATACGCAACATTGTTAACATTGAAAGAACATTCATTTAGGAAAAAAGTTATGAGAATATTTTTTACTTGAAGAGTTGGAGAAGTTTCCTTTCTAATGATTTTACCTTGGAAAGCAGATGTGAAAGAGGAGGTTTGCTGAAGATTATCTGCGATGTTGAAGCACACGCTGTTCATATAGGAGTTCTCATAACACTCATGGACTACACTTGGACTGCAGACCTAGGTCAGCACATGAAGTCAAATCAATTTCATATTCATCATATTGATTTTTTATTGCGCAATAAACATTTTCTTACTGTGAATTGGGATCGTTTGGAGTCTTTCGCTAACGAGAGGCCAAGGTGTTTGACGGATGTGTTTGTTAGAGAAATATCTGCAAACAGTAGCGTTTAATTCAGTTTTCTTTTGAAGACACATAACATTTATCAGCTATTATGTTTACTTTTAACATTTCATATTTCTTTGTTTTTGGTGTGATTTAATGTGTAATATTGAAATAAATACCTTGAGGGTTGGTGCACTGAAAAGTTTGGTTTTGGTGGGATTTGCATATTGCTCCAGATCCGTTTTGCTGCAGCGGTGCTGTCGCGATTATCCTGTGGATGTGGTACCATTTTAGGGACCAGGCTGACATCATTAGCACAGTTTGAACTAAAGCGAAACAATGCTTTTGCAGTTGCAAGCAGGGCGTTAGACGTATCTTTTGTAATGCAACAGGAAGTCCTAGGCTGCAATGTCATTCACAGTGTTAAACCACAAGAGCTTTTCTCAGAAGCTCCTTATTGATAAACCAGAATTATCTTTAAGTTCTATGCAAAAGGAAACCACGCTGAAAAAAAAAACATTATTATTATATCAAAAGTATTGAGCAATTTTACTTTCAGTTATTTGACATCTATCGCAACACTAAATACCAACAGAACCACCAAGCAAATGCAAACTTACCCTTTGTTTGTGCCGGACGAATATTGAAGTACTTTATATCCAAAGAAATCATTTTGTTCACCAATATAGACAACAGGTTTTGTCATGTCAATGTTGAAAGCCAAAGAAACATAGGTGGCTGCAATTTGTAAAAAGAAAAAAAGATACCATATTAGTAGAGGTGTTATAACATATAATAAGATATGATACAAAAACGTCAATCTTAGAAGGGAAATTAAGAGATAAAAAAATATCATGAACCTTAAAAAAAAGAGTTGCCAAATAAGTTATCAGCGATATAAAAATAAATCAAAACTATGAAATAACATACATGTAATATCTAAAAGATGCGGTTATTTTTGCAGATATTTTAAAAGAGCCTCAAACTCCTACACTGAAAATGTGGCGGGAAAAATGATTTAAATTGCTTCATGGGCAAATGCCCTTGGTGAATGTTTGGTTAAAGAAACATGGAAAAGCATTGGTGGATATATTTGTAGGCTATATTGTGTCTCATTGTCAATTAAATTGAGGCAAATATGTCATACTATAACATTGTCAGATTGAAAAAATCTGTGCTTTCTAGCCTTTTCGGTAACCAAAATATAATTTGTTTGCAACAGTGTGTTTGAAAATCTGCATGCATTACACATAAGCCCTTAATTCACCGGTCATTAAAACAACTGTTCGTAGTGGCCGAACGGTGGTACTTGACTTCTGTTCTAGTCTGTGATGTCATTTGGCCAGAAAATACTGTTTCCTATTGACAGGAAAAAATAAGTCTTTAAATCAGCGCAGTTTTTGCCAAATAAACTACCCAGTATAAACACTTGTATAGCCCTTATTTAAATCATTAGTGTCTTAAAGTTGTAAAAGCTAAAAGCCGAATCCAGAGTATATTTCCTTCAGATGACCTGGGTACTTTTTGAATATACAGTGACTTCATTTTGGCTTCAGGCGCTACTGAACAACTTCCATAACAATGAACATGGCCCCGCCTCCAAGGCTGTATCCAGTTCTCTCTATACATCCATGCTAGTAGCAGCTAATGTAGCCTGAACCCTCAACCGCAGGGGGCTAAAGAATTCAACTCAATTATTCCTAACGCCCCTCCCCAAGATTTTTTTCTTTTTTTTCTTCAGATCAGACCAACTCAATTGGCAGGAGTTAAGGGAATTTATCCGACTTCACATAGCTCCCCAGGGTAACAATTAGCTTACACAACTAAAAACTCCACCCCATGAATCACGTCAAACTGTGTGCCAAATTTGCTTCAAATCCATCCCGCATCAATCAAATGCCTAATTACTTTGTGGAGATATGTGCTGGTTATTTCCTATGGTTATTTCTTAGAACAAATCCCACAATGACCTGTACATATTGATAGTTTGAAATGTATTTTTGCTAAAGTTTTGAAATATCCAACTCCCACCCATACAGCTAAGGGAAATAACCAGTGCTGAGAAATGCATTTCTTTAATAGTCAATGTTTCTATGGGTAATACATTTGAGATTATGTTGCAAATGTCTAATCTTGAAGCTGTAAAGCCTGAAGCTGCAGTGAAAGATTTGAATTGCAACTGGCATGAGTTTGTACGGAAGAGTATTAGGGCCACATAACAAATTTTTTTGTGAGGATTTGAAAAAAAAAAATTTTTTTTTTGTTCTGAGAAAAAAGTCAGAATTCTGACTTTAATCTCAGAATTCTGACTTTAATCTCAGAATTCTGACTTTTTTCTCAGAAAAAAAAAACATTTTTTTTTTTGGGAGAAAAAAGTCAGAATTCTGACTTTAATCTCAGAATTCTGACTTTTTTCTCAGAACAAAAAAAAAATATTTTTTTTGGGAGAAAAAAAGTCAGAATTCTGACTTTAATCTCAGAATTCTGACTTTAATCTCAGAATTCTGACTTTTTTCTCAGAAATACCGGTAACTGTAGAACCAGCTTCACTGCGATTTACACATTGCAGTAGGCAACAATGGAGGACGTGAGTGAATTTCTGCGCGCCAGAGGGGTCCAAGAGGAAACCATAATAAGTCATTTTACAACCATCTGCAATGTGTAAATCGCAGTGAAGCTGGTTCTACAGTTACCGGTATTTCTGACTTTTTTCTCCCAAATAAAATGTTTTTTTTTTGTTCTGAGAAAAAAGCCAGAATTCTGAGATTAAAGTCAGAATTCTGACTTTTTTTCTCCCAAAAAAAAAAATGTTTTTTTGTTCTGAGAAAAAAGTCAGAATTCTGAGAAAAAAGTCAGAATTCTGAGATTAAAGTCAGAATTCTGACTTTTTTCTCAGAACAAAAAAAAAAATATTTTTTTTCAAATCCTCACAAAAAAATGTTTTATGTGGCCCTAATCCTCTTCCGTAAGTTTGTGGTCAAACCGTGAGAGTTTTTTTTGCTTTTGCACTGAGCACTGTTTCCGTACATCAAACTGAGGATAGAAACTGAGAAAATTATATTATGATAAATAAAATGTAATCAAATACATCTGTATAGTTAACATTCAATAATACTAAATAATAATAAAGTAAAATAATTTAAAATATCCCAAAATAAGAAGATCAAGCAACATTCTCAAGGTTTTTAGTCTAAAAATGAACTTCTGGTTTTTCCCCACACGGAAAGGAAACCTTATCTGTCCTTTTCTGAACTAATACAGTCTCTTTAATAAAAAGCAACATTTTAGATCTTACCAGCAGCCACCATGAAGGTGAGGAAGATGCGACGTCGCCCATGCATCCTTCACCCTCTGTCTGCTGTGTGCTGCTGGTGTTTTCTGAGACATGTGATCATACTTCCTGTGTGTTTCTTGAAAGAGGGTGTTTCTGTAACAGGTGGTTGTGACACTTCTGCTCAAACTGCTTCTAAGCTAAATGTTTCTATTCCCGTGCTTCCTCTTTCTTTAGTCATTCCTAAAGCCATCGTTTTGCAAACATTTTTTTTGTTGTGCTTTTCAGAAAAAAGGTACCCCAGAATAAAGATAGAGGGGTTCATTGGAAAACACTGATTCACAACAGGATCTTTGATGTTAGAAGTCATTGGACACTTGAGTAAACACATCTGGCTCAATACATTTTGGAGAAAGCTGTGAGAACTGCGAGAACAGTGTGCTCTGATTCTTGAAAATCTCAAACATTTTGTAAAATAGGAATGGTTCATTTGAATGGTAAGACTAAGCAATGCGCCAGTATAAGAATAAGAAAGAAATACTCTTTCAATCAGATTTGCCTCTGCACTATATAATCAGTTAGTTCTTATCCTGTTTATAAGTTCTCTTTTTTGTTTTTACTTTGAAACCTTAGTAACTAATATTACAAATATTACAAAATACTATTTATTTCAGTGGATCATTTGGCAACATGTAATCAGTAAGAAATAACTCGTTTTAAAAAATATATAAGCCTCACCTTTTTTAAATAAATGTAGGCCTACTGTGTTTTTTTTTACCTCTGTAACAAAATCAGGAAAATAATAATGAGGGCATTATTTCTTCTGCAAAAGAAAAGTTGCTGTAGCATTTTCTGTTTCCATATTATAGGTACATTATAATAATACAGATCAATTGACCTTAAATACCCTTTTATTCTGTATGTCTGCAAGATCTCTGCTCATCAATAAAACAAACGTGCTCCTTTATCGGAATGCATATTTCCATTTTTTAGCTTTTCAAGTTTGACAAAACCTAGTCATCAAGTGATGCTTATCAAATGACTGAGGACACAGTGAGCAAACAGGATGTCAGCTACTTCTAAAGTTTCAGCAACAGTAAACCACTGATATTGCAGGTGTGAAAGGAAATAAATGAACATGTTAAAAAAGTTTCCGCTCACATTTTCTAATTGAATCATCGTGGGACTGTTTGTACATCACACTTGTTGTGTTTATCTTTCTAGAAGGCTTGGGGTGTAGCAGGCTTTTGAACCTTGAGAGAAAAATCCACAACTGGGCAGCCCTGTGTTATGCAGCCCAGAGAAATGATGTCCACGTGTGGGGAGAAATACATAGCTAAGTTCTCTGGAGTCACTCCTCCACTCGCCTCGATCAGCAGGGCTGGGAACTCCTCCTTCAGAACATGAGCTGCAACATGGAGCTCCTATGAGGAGAAGGAGGGAGGAGAAGGGGGGTGGAATGAAGTGGCAGAGTGAGTGGAAACCAGGCAATGAAAATGCAAAGTGACAAAGGCTTGTGTGAGTTTAGTATTCTTCACCTGAGGTTGAAAGTTGTCCAGCATCACGATGTCTGCTCCTGCTGCGGCCGCCTCTCGGCCCTCGTCTGCCGATTGGCACTCCACCTCCACCTTAGAGCTGAAGCCACACACTGAGCGGGCCTCTCTCACAGCCTGCACACACACACATCTGTTGTGTTGAACGTCTTGTGAGCAGTGGTGTAGCCACCATAGGGCCAGGGTGGACCCAGGCCCACCCAGTTTACTCATTGGCCCACCCTGAGTCATTTTTTAATTTATTTTATTTTATTATTATTATAAAACATTTATTCACCCATTGAGAATATCCAAGCATTCAAAGTGAAATTCAAGTGAACAAATATCGAGTTTAATTAATGTTGTATCCTCTGAACCAAACTCATTTACGGTAACAACTGATTGTTGGTTCCGGCACGCGCCATTATAACGTGAGAGAGGCAGAGAGCTGCCTGCAAAATAAATGATGGCTCAAAGTTCACTTATGAACTTTTTTTTTTTTTTAAAAAGCCAGACTCCAAGAAGAGCCCCCACTGCCCTCATCTAGCAGCGATCTATACGATCATTTTCTGATAACGATGAAATAGCCCCGCCTCCCTCTCCCCACGGCTCCCTCTCCCCACGCCTCCCTCTCCCCACCTCTCCTGCTGCTGGGCTGTCAGAAGAAAACAAATGTTAACGGAAACTCTGCCGCACGGTTCCCTCGTCCCTTGGAAGAGGCGGAGAGGTGGGTGTTTTTCATCTGCTGGTGGACAGTCCGGAGAGATATACACAGGGTTGGGTTGTCACGGAATACATGTAACGGCGTTACGTAATCAGAATACAAAAATCAAGTGTATTCAGCTGGCGTTACATTTGAAAAACGAGTAATCTGATTACAGTTACTTTCGTAAACCTGAAGTGAATACATTTTGGAATACTTATTGGAATTATTGGTGGAAAAGTTTCCTCACAAAATGTAATATTCATTACCGGCAGAGCTGTGTGCACACTGCACAGCGCTGCAGCATGTCTGTGAGCGAGAGAGAGATGCAGCGCGTCTGTGAGGCCCCGCCCCCGCACGCAGATTAGAGAGAGAGATCTCTTTAAAAATATATTGAAAGTTAGAAACGGAGATGGTTCGATAAAATGTGCAAGATAACGTTTATGTAGCATTTCTTTATTGTCGAAATGATGACATTTATAACGGGATCAAATCAAAGTGAATGGCCTGCTGCTGCTGAATGCCTGGGGCAAGTGACTGGAAAAAGTTTTAAAAGTTATTACATCGTTTCAGATAATAAATAATAATGATAATTCATTCTATTTAGGGGCGCTTTTCAAAGCACCCAAGGACACCTTACAATTCATAACATATTCTAAGGAAAGGTTTTAAGACAGTACAAAGAATGCAGTCCGGGTGATGTTATTTATGTGGGGTGCAGATGAGAGGGAGCTGTCCAGAATGACACCAAGATGTTGTGTTTGAGTTCTTGATAAGCCATTAAAACAGTAAAATACGTGTCTCCTGTTCACCAAAACATACCCATCTGTTATGGAAAAAGAAAGTATTCCAAAAGTATTCTAAAAGTAATCAGCCACCGGTACCGGCAGGGATTGTTGTTAGCTTCTGATGCGCAGAAGAAAAATCTGGCCCACCCTATTTTTTACAGGCCCACCCTAAAGTACATTTCTGCCTACGCTACTGCTTGTGAGCATACCCGACTTCACGACTCGTGTCACCGGTGTCATTGGGCCTCATGCAGGAAGCCATAAACGGACACATTTCCTCTTATTCTTGTTACAATTTCGCAATAGCCATTGTATTTTGGGACATTTTACAGTTCTACGTGGTTGACACTTTATCCAAGATAACCTTACATTAGATTCAGGCTGAGGGAGTATTCCCTTTACAATTACATTCAAAAGAGGCGTAATCAGATTACTGGTACATTTAAAAAACAGTGGGGCTCACTAGAAGGATTCTAGTGATTCTCAAATATATATTTTTTAAATGCTATAATGTTTAAAAAGGTCTTTATTTTTTATTTTCTAAGGTTACATTGTTCTGTTATCTTTCATCGACTGAAGTTAAAAACAGCTTGTTAAGCTTTACATTTGATATTGAGATAATCCAAAAGTTTCAGGAAGTAATCAGGTTACATTATGTGAGACTCAGATTAGGTTACTAATCATTTGTTTTACATGTAACTGGTAATTGTATTGGAATACATTTGTCAAAGTTACCCTCCAAACACTGATTACATTTCATTTAGGTGGCGTTTCTATCTAAAACAACTTACAATAAGTGAAATCAACTATTCAGAACAAGAAAAATGCAGATATATTTCCTTCGAATAAGCCCTACCATTGTACGTCCTGGATGGTTTGTCCAACAAATAATAGATACGCTTTTAAATTCAAGAAAACCACAAGGAGATCCTATGATCAAATTAAGATTATTAGTTATTTCAAATGGTACGATTATTAAGTGTGCAGGCTATTGAAATACTATTGGTCCTAATAAAGACAATAATATACTTTGGAGAATGATATTGGGTGTGCTTAGACTCTGAAAGGTTTACTCACTGCTCTTAAATTATTTTTTATTTTCCTGTAGCGCCAGTACTGACGCTCTGTAATATCACATGTTAACTTTGTTTACTAGAACAAGTTCATCTTTTCAATTATTTTGTATGCGTGATGAGAATTTGCACATGGCAAAACAACTTTCCATATTTAGAGTTAAGATAAACAAGCGCATCTGGATGGATATTTAAACATGTTTTTCTCTAAACAGAAACTTTGATCTTACAAAAATATTGCTGCATTAGGTCGCCTTTTCACTTTTAACATTTACAGAAACCAAACGTCCTAAAAAAAAAAAGACCTGATTGCAACACATTACCCACAAGACAGCGATTAAATAGAAACACACTGCAAAGAGGAAGGCTGTGCCCTTTTCACCTTGTGTTTTTTAGTACATTATTGAAAGAAAAAAAAGTATTTGTTCCTTTAAACAAAAACAACAGTGTGTGGGAGAGAAACTCAGGGATTTTAGCCTTTGCAGACCATTTGCATTGTACACAAACCTACAGTATACAGTATAACACTACAGGAAAGGGAAAACCCCCAAAAAGCATATTAGGGCCTCTTCAAAAAGTTAGGAACTGTAACTACATCAATTAAACTATAAAGAATGGTATTTATATATATACAAATAAAAAATGTCAGCCACATCAGCTACATAGGGATTGTTGCCAGCTTGTGAGTATGTATGTGCGTGTCATCTAGTCAAAATGTGTTCCTGGAGACACCTGCTGTAGAGGGAACTAACACCGAGGAGGTGTTTGTGTCTTCGGTTCTTTGTGTATTTACAGTATATCTGTCTGTGGTCAGATTTTGTCAGTGTGATAACCGTGCAAGATGAGACAATGAAACATTATAAATTTGTAAAAATGAAGTCTGAGTTGAAATATTTCTGGTCTGAGTAGCTTTGCCGGAAGAAGTGGGGAACTAATGGCGCGTTTCCACTGCAGCGGGTAGCTCGCTTTAAGCGTGCCGAGCCGTGCGGGGCCCGTTTTTGGTTGCGTTTCCACTTGGCCTAGTTTTGGCCCGGGGCTACTTTTTCACCTTTTTTCTGGCCCGACTAAATCGTGGTTCTAGGGCCAGGAACAACCAGGCTGAGTCGGGCTGAGTATGCTAAACTAGAGAGAGAATCGCTGGCAAGGGGGCTACAACTACAACAAGATGAACATATTTGACTATGATTAATTGTTATACACGTTTCAAAATGATGCAGAAGTAACAACATACTGATACCGGTTAGTACAAACCATGAATTAATGCTTTGACAAGTCTGCAGACAGACGGCAGGCGAAAAACCCTTTTAAAATGCGTGTTTTCTAAATGGAGCTTGGCTAAGCTAACGTTATATATGCTCCGACCGTCCACACTCACAACAACGGCCTATACAGACATAAATAAACCAGCGACTGTATTCGCCATGACAAAGGCAGTCTGTGGTTTGTACTTGTTTAACTTTTGTCAAGTTTCTGAACAGATATGAGGAGCTGTGAGCTCTGAGTGCTAAGAGCTAACGGCTGTGTTGTTTTTCTGGGGCTCTCATTGAAGATGACGTCACGGCTCCGCCTACACTGCGTTACTATAGTAACTACCCCAGTTCCTAAACTGTAATGGAAGTGCAGCATTAAAGTGAGCCGGGCCTAATAAGGCCTAACCAAACCGAGCGAGGCCGAGCGAGGCCTGCAGTGGAAATGCGCCATAAGTGGGGAAGGTTGACCCCCACCACTTAACCCTGGCCAGATTTTGCGTTGCCTCAAGCAAGTGTTGGAATGTATAAGAACATCTTTAAGTATATTTTGATGCCAATACTTTTGCACTTTTGATTAAAGGACTTTTACTTGTAACAGAGTATTTTTATACTGTAGTATAGCTACTTTTACTTAAATAAAATCTCTGAGTACTTCTTCCACCACTGGCCTTAAGTGATACCATTGCAAGGAAATGTAGCTTTTTCTTCAACAGCTTAATATTTTATGGTGGATATTTTGTAATGATCTGTAGGAACATACAGTCTCAGAGTGATAACTGTATCTGTGGTGCAGCTGCCCACCTGTGTGATACTTCCTGATGCCCACACGTGGTTGTCCTTCAGCATCACCATTCCACTCAGGTCCTGTCTGTGCATGGACACACTGCCAACCAGCATGGCGTACTTTTCCACCAGACGGAAGCCCGGGGTGGTCTTGCGTGTGCCAGCCACTTCTCCATGCCAGCCTCTCTCTGCTGCTGCTGCCTGGAGCTGAGAGCATCGTGTGGCGATCCCAGAGGCCCGGGCCAGGCAGTTCAGAGCAGACCGCTCCCCCAAGAGGAGGCACCTGGCTGGGCCTTTCACAACGGCAGTCAGCGTGATGGCACCTGGGCCTGCATGGGGTAGAGTCATGGAGGATTGACAGTGCATATTGTTTTAGAGAGTTTTCTGCTTAAACCGATGCAAAATACCGCAGCATTTATAGCCTATTTGCAATGCTCCTTCTTAAAAAGGCCTTTAAAATGCAATCCGTAACTTCATAAGATTTTTATCAGAATCAAAAATAGAACTCTTTATCTATCCGGGTGGAATTGTTTTTGGGACGGTTGCCCTATTTTAGAATTAAAGAAAGAAAGAAAACATATACATATAAATACTTACATAGGAAATGAGATGTGCCAGACAAACATTAAATGAAATAACTATACTAAAATAAAATATACAATAAAAGAAAGACAAATTCTATAATATAAAATGTTTGTTCTACAATTAAGAAGTAAAAGTGTGCATATTGTACTATAAGCTGTATATTAAAATACATAATATAAATACAGTGGTGTATAAATAAGATATAAGAGAGGCCCTACTTTTTGTTTCCATGATAAACTTAGGGGCGGGACGATCGTAATAATGGTCTGTAGTGAGCCGTTACTGGTGCGTCTTTTGTTATTGGAGACTTTGCAAGGGATTTGTAATTACATCTATTCTAATTAGGGCCGGGACTCGATTAAAAAAATTAATCTAATTAATTAGAGGCTTTGTAATTAATTAATCGAAATTAATCGCATTTTTAATCACATATAAATATTTGACCTGAGAACAGTGAGAAGCAATTTTTTTCACATGGATTTTAGTATACCATTAGGCGCATTCACACCGCAGTACTTTTCCCACAAAGGTTCATGAGAACTTAGTTCATGAGAACTCTTTGAACCTGGGGGTGGATTAGGCAAATGAAGCCGCTGACGTCACTTCTTCTTCTTCTGCTTTGGGTTTACTGGCAGGCCGCAAACCACTTCACGGCGTATACTGCCACCCAAAGTCCCCGGCCGGAAGTCCCCGGAGTTGGGGACTGGCTTCAGTCGAAGCTGCTGGGACTCCCAGCAACTTCTACTGAAGCCTTCCGAGTAAATCGCCAGAACGCCGACACCTCCTCATCTCCACCGCTCCCATGTTTTATTTTGTGTTGCCATAAGTTAGTCTCTCTGCGTTTCTAAGCTGGGCTAATGCTAATGCTAATAATGCTAATGCGAGGATAATAAAATGGCGGCTTCACAAAACTTTTTGGGAGTTTTACGGGGCGTGGCCTGCAATCCTCCCAGCCAATCAGAAATATAGCTCTTTTCTCACAAGAGAGCCGTACGAAAGTCCCTGCTCTCTAGCAGCTCTCTGCTCTCTAGCAGGGACTTTCGTGGGGGTAAAAAGGTTCTCATGAACTAATTTTAGTACCGGCTCTTTTTGGTGTGAACGCGATAAAAGAGGCTAACGTCCACGCTAGCTTCCACGCTAGCTGCTATATGTTTTGCATTGAGGTGATACTTGAGGCTTGATGTGCTGCGGTGATATGCGAATTCCTTTTTGCATAATTTGCACACAACCGTGCTCTTATCGACGCTTCCATCCGTCCGTTTTTTAAAACAACATTTCCCACTGTTGTTCACTGTGGTTTGTTGTTGTCTGAAGTCATGAACGTTAGTTGGTGCTCCAGTATAATCGGTACGCCTGAAACTCATCCAGTGAGAAACGTTCCGCGGTGCAAAAATAAGTGCGATTAAAATGCGTTAATTTTTTTAACGCGTTAATTTTTGTGTAATTAATTAATCTTAATTAACGCGTTAAAGTCCCGGCTCTAATTCTAATATATTGGTGATTTGGAAGACACTGTGTAATGCCTACCAATCTCCTCTCCCTCCTGGTACACCCAGTCCACGGTGCAGCCGACCTCCGTGAACACTGCTGTGAAGAAGGGGCTCCCTGCCAGAACGCTGTGTGGGGTCTTACACAGCAGCCTGGCCTCCACCTCCTGTGACCCTACACAAGCACCCGCTGGGTCAAAGTTCGGTGTGTCTTCTGCCAGCCATTCTCGTGCCAGCCGGGTCAGGGCGTGAGGCGGGATGCAGTGTGCTGCTTTGTGTGAGGGCATGGTCATTCTGTGGAAAATAACTATTTATTATAACTAATAATGAAACTTGGTGACGGAAAACTGAACCCCGATAATGAAGTGAAACAACTCTCAACGTGCTTTCTTGTCTCACAATTACTGACAAAAGCAACAAAAAGAGAACAAACATCTACACATCGAGAGTACATTCAACATATCAGTTTCTAAGCACCCCAACCACCAAATTCCTATTTTTTTGTTGTTTAAAAAGCTCTTTATTGTTCCCATACTGCCTGTGCTGCAGCACCTCTGTTCACCCTGTCTGAAACCAGAGCCCAGTCTGCTCTGATTGGTTAGCTGGGCAGCTCCTTTGTAATTGGTCAACCGATTTGTCGGAAATGTCCTGCCCCTTAAGGCCCGGACACAACAATCTGACAACAAATAACTGACACAGACGGACCCCCGACTGTTGCGTCGCCTCACGTCTCTACGTCTTGGCCAACAGTCGCACTGGGACACACCGCAAAGACTTCAGCTGACGGCCAAGAAGCACGTACGAACTGCGCATGCGTGAGTGGCAATAACTCTCCTTACCAGCAGACGGCGGTAGTGTGTATTTGTCATTCAAAAGAGGCAACAACCGGAAGACAGACTGCGTGATAACCGAGAGAAGAAGAACAGACTGCATGATATAAACAAACAACAAATAGCGTGTGCGTTCCATTTTCACTCTACAACGAGAAGCTCCTGTGTCGAGAGCTGGAGTTAAATTAAATCTCAGATTTGCCTTCTTAATAGTTTGTTTGGGTCCCTCACTTCCGTTTCGCTTCTCATGCACTGATTCGCTAGCTGAACAGCCAATCAAAGTGATTTCTTTGGCCGATGGCCTTTGGCCGACTGCCCTGCTGGGTTTTAGGCCGAAAAAGTGTCGGCACGGCTTAAAAGACACGACGGTGCGGGACACACCAATCTGAGTAGGGCGTGTCGACGCTCATCGTCGGCCTGACGCCCACCGACGCCGATAATCGGCCTGGTGTGTTCGTGCCTTTAGCCTATCACGTACAATTTGTTGGACCGCTAGCCAGAAGTGTGAGTGTTAAATAGTGATGTCACTATGTTATGGAATTAAACACAGGAGTCCAATGGAGGCGTTTCAGGCTGGGGGGGGAGTATGTGGGAGATAAACTCTCACTTTAGGATGTTAGCCTTTGCTGACCATTTACATGCATAGAAAACCTATATAACACTCTACAGGAAAAGGAAACCCTCAAATGCATAATAGGAACCCTCTAAGTAAAAACCTACGTGAAGTGGGAGACATAACAAATGTAGGCCTAGATGCATGCTAAAATGGCTCATTAAATGGTTTGATCAATATCAAAATGATGTTATGGCCTTCACAGTCCCCAGTAAACTCCAGTGAGCACCCATGAGATTTTAGAGCAAAGATAGACAACAGTTAATGATCATCTCCTTCCGTCAGTGCCTAGTAATACAATTGTCTAATCATGTGATATTGTTTCCTATTTGACCACAGGCCTCTGAATTAAATACTAAATGAAATCATAGCGTGGCAGTCTTTGTGATAGTGGTAGGCTATATATTTTATAATTGTAATTAAACTTGTGATTTATACCTGTCTACCGTCATTACAACACCAAACGAGGGGCCATCGTATAGCTCAGTGGTTAGTTAACGGGTTCCACCAATCCCGTGGAAGATTTTCATTGAGAAACAGCCACACACACACAAACACTGGGTGTTTCTCAATCGCGAGGATGCTGGCTTGGTAGTCGCGTTCTTCCAAGTCACTTCCTTCAGAAACGAAGCAAGTATGCTTCCAAGCCACGGCTTCGGAAAACGAAGAAGAATGGAACAGGCTAACAAGTGTGCCACTCTCTCTATCGGTTTAAACATAAACTGTAGGCCTACCGAAAATAAATACCTCACAATGTCTATCTAATTATGAACTTGCTTTACTTTCACGGAACACATTTTTGGTGATAACAAACAAATGTAACAAAGTAACATATTTACCAACACATGTTCTACGCCACTACATACTTACATTTAAATTTGTGCTGCGTCAGTTCAGCCATTCTCCGCAAGGGTTTTTGAAATTGGTCCGTGCGCAAAGCATTGTGGGGATTTTAAGGACGCGAAGTCTACCCATGTGCAGCCCAGTGGCGGCGCCAGAGATTTTCTCTGGGGTGCTGTGGGGTAGCTTGACGTTTCATAGAGGGTTCATTAAGGATTTACAAAAAAGGATTTTTTTTTCCTGTAGCACCAGCGCTACAGTTGCATTTTCTACTGCAACACTCCCCATACGTACACACAGTGCACCCGCGTTACAATGAAGGCTCGATAATCAGCTCACGGCATATAGGTGTAAGCAGGGGTAAAGTGCTATTTTTACAAGTGGGTAGTGGATCTCACCTCCTCTAGGAGGGTCCTCACCTCCTCTAGTGGGGTCCGGGGGCATGCTCCCCAGGGAAGATTTGTTTTTTAAATATTGAAGTTAAAAGCATCAATCTGGTGCACTTTGAGAGCAAAATGAAGAGATCTATGGATTAATCTCTCAACACCCATATGAAACAGAACTGTAAACAGATTTTCTATTTCTTTATAGATATTTTACAAATCACTCCCCTTTTAAAACAAACCGTTTGAGACCCACTGAGATAACTAGACTAAAGTAAACTATCTAAACACTGAGAGCCCTTCACCTGAGCTGAGGTTATCCGAGACTCTCAGTCTGACAGGAGAGAGTTCTCCCTCCACCTTGATGTTGAAAAAGCTACTTATATCCGTTAGCTTGGCTAGCTAGCACCAGATGCTAACCACAACGATCTCCGGTAGATACCATAGAGTAGACTGTATACCCACCGGTGTGCGAGACGCACACAAAATGGCTCGTGCCACACACACACACACACACACACACACACAGAGCAGAGCTTGAATGAAACACAGAGACCCAGAAGTAAGCTACTTGTACTTACGAGGCCTATTATGTGCAGAATCCCTCTCGCTTTCAGGTGGTTTTGATTGAGTGTCCACAAGTGGACATTTAAGGACAAAAAAACGATACATTTTTCATTTTGTTGTTAGCAAATAATTTGGCGCTCTAGCTAACAGGAAGTCACTCAGTCAAGTGTCACAAAGTAATTTTGCCTATGGGTAGGTCAAAAATCGAATGGGTGCTGGCCATTGGCCTAATCATATCACCTGTGTTGGCTTTATGTTTTTGGTCAAACATTTGTTTGTTTCACATTTGCATTGATGTAATCAATCATTTTTCTAATTTAATTTAATAATAATAATAATAAAAAAATTAATTTAAAAAAACATATATCTTGGGGGTGCTTAGGGGGTGCTTTGGCAATCCTGGGGGGTGCTTCAGCACTCCCCCCTGGCGCCACCCCTGGTGCAGCCTCGAAATTTCCCCCAAACCAAGGACGCGGCCTCGGTGGAATTCCAAGTATGCTGGAGATTGGAACAGTCCTTCGGCGGCACTCAATGACGTAGCATCCTTGAAATATTGGCTTGGAAACCAGTATCCTTGAGGAAATAGCTTGAAATAAGGTCTGTGGAAAACGAATCTGTTAGATAAATGCACGTTTTGTTCAGCCGGATAATATCCACATGTCTGCCCTACTTTTATTATTTTCTAATCATAAATCGAATCGATAGATTTATGATCGATAGATTTATGATTAGCATAAGTTTGTTCATGATGTCTCACTTCAGTGATAGTGATGACATTGTTTGCAAAATTATTAACCGAGTCATTTTCAAGATTGAGTTACAATGATAAACTGGAGTGGCAAAGGATCAGCTGCATCAAGTACTTCATCCAAAAGGACAGGAGGATGGACTTTGTGTTTAAGTGATTTGATCATCAAAGGTAGGCCTAAGTGTAGGTGGAGTTGCAGCAATCTTTGACTCAAGTTTACTTATCAATACTAAACTAAAATTAAATTATACCTCCTTTGAAAGCCTCGTTTTTAGTCTTACGCATCCGCCTGGAAAACTTTGCAGCCAATCTTATTTGTTACAGTGTAGCCTACTGTGCACCAGGTCCTTATTCAGAATTCTTATCAGAATTCTCTGAGTTTTTATCAACTTTGGTACTTAAAACAGATGAAGTAATTATCGTAGGTGACTTTAATATTCATGTTGACGATGATAAAAATAGCCTTACTGTTGCATTTAACTCTATATTAGATTCTTTTGGTTTCTGTCAGAGTGTAAATAAACCAACCCACTGCTATAATCACACTCTCGACCTTGTTCTGACTTATGGTATTGAAATTGAGCAACTATTAGTCGAACCGCATAATCCTGCTTTATCCGACCATTTCTTAGTAACTTTTGAAGTACTGTTACTAGACTACAAAGCATTAGTCAAAAGCTTCTGCAGCAGAAACCTATCTGTTAGTGCTATAGCCAAATTTAAGGAAGAGATTCCACCAATACTTAACTCGATAGCATGTAAGGGAGGAAACTTATACAAAATGTACACCACCCCAAATTGATCATGTTGTTGATAGTGCTACAGATGCGCTGCGAATAAAATTAGACTCTGTTGCTCCTTTGAAAAAGAAGAAAATAAAACAACATAGATTATCTCCATGGCATAATGCCGAAACCCGCAAAATAAAGCAAAAGTCGAGACAACATGAAAGGATATGGCGTTCCACTAAACTTGAAGAATCTCGTTTAATTTGTCATATTACTCTCAATGAATATAAGAAATCACTGCGTAAAGCAAGAGCAGCCTACTACTCTTCATTAATAAATAAGAATAATGCAAGATTTCTTTTCAGCACTGTAGCCAGGCTGACAGAGAGCCATAGCTCGATTGAGCCTTCTATTCCCATAGCACTCAGTAGTAATGATTTTATGTGCTTTTTTAACAATAAAATTGTTACTCTTAGAAACAAAATTAATGACCTCTTGCCTTTGACCAGTATAGTGTTATCAACAGCTCCCGGAAACGTAAGTTCTAATATTACACTAGATAGTAAACTAGAATGCTTTTCAGCCATTAACCTTGAACAATTAAATTAAATGATTCTCTCTTCTAAACCATCAACGTGCATGTTAGACCCAATTCCAACTAAGCTTTTGAAGGAAGTTTTTCCATTAATTAACACTTATTTATTAAATATTATGAATATGTCTTTATTATCAGGCTATGTTCCACAATCATTCAAAGTAGCAGTGATAAATCCGCTTCTTAAAAAGCACAACCTCAATCCAGAGGTTTTAGCCAACTATAGACCTATTTCTAATCTTCCGTTCCTCTCAAAAATTCCTGAGAAAGCGGTAGCAAAACAGCTGTGTGATTACTTAAAAAACAATGATTTATTTGAAGATTTTCAGTCTGGCTTTAAAAACACATCATAGCACAGAGACAGCTCTGGTTAAAGTCACAAATGACATTCTAATAGCCTCAGACAAGGGACTTGTCTCTATTCTTGTCTTGCTCGATCTCAGTGCTGCATTTGATACTATCGTCCATGATATCCTATTGCAAAGATTAGAGCACGTAGTTGGCATAAAGGGAACTGCTTTAGGCTGGTTTAGGTCCTATCTATCTGACCGCTTTCAGTTTGTGCGTGTCAACGATGAATCTTCCACGCAAACCAAAGTTAGCCATGGAGTGCCACAGGGCTCAGTGCTTGGACCTATTTTGTTCACATTATATATGCTTCCGTTAGGCAATATTATAAGGAATCATTCTGTAAACTTTCATTGTTATGCGGATGATACCAGAGATGGAGTACTCGAGTCCTGGACTCGGACTCGAGTGCCGATTTTCGGGACTCGTGACTTGACTCGGACTTGCGCACTGATTGACGCGACTCGGACTCGGACTCGTGAATTCTCACGCACGATGACTTGGACTTGGACTCGGACTCGGCTCGGACATTCCTTGGATGACTCAGACTTGGACTCGGACTCGAGCAAGTTTTCTCTGGAGTCTGATGTCCTCTGTGTCCTGGCGTGTGCACCTGCGAGGCGAGTTCACGTACTGGGCACGCCCCCGCTGCTATACCAGTCTAAAGATGTCCAGAGACACACCCCGCATCGTGCTGTATGCTTTTAAAGATTTTGTTTCCATATTGGGAAAGAGCAGCGCAAAATGCACATTATGTGGACAGAAGATAGAAGAGAAGACTGGGACAACGTCGAATTTCAATCGACACCTTTCACGGCGGCACCCACGGATAAGCGGGAGAAGATGGATGGACTACAAGTGCACTACTTAGAACTTGATTGTTGAGGCTACAATAAAGATGCCTGTCAAAATGTCTAAACATATATTTTGTGTTTTATTGTTCCACTACATTTCATAATGATAATTGCTACAATGATGGGGAGTTGTCTTTTCTCTTACTGTGCCACAGAACAACACAAAAACTTGTATTTTTATTGTTATTATTTTTAAAGTAAAGTAAGTTGTTACTAGTTACTTTTATAATTTAGTAACTAATTTGAGCATTTTGAGAGCAGTAACTATTACTAGTTACTTTTTAAAAGTAACTTGCCCAACACTCCAAAACACACAACTACAACACTTTATGTTGTTTTTTTGTTACTCCGTGATTCATTTCTACTGTAAACATATTATTCCTAATGTATATGCTTTACTTTCATCAATCCTTCTGCAAGCTGCAGTAAGGAATTGTTTAAACGTCTGCTTCCACCAGTCAGTTCTGCATCCTAATCTACAACTAGGTACGACAAATTTTCCAGATGTAAATATCTGGTCCAAAATGAGAACATTACTAGAAAATGAAACAATAAAAACGAGACATTTACTTACTTCTTGCAATGGCTCTGCTTTCTCTGTTGGTCACAGGCTGTCGAGTTGTTCAGCTGGTCACACAGAGCCACAGGGAAATGTGACATGGAATTTGACCCTAACCCAGTGGCGTAACAAGGTTGTGATTGGCCCCGGTGCAAATATTTAGTGTCTCTCTCTCTCTCTCTCTCTCTATGCTATATAGATTCGAGAGTACTAGACGAGAATGGCGCAGAGACAGAGAGCGGAGCTAAGACGAAGAGAGCGCGAGAAGATGACGCGCGCTGCAGCGCAGCGACGAGACGCGCGCGACGCGCGAGAACGCGCCTCGCGCGAGCGCGCGAGAGCGCGCACGCGCGCGATCGCGCTCTCTCTCGCTAGGAGCGAGAGTCTCTCGCTCTCCTCTCTCTCTCTCTCTCTCTCTCTCTCCTCTCTCTCTCTCTCTCTCTCTCTCTCTCTCTCTCTCTCTCTCTCCATATATCTATTTAAAACTCATAACAAACAAACAAAATTCCCAAAGTTGTCCTGAAATTAACTAATTAAATAAACAAAACGAAAAATATAGCCTACTTATGCAAACAACATAAAACGGAGCATTATTTATTTCTACTTGAATGTAGCACTGCACCCGCTTTGCGATTATGTAGATTATCTCATTTTGAACAGCTGGACTCAAGTATTTCACAGAACCTTGTGGTCGCTCAACAAGTTCTTTCAGAACCGGATCGTAACATGCTAAAAGTTCTATCATACTGAGAAAGTTCCCACTGTTGGGCTGTCCAAGAATCTCCCTATGTCCTCTAAAAGCCAAGTTACAAGTGGCCAGAGTGATTGTAATGTTGACAATACGCTCAAGTGCCTGTCTTTCAGTAATTAGCAGCATTCCTTGCATTCCTCTCCATGTTTGCATCGATTCTCCCGTTTTTCTTCCAATGACACACGCTCCGACATGGACCTGAGATTGTGCATGTGAGTCAATCCTCGCAGACAACGCATGTCCACGCATCACTGTAGAACGGTGCACCTCGGTCTGCGAACAGCCAGCACGGCTCACAATGGGCACAGTCCAGGGTGGGGGAGTAACACAGCCATGTCCGTGGCAGTTTGGTATCTGCTCTGGTAGTGGTGGTGTAATAGATCTCGGAAAAACACCTGTTTCCTTGATGTGTGTCTCTGGGGAATGGGCCGATAGGCCTACATGGGCCAGTTGCTATAATATAGCCTTTGATCTTTGAACTGTAGGACCACCGCCGGACACAGCCAAATCCATCCTCTCCTCCTGGCTCATGGCTGGAGAAGAAGGTCGCACAGCTACGGACACAGCTTCACTTGTGGAGCTAGATGATGGTGAGGCAGGTGAGCTATCGTTAGCCTCTGGCTCCGGCTGTCGCTGCACGTCAACATTACCAACGTTAGCGTTTGATTTCGAGGACGATGTATGACAAAAAAAACGGTCTAATTTTGTCTGTTTATCCTTTACATCTCCTTGTTCTCTCTTGTCCTTTCTCTTTTGAGCGCCGCTCTTGTGTTTTGGTTTGCTGTACATTATAAATGCTCAAGCTACCTAACTTCACTCCTTCCACCTTTGAATTCCATGCCGTCACAGTAACCCATCCTATACAGTTAACCATTGTTGTTCTCTACCGTCCACCAGGCGCCTTGGGGGACTTCTTGGAGGAATTAGATCATCTCCTCTCACACATCCCTGAAACTGGCCCTCCCGCTGTACTTCTCGGAGACTTCAACCTCCAGACAGGGAAGGTAGATGAACTAACATCTCTGTTAACCGCCTTTGCTTTCTCACTGTCTCCATCCCCACCGACTCATAAAGCTGGCAATGTCCTTGATCTCATATTCTCAAGGAACTGCGCTACTTCTAACCTCTCTGTAAACCCGCTCCACACATCCGATCACTTCTTCATTTCATTCTCTCTACCCCTTTCCAAACATAACAAACTAATCTCTCGCAGCGTTGTTTCCCCCAAAAGTGGGCGGGGCCGTAAAGTGACGTCGATGTTACTCTCATCTATGAAAATCGATAGCCTACTGCTATATTTAACCATATATCGAGCCCGATCGTCGATTTCTAATGGCTTAATGCAATTGTTTGCCTGTCTGGCCATTGGAATCGGGCTCTTTGATGATCCAAAAATCTCCGGTTTTCTTAAATCTCTGATCGGATTGGCAAAAACTCATCTATCCTATGAGCTGTGACAATGTTTAAAATAAACTGTCAGTCGGACTCAAGAGTTTTTGAAGATGGACATAAGAAAACAATTTCTTAAAAAAGACGACAATTCTCAAGTGGTGGCTCACACAACAACCCCAGAGCCACCATTGAGCCAGGTAAACAAGGTATGTAAATGTCAGTAAACTTCCAAGTTATGTGAACATGTAAGCAAATCATAAATTACAGCTACGTTGATGTTACTTTGAATCGCGGGGGAAAGCTAAACCGTTAGCAAGTAGCTATAGCTAGCCAGATATATTAAATAAACACTTTGTCATACAATCTAAATGTTATGTTTTTTAGTGTTACCTGGGGGGTATACTACGAAGCAGGATTTTCGCTTAGCCGGCTAAATTCACGGAAAACTCCGGCTTTCCGGTCCTACGAAGCTGGTTCTCTTTTTAGCAGGCTAGATCTCCATGGTAACTTGTGCTTAGCGGCTAACCTGGTCGGGACCAGGGGCCTCATTTATAAAGCGATATACGCTCAAAAAATGGCGTATGCCAGTTTCTACGCAAAGTTTGCGATTTATAAAATACTAACTTGATGGGAAAACGTGCGGTCCTCCACGCAAACTCTAACCCATGCGTACGCACTAAGCACAAAAACGGGAGAGACGAGAAACTGCGACACCGTTGGCAGAAGGAAGAATGGAGAGAAATATGTGGAAATAATACCATCAATAAAATGTTACCTCTCATTTATCATATATGAAGAATTCATTTTCAAACATTGATTAAAGCCAATCTTAAAATGATTAAACAAACGCCTGTTTGCGACTCCTCAGTGCACACAAAAACATAACTTGGAGAAATAAATAAATACGGATATGTTATTGAAAACCACCTCGAATATGTTGTGTTAATGTCATGAAATGTTTTCTCATAAATGATGCGGTAAGCAGGAGGACAGAATTACGTCTAAACTGACGCCGTGTTGCATTTCTATAGGTTGATACGAGCATGGTTTTATATACTATCACGTTTAATCGTGTTTTATGCCGTTCGCCGCCTACTTGATAAGTCGCTCGTAAAACACAGGAGGCATGGAAACTAAGAACACCATGTGGTAAATTGTACAGCTAATATAACACAACACATTAGTTGTATTTCCTTTAACTGGTGGATATAGGGTTGCTGGGGGGGGGGGGGTTGAGACGCACAGGCTGCAGTGGAGAGGCTGCGCACAGCTGATCGACAGCTGGGACACAAACCACCAAATACTAATACAAATAAATAATTCAGATCCAGTCGTCATGACTCCACACCTGGGGGATTCCCCGATCATTTCTTACAGTTTCTCATCAAGGGGGTGTCTCCTGTCCCCGGTACAAACACACTGCCTGAGGAAGGATGTGTATTGTTTTTGTCATTAACCTTTTTCGGGCCATTTATTTATTTCTTTTGGTGACGATCCGACCTCCATGCTGCTCCCCTGTTCAAACTGCATCCACCAAACAATATGATTTATCTCGACCTCCCCAAAATTATCAGAATCTGACACGGTGTGAGATGTCTTATTTAGCTGTTCTGTCATCATTTCCTGCGATCTTCTTCATGCAGTCAGTCAGAATGAATGAATGAATGGGCGTTTCTTTGACTATTTATAGGCAAATATGGGCATTACGTGAACCCCGCAAAAGCTGCACCGCATTTCGAGTCGGTTGTGATTTATAAAGGGAAACCGGCGTAGGAAGTGGTGTACGCACTTTCCTCGCCGGTGCGCAATGTTTGGTGAATCGGGAAGTGGCGGAACATTTATGGACCTATTTTTCGGATTTCTACTACGTAAGCAACCTTCCCACGTGAATCCTACGCACGGCGTTATACATGAGGCCCCAGGTTAGGTTGCAGGCTAAGAGCTCAACTCAGTGAAAGCACTGCCTGCTGACCAATCAGAGCTCAGTGTGCGAAGTTTAAAGCGATCAAGTCATATTACAGGAGAAAGGAAATACAGAAAAGCTGCCGATGCAGGAAAGACGGCCGGCAAAAATCACCGACTGTGTGAACGTGAACATTAATAGAATATCACCTCCCATCTTCAGAGCAATCTGACTATTATAACATTAGCGTTAAGAAAGCTTACTTAAATATCTGCCACAACATAAGTAACCGGATCAGAGTAACATTAAGTACAGTCCGCGGCATATCACTTCATAATGTATCATATATTTTCTTATCTGAGTCAGCCGAGCCGTATCTGGCCGTGCAACACTCACAGTGTCACATAGCCTACTGTATGCAGAAGTATTATTTTATTTTAAGTTGACGAAACACTCGACACAAATGTAATTAAAGTCAGATCCACTCGTGTTTTAGACGGGGCAGTGATATCATAAACCTGTTAATGTACGCATTCAAACACTTTTTCTTTTACCAGCTGTATTCACCTTGCAGGTGCAGCTCTGTGGCTTTTATCCTGGATAAAGTGTTTAAGTGATGGATGTTTAAAGTTTAACTTCTTCATATGTCTAATATTATAGTTGACTTTTCATTAAGGAAGTATGACGCTGCGCTGTCAGTATGCTTCTCCATGTTTGTGATTGGTCGAATGCTCCAAATACCACCCTTTTCATGTGAACGCGCACCTAACTAGATAGGACACGGCTGGCTTGAGCGATCCACTTGATAACCCGCGTCGTAGTACCATTTAGCGAGAGCGCGTATGTTTTGGATTAGGCCAACCGGCTAACTCAAACATATCCAGGTTAGGTTGAACCAGCTTCGTAGTACAGGCCCCTGGAGATTTCAAAGAATGCTCTCTGGAAAATGTTGACTTACTGTTCGACATGAAGCTAGAAGCTACCTTACAGCATACCTGCCAACCCTACCGATTTTGGGCCTACCGACTTAACTGGTTTTCCCTACCGATTTTCAATCTTCCCAAACTATAGCGAATAAAAATGACACTACATAGACACTGGACTCGACTTTTGGCGGACACCGTTTGCAGCGTGTCTGTGATCCCATCATACAAACAGTCCTCTGTGTTTCTGAAAGAGAAACAACGTGCAGACCGGGGGTAATGCTGCCTTTCCTCTGCACCCCCGGGGCTGATGGGTAATCACTCCCAAATGAGTGAGGGAACAGAGACGAGGCATTTGAGTCCTGCAGGGTTTCCCCGTAAATTATCAATGTCTCGAAAACACATGTTGGTGACTGAAAGACATCCAGTGTTTGGTCTTTTCCTGAAGCATCCTTCACCTACAGTGTCTCAACTGAAAGAGGACCACACACACAAAATATAATACAATTTTGAGATTTGGGGATATTTATCTCCCATTCTTTCACTTTTTCTGACATTTTCAACACCAAACATGTCGTTAATGTCTCTGTTTAGTGAACTACATCAATCTGAAAGCCTGTACATTATTTATATCACACTTTATCAGTAGCAAAATGCAGCAAATTACTTTTTTAATGCAGTATTTTCTGATTTGTGGCGCAACACAAAGATATTTCGCTCTGTCCAAACCTTTGACTCTAATATGTCAACAACATGAAACAAGAATATGAACCTGGCTTTATCCAATGTTCAGACAAGAGTTCTACATCCTGACACATCCTTCATCTACACTGTCTCAACTGAAAGAGGACCAGAAACACATTAAAAATATAATAAAATGTGGAGACTTTGGGATATTTATCTCCCATTCTTTTACTTTTCGGGCATTTTACAGACCAAACATGTCGTTGATGTCACTGTTTACCAAACTACCACTTTTTCTGAAAAATGCATAAAATTATGCAATATATGTTAAATACATGGTTTATACATGTAATTACTGGGGTTCCATTTCTTCTGATTACCTAATTTGGGCGTGCACATTTGCAGCGTGCAAACCTACCTCTTTTGGATTTGGAAAGGTTGGCATGTATGTTACAGTACACAGTTGATCCTGAGTCCTGTCAGTTAAAGTGTTTCATAGTTAGCTTAGCTAAGCATCAACCTAGCACTGAAATATATGGATGTTATGTGACAGTATTTCTGAGAAAAAGTCAGCTGAAATGGTGGCATAGTTGCCACTGCTTTATGTGTCGACAGCATGTTTGAACGTATTTGCAGCAGTAAATGTGGCTGTTTGGCCACTGACGTTGCCACAACAACACCTGAATTTAAATGTGCAACCTCTTTTTGTGACAGATTTTTGCATGAAATTATAATTATTCTGGTTGATATTCCTATTGACAGCTAGTTTCTATGTGAACATTATGAGATGGACAGCCACAGAGAATAAATGAAAAACAGTTATGAAATACTATATGACTTTAAAACAAGAATACAGTTTAAAAGGGGAGTGATTTGTAAAATATCCATAAAGAAAAATCTGTTTACAGTTCTGTTTCATATGGGTGTTAAAAGATGTATCCATAGATCTCTTCATTTTGCTCTCAAAGTGCACCAGATTGATGCTTTTAACTTCAATATTTAAAAAAAAAAATCTTCCCAGGGGAGCATGCCCCCGGACCCCCCTAGAGAGGTGAGGACCCCCCTAGAGGAGGTTAGGTCCACAGTGTTTACATGCTTATTTATACAATATGTGTGCTTATGCTAACATCATAAGACAAAAGTTGGTTCCATGTTGTGTGTAGTGAAAACGCGCTAGAGTGAGGGGGGCCCCCAAGCCAAAGCTTGCTTAGGGCCCCCAAAAGTCTAGGGCCGGCCCTGCTAGCTTGTCTATTTTGTTGACTGTTTTCTAGTAAATTCAGAAGCTTGTCATTTGGTACCATTGTGCAAGGATTTGTGGTAAATTTGTTACTCAATATGTTAAAGGTGGGGTATGTAATTTTGGAGAAATCAGCTCGAGTGCGCTAGAATTAAAAAGTACACAACCGGAAAAAATCTGTCCCTTCCTTCAGACGTCCTTACAGAGCCCCTCCTCCAACACACACAAACGCGCACATGACCAACAATGAGGGCACGAGATGGAAGGCTGACAGGCAGGTAGGCCATCCAGTTATTTTAGCCGGGCCGGGTAAAATGATTGGTCGTGCTTTTTACAGTAGCCTACTACGGCTTCCACAGATGAAATATTATGTATTTATTGTCAAAGCATTTAATATATTAATTGCTATCGGGAAGAGCATTCCATGGAATATAACAAAAAGTGTTTCTAAAATAAATTACATACCCCACCTTTAAGTAATGGCCATAACTCTATGACAAACTGCATTCTTTGAAACACTTGTTATTAGCACGGGTTATCTCTCCCTCAGGCTAGCAGCCACTGCATGGATCAGGAGGAGCAGTTGTAAATGGAGACATTCCCAAAAAGTGGGAGGACTTCACTTATCTGCCATAGGCAGGAGGTTGCATATGCTACCATTTAAACTGAATGGGAAACATTATGTGCTGCTTACTGTCATCTCAATAAACTGGCCCCTTTGTGTACTGCTTGCTCAATATCCTCTGCTTCCCACCAGGCAGTCAGATGAGTTATTCTTAAGTCTCACTTTTTAGTATGGCATCCTTTATAAAGGTTACATGTAGGTAGTGGCTTCTACGGTCTTGTTAGCCCTGTCTCAGCAGGATTTAGAAACATGGGTTCAAGCATTTATCTATACTAGACTCCAATACTGTAGCAGCCTCTTTGCAATTCTGCCTAAAAAAGTCAATAAGATAACTGCAGCTGATTCAAAACAATGCTGCTTGATTCCTCTGTAAGACCAAGAAAGTGGATCACATCAGTCCAGTTTTGAGTTCAATACACTGGCTTCCTGTCTGCCGAATAATTGTTTTTAACATAGTATGTAGGATAAAGACCAATGAAAGACTAAAACACATTTCTTATCTTTTTCTAAATGTTATAGCTTGATTTAATTTAGTATTGGCTTTAATAACAACAATATTAATACATTTTATTTATATAACAAGACAATATAATCAATAGGAACAGAGGATGTGTCATGTGATCAGGGTGGATAGGCCAGTGTTAAGAGATATGTTTGCTTTGCTCTTTGTTCAATGTCCTTTAGTGTGTTTCTCTGGGCATTGTCTTGATGCATCTGATCTTTTGTTCAGAGCACTTTGAAAATAAGTGTTGCTGAAATGAACTTGCTCTGCCTTGCCTTGTTATCAGTTTGTTTTGGTTGCTCTCTTTTCTTTAGTTTGGATATTATTGTAATCTACAAGTGACCACAATCCCACAAGAAGCACAATAACAGGAAGTGCAGTGCTAACTGTATGTGCACAGTGCCAAGGCACGGAGCTGTTTCAGTTGGTTTCCCCTCTGGGGTCTACTCTACTGCAGGACAGAGGTGGTGACGTCAGACATACAGGCCTGATCAGCAGTTTTGCGCGCTCCCGACCCCCACGAGCACGAGCCGAGGCTTCCTTCCTCCACATCCAGAGAGCAAGAACCAGGAAGTGAAAGTGTACACATGGAGGGTGTGTCGTTCCCTGTTAGCAAATGTTTTATTTTTAAAAACATAGTCCTCCTCGGATAAATAATGGGGGACTCGGCGAGGAGCAAGCGGCGGGACCAGCTGAAGCGCTGGGCCAGCTCCTGCACCAACAAAGCGTCGGACGTGCCAAGGCGAAGGTGGCACGGAGCAGTGGACTCGTCGGAGGCCGAGCCCAGCGAGCCGCCAAGGGAGCCGCCAGTGTGTGGAGGCAGAGATGAAACCAGTCCCCAGTTCAAAAGACGGTGAGGAATCGTCTCCTGCCAAACAGCTTTACAATAACAGCTAGCTAGCAGCCAGCTAGCTTAGCTCAACATCTGAATATATGCTAAAGGCGGAATGTTGTGCGTGGGCTTGGACAGGGGGTAGACAAAACAACATAACATACATGGCTTATGTACATTATATTAGGCTACCTGCTGCTGGAAAACGTCTTACGTTGAAATAACACAATAATGTCCTGTTTTTCATAAAACTGTCAGAGGTTTATGGCTTTTTTTGAGGCCATAGTTTGTAGTGTTTGTGTTGGTTGGCTAGCCAGCTAGCTAGCGTGCAAGAAAAGTGTCATACAGTCAGTCCCGGTGAGGGTCTGATTTTCCAGCACTGTGTTGCTAACTCACTGTTCACACTCACATTATGGTTTATGGGAAAGCCACAGAGGTGGAAGAAGTACTCGTTTCTTGTACTTAAGTAAAAGGAGAAATACTGCAGTGTAGGAATACTCTATTTCAATTACAATTCCTGGATTGCAAATGGTACTTAGGTACAAGTACAAAAGTGTTATCAGCAAAACATACATAAATTACCAAAAGTGAAAGTATTAATTGTGCAGATTGGTCCATTTCAGAATAATATATATGATATGTTTTATAATGATTGATCATGAAAGTGTTCTCAAAGCTGGTAAAGGTGCAGCTAGTTTGAAGTACTTTGTATACTGCAGGGTAGCTTGTGGATTTACTCCAGGTGGAACTAAAGTCTGATTCAACACTTGATTATATTTCACATCATTCATCCACATCTGTGAAGTAACTAAAGGTATTAAATAAGTAAGTAAATGTACTTTTAAGTAAAATTGCATTATTTATCTCCGAATTGGAGTGGGGTAGATTTACAAAGTAGCCACAAATAAATATACTCAAGTAAAGTACTAGTCTAGTATCTCAAAATTGTACTTGATAAATTGTACTTAGTTACTTTACACCCCATGACAGCCATAACCAGTGGGAAAGTGGCTATATCTTTTTAAGCTGAAACATACCTCACTGACATTATTTGTTCGATTAGTGCAACGTTAAGAATACAGGTAAGTCACATTTCTGATGACATCAACTGCCGTAGCTAAGACTAACTGAAAGACACTCAAAGGGACATTTGTGTTACAAAACAAATAAGATATGGATTAAAAGAGACAATGATTAAATCTTGTGTTAATCTGTATTTTCTCTTGTCAACAAGTACCACAAAAAGACCCTAACCACCCATTAAGTGATCATACACCAAGTGTTGTCTGTGTATTTAAGGCATGGTCTTGTTTGTGTCTTTACATAGACTTCCATTGTCACCCAAAAACTAAAAAATTGTAGTTTATTTTAAATCGATTCCACATATACCTTCCTGCTGCCTTAAATAGTCATGAGAACCCCAAATCCACAGTTGTCAATCATTCTCATCCTGTTTGAGTAGTTTGGTTCCAAAAAGTGCCCTGCTACTTTAGAAAGTCATCTTGTCCTTTTTCAATAATGACATTTGACCTTATGACACACTGTTCCAAATGTAAGTCTTCAGTAGGAAGTTAGAACCAAATGTCCTTGGGGATGAGTTACACAAACAGGATAAGGATTTGTGAAAATAGTAACATGGAATTGTTGGCTCTTTTCATGAGATTCAAGAGAACATTGCCAGCCTTATCCTGTTAAGAAACCTCTTTAAAGAGATATTTAGAGAATGTACTGCTGTGGACAGGGGCAGCAGCAAGACAGATTTTAGCCACCCTCAAAAGAAAACAATATCAGTTTTAGTGTATGCCGTATTCAGAATATTTTCACCATTTATCTTGCTGTCAAACAGCCCTTTTTCAATTAAAACCATTATAAATGCACTCTTCAGCTACCAGACTTATTTGATAAAAGTCAGTCATTTTAGCTTGCATAAAGCAGGAGTTGCTGGTGTATGAATAGTTAGATTTTTGGTAATTTGTGACTTTGTTGAATGTCAATAATCCCATTAAGACACCTAGCACTATCTATTGTAAGTAATAGACTAAGTGTGTGAGTTAGTGCCTCATACAACCCCACTTTTATAAACCCAAACCATCCCTTTAACTCGTCAAACAAGTCTATTGTAACTGTGTTGTAATGTGTTTATTATTTTGTCTGTCCCCTTTATAAAACACACTGGTGCTACAAGGCATGTTTGTTATATATAGCTAATATAAAACAAAGTTATAGGGGCTGTGTTCCAGGTGGCACCCTCAAATCTGCAATGCATTGTAGAAATAATAATACAAATAGTAACAATTCTTCCAATTTCAAAAGGGTCCTTCGACCCGGTAAAACACTTAAACCTCTTCTTATTTCTATTTCTTCTTGCACGTTCATAGTATATTGTATGTTGCATTATTGATAGAGCTTTGTTGATTTTTCTTTTCATGCCAAAACCAAGCTATTGTGCACATGACAATAAAGCCTTACAATCTTTGAATCTTCAACAACCTGACCAGCTGTTTCCTCTGTCTTTAGGAAAAGGGTGAGGTTTGACAGGGCTGCGGAGTTCCTGGCTGCCTGTGCCAGCGGAGACACGGAGGAGGCCGAGGTGATGCTGATGGAGGCCAAAGAAACCAAAATTACAAACGGGGAGGAAGTGTTAGAAATTATCAACTGTTCCAATGCCGATGGAATCACGGCACTCCACCAGGTAAGTTGTTTTCTTCCAGAAGTTTAATAAAAAATATTGGTGATGCTGAGAATGAATGCTTACATTTATCTTTATTTTGCTCTCTGCCTCACAGTCCTGCATAGATGGCAGCATGGACATCGTGTCCTTCCTTTTGGAGCACGGTGCCGACGTGAACCAGGTTGACAGTGAGGGGTGGACACCGCTGCATGTTGCCGCCTCTTGCAGCTACCCTGACATTGCAGAGTGTGTAGTATATCTCTCTAGTTAGCAGAAGCAGCTGTATAATACAGTACTCGTTGGTACTTCAGGGACGTCAGAATGCAGCGTGGGTGCCAGAGCATTTGTGCATTTAACAATACTAACATTGTGTCCTGTTTGGCAGGAAAACAAGTCAGCTAAAGCATGAGTGGTCTGGCCTGGCACACAAACTGCTCAGATAATTTATTGTTTCACTTTTTTTCCTACAGTCATTTATTACGTGAATAATGCCTTTTGTTAAAATATGTGATAGGCTTAGGTTTGTCTATTAATGATATTTTTGTTGTGTGTAGATCTAACTAGGATTGTTTTGTCAGTTTTCTTTTGCAGCGAGGTGCGTCCCTCTCTGCTGTGAACTGTGACGGGGACGTTCCTATGGACATCGCTCTGGACGAGGCCACTGAGTCCCTCCTTCAGAGTTACACTGTGAGACTGGGTGAGTGAGGCGGGAGTATTGTCATTGTTACCTGTAACATTCATGCCAATAAAGCCCAATCAAATTTGATTAAAATTATAAAACAAGGGAGGCGTTTATTTTATATTGTCTATTGGTGTCCAGGTGTGGACTTGGATGCAGCCAAGCGTCTGGAGGAAGAACAGATCATGGCGGATGCCCGGACCTGGCTGACTGAGGGCCTCCCTGCTGATGTTCGACACCCCAAAACCGGGGCTACCCCGCTGCATGTGGCGGCTGCCAAAGGCTACCAAGAGGCCCTCAAGTAAGACATTATTTTAATAATTGATTTATGAATATTTTATTGTTATATTTTCTTTCAGGAAGACTCTTTTACAGTCGTTATAACCTTGCTGTTATGTTGTCCAGGATTCTGTGTCAGTGTGAGCTTGACGTGTCAGCGAAGGACTTGGACGGCTGGACGCCTCTCCATGCGGCGGCACACTGGGGTCAGGGGGAGGCCTGTCGCATTCTGGCTGAGCAGCTGTGCAATATGGAGGCTCGCAGCAATGCGGTGAGGCTGAAAAGATAGTAGAATTTGATATTATTTTCTTTGACATTAAAGGTCTCATATCATGCTAAATGCCCTTTTTTGATGCGTGACGTGTTTTGGACGTAATATGGTCTTTGTTTACATTAGCAAGCATCGCTAACACTTAGAGCTAACCTGTACTGGAGAGAGTATGTGTAAAAAAGCAGGAAATAAAAAAAGGAACTCACCTTGTGGTAAACCCGCAAGACAAAAAGCGTTTGAGCTCCATACTGTTTCAGAAATAATCCTTGATGTGGTTTGGAAACATGATATGGCATTTAATTACGGCAGCATTAAGCTGTATCTGCTCAGTGCAGCCCCTCTTCCCTCTGCAGCTTACAGGTTGCCTTGCCGTGCTCAAAAGGGGGCGGGGCGGGGCCATCAGCTACTGACCAAGAATCAGCACTTCTCTAACAGGGCTGAAATAGAGAACCGCAGTGACGCATCCTAAAGCCCGGAAGTAAACTCCTTCCAGTTCCTTCGATAAAAAGCAATGCAATTTCTCCATAGGAATTTAGAAAATAGCTGGAAATAAGGTCTGTGGTTGAGACACATTTAAGAGACGGATCACGTTTTGTTCAGCCGGATAATATCCACATTTTATAATTTTCGAATCGTAAAACTAGTCGCCAGAAGCAAAATGCTAACGTTATGCTATAAAGGAACTACAGCAGGGTCGCTGCTTCAACGTCACGCCGACTTAAGATCCATATTCAAACATACAGATTGTAAATGGTACGAGTTGAAGTGTTTGTTTGAACAGTTTGCAGGAGGCAGGGACTTGCTTTCAAGCAGAACAGGGCAAACTAACTTAGAGGAGTGTTTACGTGTTCGGCGTAATGACGTACAACGGCCTGGACAACTTCTGTAGTCCTATTCAGCCACTTGGTAACAACCATTGTTTTTCAGACACGTCAACTCTTCAGAAATCACCAGTGGGGTCACTGCTGATGGATTTAATGTCACTGAACAAAACGTGATCTGTCTCTTCAATGTGTCTCAAACACAGACCTTATTTGGAGCTATTTTCCCAAACCCTATGGAGAAATTGCATTGCTTTTTATCGAAGGAACCGGACGTGGTAAAAATGCTAACTTGCTTCCGGGTTAGGACGCGTCACTGCGGTTCTCTATAGAGGGGTATGAGGGATGCCTGATCTGTTTGGTATTTTGAGAAAAACATATCATAGACATGTTTTTTTATATATCTGAGACCCATAATATATGCCTAAAAATAGCATGATAGGAGATCTTTAAAGGTCCCATGTCATGCTTTTCCGGTTATTACCCGTCCCCTTGTGTTATGAAGGTTTTTCTGCATGAACACGGTCTGCAGAGTCACAAACCCTCAAAGTACACTCTGTAGCGAGTAAAACTCTAACACAGAAAATACCTGTCTATGCTGCCCCAGAACGCCTCGTTGGACATTTATCTTTTTCTTCCTGGGTACAGTGAACCAAATGGACATACCCAAATGGACCCATTGGTCCAAATGGACCAATCCGCGGAGTCGTTACGTTACGTCTTCCTCACACACACACACACACACACTCAATCTTTTCTCAGCTGCAGCTCCGCCGATTTCTACTCCCTGAGACGGCGGGACGCGGCAAGGCTGTGAGTCGGTGTGTGAGCACACACACACACACACACACACTCCCAGCCAGGCTGCGGGTGTGTGTGTGTTCGGGCTGGTTTCGCTGTGTCTCGCTGTCTCGCTGTCTCGCAGCCGGCCACTGGGCTCACAGGGGGGGGGGGCAGGAGCTCCAATAAGCCGTGTAGGACAGAGAGTGAATACAGAGATGCTGTCTGAGAAACCAATGTGAGTTTGGAACATTGAACAATGTAAATCTATTCTAGTAGACGACAACAGTAGAAATGGCCAGGACATGGGACCTTTAAGTTAACTCATCGGGGAGCTAACTGTACTTTACTGTAAATCTAACATCACTTATCATAATACGTGTGTTTTCAATTGTTTCTTTATTTGTAGGGTCAGACACCATATGATGTGGCTGATGAAAGCGTTGAGGAGCTCTTGGAGGAGTTATCACAGAAACAAGCAAATGTGAGAAAGAGTTTGCCTTCCTAGTATTACATGCATTTACTTAAGGTGATTCAAAAGATCACTCACAGCTCCCTCTATCTCTCCACAGTCCATATTGGAAAAGCAAAACCAACAAGGCTCCACTGCTGCAAACGCACAAAACAAACGGCGGAGGTAGATATCAACATGCAACTTATCTGAATAACACGTTTTTTTAATAAAATGGGTTCCTTCCTGTGAATATTTAGGGCAGGTTTCCCTGACAGGTGGTGCAGTGAATAAGCAATGGCATATTTGGCAAATGCAAAACAGAAGTGAAAAGCTAAAGTTAGCTACATGATGGTCATGTAACTTCAGGTCAGCACCGTTAGGCTAAAGGTGGCTAATGTTTAGCGTGATGACGTGTAGCAGTCTCATGAAGTGATGTTAGCAGCAGCTGTTTATACTGATGTAATTAAAATGTTAGAACCAAACAAATCATCAGCTTTAGAAAAGCGTTGACTTTGAGAAGAAAGAACCGTTAAACAGTAAATGCTAACCAATATCCTGGTTGAAGGACTCATTCATGCACCAATCTATTAGGTGTTAATGTTAAATTCCTTAACAACATATATTACGGCAAAATAAACAGTAGCATGTAATAAGCGCAGGGAGACAAGTCTCCCTTTATCTCATCCATTGAGGCCCCTCATAACTAGCGTCTGTCCTCTTTCCAGGAGCTCAGTGTGCAGGATGAGCAGTAAAGAAAAGATGAACGTGCAGGACCAGTCCAAAGAGAGAGGCGTGTCAGGGGGCCTGGAGCTGAGCGAGGAGAAAGAGAGCAGCCCCGGTAAGACCGTCTGACCAGAACTACTACACATCTGTTTGCATGCTGATTCAAAGATATGCTCTCCCCTTTTTCAGAAAGCTCCACCGTGTCCACTCCAGAGAGTGCGACCACGTCCACAGTTAGCCCTGCGGACAAGGTAAAAAATCACTGATCAAAAGTCCAAAATGTCACACAAAAAACGGTTTCTCTCTGCCAAGTCTTCCAAATGTAGTAAAACATCTTTGATATTGCAAACATATTTGACTCTTCTCTGGAGATCTTTGGTTAGTCTGTGTTCTACAATTAGTAATAGTCTGACTGTTGAATAAGACATAATATTGCATATTATTCATCATCCTTTTCTTCCGTTATATCGGATACTCACACACTCCACCACATGGCATATGCATTAGAAATAGCTTGTTTGGGTTCAACGTAACAATACTAACAATTGATGTCATTAAAGCTCCCAAACACTAAACCCACAAACTTGAATGGCAGTTTAATAGAAACAAATGTGTAGTAAGGATTGGGATTTGATTTTGATTGAGATCAAAGAAATCTGAGAAGAGGTCAGATTGTGGTATATCTAATGTACATGCAATATTAAAACCAACATCAGTGATAGATATTCCAAATGGAGGAGTACATCTAATTGAATACTTACTGATTTCATCTAAGAGTTCCCGCCTTCACACACATCATTTCAACAGAGGTTTTAGACACACTTCTGATGAAGACATGTGAAGAAACTTCTTCTGGTCTTTTCTTACTGTGATCTAAAAAGACACATTTGAACAGCACGTTGACATTAATGACGTTTCCCCCCTAGGGCCATAGCATTTGGATTTGGAACAGTTCATTACAGTTAAGTTTCTGGTGTTTTTCAGACACCAGAGGAGAGAGATGATGAGGAGAAGGAGCAGGACAAGGCTAACCGCACCGCCAGAGTCCAACCCACCCCTCAGACCAGGGAAGGCGCGGCTGAGAGCCCCAACACCCCCAACACAGACAGGCGCAAGTAAGAAACAAGACAGGAACCCTAATTTAATACCACTTAATTCTACTTTATGCCCTATCCAACAATCTGTCATGCCTGGTTTATGGCACGGGTTATTCAGTACCCTGTTTCCAACAAAACGGGTGTGTATATGCAGGTTTTTAAACCTTGGAAAACCTGCTGAACTAGGCAATATGTTTGACTTATTCCGATTTTTTTCATCCCAGAGTTGGTATTAAAAAAGGTTCTGGTAGTATGTCTGACTCTGTCAAGCAGAGTCTGGTGGCAGGAGAGCATTGTTGAAGTACGTTTTGAACATTGATAGATTATAATAACTGTCAAAATCCCTAATGTTATAAATATAAATATCCTTTCCATCACTTTTTTAGGATTTGACTATTTTTCCCAGGATGCAATGCTGCATGAAACCTTTCCCACAAAAGAAATGTCAGAGAAATTCTTCATAATATTGAGAGTTGATAGTTCTGAATACTTTAACTTCATGTGGCATGGAAGGAAAGACCATATGTTTTATTCTGTGACAGAGCGTTTCAATTATTTATTAAAAAAAATGCTGACCTTATGGCAAGTTTGATACAATCGAACATTCAGCTTCCTCAGTAGTGACTTCCTAACATAGTTAATCTCATAGGCATCAACAACATCAACACATTTATTATGACATCTAAAGTGTTTATCTCCTTCAAGAGGAAGCCAGATGTTAGTGTTTGTTTGTAGAAAATGGCCTTAATACTGTGTATGTAACATATGATTTGTTGATGTGTTAAGGTTCCAGGCTCCAAGCAGAGACGAGGAGTCTGAGTCTCAGAGGAAAGCTCGCTCACGGCTGATGCGGCAGTCTCGCCGCTCCACACAGGTACTGCTGCTTCTTCTTCTTGTTGTATTTTTGTTTACATGGCAAACAAAATAATCTTTGAGGCATCTCTTCTCTGCACTGCCCCACTGCCTTCTGTGTCTACAAGTCTGTGGTAGGGAAGGAAAGTAAAAACCAAGACAACAACACAGATATCATAGGAGAAAGTGGAAAGGCTGCATGTGCTACTATAACTATTCCCTTGTTTCTTCAAATAGCTATCGAAGCACTGACCTTACAGATACACTGAAATACATGTTGAAATGATCTCGAGTGCCTTTAAATGTACAAGTGCTGTTTTCCGTCTAAATAGAATGACATCTTTGTACCTTGTAATGGTTTGTGGCAATCATTTTCTCAAATAGAAATTGGATTTGCAATGTATTTCTTCGAAACCCTTAATCAAGATAAGAATAGATTATAGTTCCTTTATTGTCATTGCACCAGGTACAAACAGAATCATTATATTTATTATCTTTGGACCATTTTCATCCAGAACTCCAAACAAATGTTCAAGGGCATACATGTCAAATGAGTATTGAGTAGCTCTAGCCAGTTTGAGTATTGGTCCAGAAGCCTAAACACCCTTATCTAGTCTAGTGAAGTATAGCAACTTCCTGAACACAGTTTGGAACGAGTGAGTCACTGAATGTGGTTAACTTCTCGATGGAGAGGCAGAATACATTTCAAAGAAACTGTTGCGTGATTTGGTTCTCTGCTCTGTGCCTGCAGGGTGTGACTCTGACAGATTTGAAGGAAGCGGAGAAGACGGTGGCTAAAGCTGAAGAGCCCCCCCCCTCGCAACATCCAGCCTGTCAGCCCCATCGTTACCATCACGCCTGCTGAAAGGGGTGCGCACCAGTCAAATGTTTACTGTTATGCAGACTGCCAAATATAACCATGATGTATGTTTTGGGTGGAGTGCCCTGCCAGATGGGAAATTAGGTTTTCTCGCATGAGCTTCTGCTGCTGGTGTTGACCATTAGGCGTGGTTTACCATAAAGTCATAGTTGGTTGTGTACATCTTCTTCTTTATGGTGTTTTTTCGCCCCCTCCCACACTCCACTCTTGTTTGGTTTTTCTGATGGGAACTCAAGACTCAACTTGCAGAGATCAGGGAGCTTCCTGTTAAACAGAATGTACAATTTGGATACTTGATGACTAGAGTTGGAAGAAGTACTTGAATCTCACACTCAACTAAAGTAGAAATATCACAGTTTAGGTAGAAATACTTTGTTACAAGTCCTGCATTCAAAGTTTTACCTAACTAAAAGTACAAAAGTATAGGCATCAAAATATACTCAAAGTCCTGTCAAGCAGAATGGCCATTTTTAAATCCAACTAAAGTACAAGTTAATGTGTGGATAATGCACTATATTCCTTATGAACAATGCAAAGTAACTCAAGCTTCTACCAGAGGCCAGACTGCTCTGATTGGTTGTCGGCTCTTTTGTGACAGCCGCTTAGAGATGTTCAGACCCTTAGCCTATCAAGTACAATGTATTGGAGCGCTAGCCAATAGAAGCATGAGTGTTTCATAGTGATGTCACTATGTTATGGAAGTAAATAAAGGAGTCGAATGGAGGCGTTTCAGGCAGGGGAGTGTGGGAGAGAAACTCTCTGTCGGGAACACAGGGATTTTAGCCTTTGCAGACCATTTACATGCACACAAAGCTACAGAAGATACTACAGGGAAAGGGAAAAGCACAAAAGAGCCTCTTTAATATCTTATTTATACCTATACTCCACTGTATATCTTATTGTACAACATGCACACTTTTACTTACTTTTATTCTATATTATTTTATCTTTTATTATATCTTTTTTTGAAGTATCATTATTTGAGGTTATTGTATGTGTTATATACGACTACAGGAGAGGGAAAGCTCCAAAAAGCACAATTGAGCCTCTTTAAGTAAATGTACTTAGTTGCCCTCCGCCACTGCTGTTGACTGTGTATTTGTTCGGATCAATCCTGAAGTTATCCTGAAGTCTCCAGCCTCACGTGAACTTCTGTGTTTGAGTTGTGTTTGTCATATGCATTCTCTTTTGGAACTTTATTGGTAGTTCGATTTTTGACTTGTTTCTGTGGGCCTGCATGTGTTTCAGATACAGACGCGCTGAGCCAGGTGGAGGCGGAGGGGGAGAAGCGTCTGGGAGTGAAGGACAGGAGGAGAGGGAGGAAGGAGAGACGTTCTACTGGCATCGTTCTGCCAGGCGCAGAGGTAACTATCTAATCCAAGTAGGGGAAAGGACATTTGAAGTGCCACCGTAAGACAAAACCCAACTGGTCTCTGGGACAGTAGGCAGATCTTGAACATGTCTCACATACAGCCTTTTAGGCAGCTTTCTCCATTATGAAGGTTATTAAATATGTTTCCAAGGTCATCAATGAGCAGCTGCATATGTTTGAGAATATATCTAATTCCATTTAGACCCAGATTTAAAATCCAGGCAGGATAAACTCAACAATATATATATTTTTGAAAGAAAGAAAAAAGAAGGTCAAAGCTGTTCAACATTTATACTATAACATTATTTTAGTCTATTCAAAGTTTTAAAAAAGAAATAGAAAAATTGTCATTCAAGCTAAAATGTGTATTTCATTCTAAAATGGAGCACTTTATTTTATGTTGCACATTTGCAAAAGCTTCCTGCTTTGCATATTATTTTAAACGCTGACTTTTTTTTTAACTTTTCCAGTTCAATGTTTGTAAAATACTCATTTGTGCTTCTTTGATTTGACAGTCAGTTGACTATATCATTTGGTACAACATTTCAACTAAATACAACTGCTGTAAAAACAAGCTGAGACAGATCATATCAATGACCGTCCAATCAGAGAATTTTAGTAACAAAATGTAATGAATAAAGTGTGGTTAAGAACACACAGATGTGTGAAGTGCCCTTCTTTGTAGTATGTATTAATTCAGATGGGAGTACAGTGCTGTGCAGATAGTGAGATTTCTTTGTTTTAAGAATGAAGAGGAGGACGCTCATTTGGACGATTGGAACAGTAACTCCAAGTAAGTGTTACTGTTTCTAATCTCTTGCATATGGTTTCAGTCGTTCATTTTCTTCATCTCTTTTTGATGTTGTTTTTATATTGCATCGTATCAGAGACCAGCCATGAAAGCAGAATCATTTATTTAATTTATTTATTTATTATTATCTATTTTCTTTCCCAAAAAAAACAAAAACCCAGATTTGTTTCCATGTTATGGCTTTTGTTATTTTTTGGATGGATTTAAAGGTTCGCTGGAGAAGACTGACTGTTATATTCTATATGAACCTGCTGGTTTGCCACTGTGTAGTGAACAGAAATGTATTATTTCCAGTTCATGAAGGTACATTTTAAGATGGAAATGTATAGCCCTGTGATATGTTTTTGGCGGATTAATATCTCTTGTTTGTCTCCGCAGTGAGAGTCTACCAGGAGACTCCTCCTCTGACTACAGAACGGTACGTTTCTGACCTTCTTACAGAAAAGATCACACATTCCTGAAAAACCTACCTGAGGGCTGACAGTGAATTATATCTGAGGTGTGGACACATCAGGGCAGGAATGATTACCCAACATGCTCTAGTGAGGAATTACCAGGAAACCCTGGCAGACTCAACTGTAGCATCCACCAAGCTGCTGCACTAAGGATCACTATCTCTTCAGGGTTTTGTAGTCTCAAGGTTTGTTGTGTGTGTGTGATTCCCCCTAGCTCTACCTAAAGCTCCTGCAGGAGAACCTGGCTCTGAAGGACAAGCTGCAGGAGAAGGAGCTGCTGCTCAGCCAGAACAAGGTGGAGCTGGAGAGACTCCAACAGGTGTGTGTGTGTGTGTGTGTGTGTGTGTGTGTGTGTGTGTGTGTGTGTGTGTGTGTGTGTGTGTGTGTGTGTGTGTGTGTGTGTGTGTGTGTGTGTGTGTGTGTGTGTGTGTGTGTGTGTGTGTGTGTGTGTGTGTGTGTGTGTGTGTGTGTGTGTGTGTGTGTGTGTGTGTGTGTGTGTGTGTGTGTGTGTGTGGTGTGTGTGTGTGTGTGTGTGTGTGTGTGTGTGTGTGTGTGTGTGTGTGTGTGTGTGTGTGTGTGTGTGTGTGTGTGTGTGTGTGTGTGTGTGTGTGTGTGTGTGTGTGTGTGTGTGTGTGTGTGTGTGTGTGTGTGTGTGTGTGTGTGTGTGTGTGTGTGTGTGTGTGTGAATACCAAAAGTAATAGTACTCACTATGCAGATTGGTCCATTTCAGAATAATATATATGATGTGTTTTATAATGATTGATCATGAAAGTGTTCTCAAAGCTGGTAAAGGTGCAGCTAGTCTGAATGACTTTGTATTCTGCAGGGTAGCTGGTGGATTTATTCCAGGTGGAACTAAAGTCTGATTTAACACTTGATTAGATTTCACATCATTCATCCACATCTGTGAAGTAACTAAAGGTATTACATACATGTAGTGGAGGAGAAGTACACCATTTACCTCTGAACTGTAGTGGGGTGGAAGTAGCAACACACTGAAATACTCAAGTACACGTCTGTCAAATGTTACCTAAGTACAGTACTTGAGTAAATCTACTTAGACCCCGGCCACACGAGGACGAAAACGGCTAAACGCATAGGATTAACGCAAAGGCAATCGCAAACAAGCTTCCGTCCACACGCAATAGTTATCCGGATAGTGTCTGTCCACACGAGACCGCTCCGTTTAGCTCCAACCGCTGGAGAAGCTGCAGTACATAGCAGGAGCCTGTACGTGGCGCTGTAACTTCCTCCACAAAAGCAGCGAAGAAGCATGGTTGTCATGGTTGCCCTTCTGTTTATTCTCCGCGGTGGGGGCCGAGGGAATCGGGCAGAGTTTTTCGCCAGTCAACGTGTATTAAAGATGAAACCTTCCGACAAAATTATAGAAGTGCCGGTCAAAGGTCTTCTTTGTTATTTATTGAGCTTTAAAACAAATGAAAAATGACTCTATATAATATAATAATAAAATACACGGAGCCTCTCTTTTTCCTCCCTCTCTTCGGACAGCGCCAGTGTCTGTTTCATGCAGCAGCTGATCCAGTAATGAGTGACCCGGCCGACAGTAAAAATAAACATATTTATAACTAGTTTAGGTAGTTTGAGAGGTGTCTCCGTCCTGTCAGATTAGACTTCTCTCGCGTTTATGTCCATATCGAGATAAATAATCTGAATTCAGTGTGCAGTTTACTTTGACGCGGGGGTGAGCAGCAGAGGTGGGGAGAGGCGGGGCTATTGCGCAATCATTATCAGAAAATGATCGCTGAAGCTGCAGTACATATCCACAAAAGCAGCGAGTAAGATCCCCCCCGGATGTGTAAGTCTGCTGTAGATGTTGCACAAAAAACTGTAGCATGGTCAGTAGCGTCCGGAGCACGATAGCAACTCTGCGATCCGCCATTGTTGTTGTTGTTGGTGGCGAAACACATCAGCAATGGCGCGGGGTAAGCGGAGGTGAGCAGAAGAGGTGGGGAGAGGCGGGGCTATTGCTATTGCGCAATCACTATCAGAAAATGTTCGTATAGGGCGCACACACGGAGCCGTTTGACCCCCCAGAGCGTTGCGTATGCCGTTCTATCCACCTTGGGACCCGTTATCGTTTCCTCAGTCGTTTAGTGCCGTATTCGGTCGTCCTCGTGTGGCCGAATGGTCTATATGACACTAAACAGTAACGCAAACGGCCGTTTTCGTCCTCGTGTGGCCGGGGCATTAGTTACTTCACACCACTGGACATTAAAAACAGAGAGATGCTGATGTTATCTAAGTCAGCGGTTAAATGAGTGTGTGAACGTGGAGGGCAGCACAAATCCTCCTTTAATAGCTTGTCTGTAGAGACTCGGTCTGTGAACCGAAAGTGTGTGTACTAAAACATGAGTATAGGTGCTGTTTTGGGCATGTGTATGTTGGGCTTATGTGTGAATAAGAATCAAATGGACTAATACGCCCAGGGGGAATTGTTTTTTTATGACAGTTTTCTTTTTTAATTTGAAATATATTATATAAACATAAGAAGTAAAAATGTGGGCAATTGGCCAACTTATTTCACCAGAAGTTAGCCTAACTTTGGAGTATCTTTTTGGCCCTTCATCGACAAGCTATCGAAACATAGTTGGTAACAATGGATTCCTCTGATCATGTTATGTCTGCAGCATAAGTTGCCATGGTGATTTAGCCAGGTTAAAAGACAGCAGCCATAGGGAAACTCTTGCTTTCGGCTAAACATACCTCGCTAACCCTCTGATCTGGCCTCGTAGTAACCCCCTCTGCTTTCAGAAGTGAGTTTATTTGAGAAGTGTGCAACAGAAATGAGGGTTGTGTCGTTGAACGGTCAGCTGTTTAACACTGTGTCTCTGTGGCAGAATCAAGACAGCGGCACCGACAGACCGGCCCTGCTGGAACTGGAGAGATTTGTAAGTCTTCATTTATTTTCTCACTGTGTCTCTATCTCTAGGAACAAACCTCCTGTACTGTATATATAAAAACCATGAACTAACAGTCTGTTTGCCAGCTCAGAGTCCTGTTGTGAACCCGTAAATGTTGAGTAACTCAAAGTTTTAATTTGATAAATGTATAGTACTGGTCACCAACACAAAGAAACTGCCGGATGCTAACTTTCATATGGTTGGCAATTAGCACAATTAGCTTAAGTTGCATTAATTCTAATTATTACCATTATAGCCTATGCAGACAATAGTTAAAAAAGCGTCTTGGCCTTTTTTTTTTTTCTTATTGAGGATTCTGAATCCATTTCTGATCTTTTCAGGATCCAAAATGGCAGTTTTAACCAGAAATTGGCCAACAATCGGCCCACAGAGAGTACAAATATTGACACTTTCTGGTTAAAACTGCCACTTTGGTTCCTGAACATGTCAGAAATGTACTCTGCATCCTCAATAACCCCCACAATATCTCCAAAATTGTCGATATCGGCCAAGCCATTTTTGAACTACTGTCTTCATACGCTATAATGCAATTGGTAACTAACGCAACTTATGCTAATTGTGCAAACTGCCCAACATATGCAAGTTAGCATCCGGCAGTTTCTATGCGCTGGGGACCGGGTTCAAAGTGCTGGCAACTCGACTATAAAGGAACGTAAATAAAACAAAACACTCATTTCCTGTTCCAGAGTTAAACTGTGTATGTTGATGCGTTAGCTACATTTACTTTATGATATGTGATAAAACATTTTAGCAGGTCCTTTAGAGAAGAGGTGAAATGTTGTCTGTGAAATGTTTTCTGGTGAAATGATGTTCAAACTGTTCCACAGGAGAAGCTGTCCCTCCAGAGGAAGGCAGTGGAACTGGAGGATGAGCTGAAGGTACCGTGGTTCATTATAGACACATTAAGATTGACAGGCTATTTCCAGATAACACAGAGTAGAACAGTTGCACATGGAAAGCCTCCAAAAAGAAAATACATTTAGTTTATGAAGTGAAAGCGCATTACATGTAAGCATCATCAAAATAAAAAATCTGAATTAATTTAGTGTAGTTCATGGCATTAGGGCTGAGCCAGGCGCTTTCACACCGGAGTACTTTTCCCCGTACTTTTCCCGTTTAGTTCCGATAGTTCCTGGGATTTTGCGTTCACACCAAAAAGAGAACTTAGTTCCTGAGAACTTTTACCCCCATTTGTAGTGCCTGCTAGAGAGGTGGGACTATCCTGGGGAGAAAAAAGTTCCAATTTCTGATTGGCTGGGCGAATTGCAAACTACGCCCCGTAAAACTCTGAAAAGTTTTGGGAAGCCGCCATTGTATTTGCTGGCATTAGCATTATTAGCATTAACATTAGCACCATGCACCAACGGAGAGAAAATAACTTATGGCAACACAAAATAAAACATGGGAGCGGTGGAGATGAGGAGGTGTCGGCATTCTGGCGATTTACTCGGAAGGCTTCAGTCGAAGCTGCTGGGAGTCCCAGCAGCTTCGACTGAAGCCAGTCCCCAACTCCGGGGACTTCCGGCCGGGGACTCCGGGTGGCAGTATACGCCGTGAAGTGGTTTGCGGCCTGCCAGTAAGCCCAAAGCAGAAGTTAGACCTGCTGTAACCGCTGTTACCACTATTCACATTTCTCCTTTTAGTGATATCTGATTGTCGATCCCACATATGCATTATCATATGGTTAAAAACGAAAGATATTCTGTGTAATTGTATTTAAAAGTAAGCATTTACCTCATATTGGGTTCTGATTATCTGCAAAGTGAAGAGTTGACTTGGAGCTACCGTGCGTCTGTTATTGCACTGCCACAGGTCAAGTGCAGCAGTCAGTTTGTCAGTTGTTTTTATGGGTGCGTCACAAAGTGAATGTACTTGTTTTGTAAAACCGGTTCCCAAGATAATGCAAAGTTGTCTGCAGTGTTATCAAAGTAACTCACATGAAAGCTAATCGTCTAATTTTATAAAAATGATTGTACTTTATGAAGTAAACCTTTTTATTTGATGGTAAATATAATCTAACGCTTGTTGATGCTCCTGCAGGTTCTGGGGGACCTCAGAACGGACAACCAGAGGCTGAAGGACGAGAACGCCGCGCTCATTCGAGTCATCAGCAAACTCTCAAGATGAACCCTTAAAAACATGGAGATAAAAAGTATTACAGAATCTTCTTTTGCCCAACTCAGACGACACAGGAAGAGAGCGGGCAGCAGCAACACCTGCACAGCACATTGACAGTAACTGGAACAACGTTTAGATTTCAGGGTTTTTAGTGTTTTGGGCCTTTTTGTTTTGGCAGATCTACTGTATGATAAGCTGAACTGCACCTCCTGTGGACTCACATCCACTTTTTTATTACGTCTTTATTGTTGTATTTTTTAACTGGAATATTTTAATGTGCTTTGCTCCTCTGATACTTTGTGTAAAATCCGTATTAAGAGACCTAAAAGCCATGCACAGTGCGAGCTCACGGTTTTAGCCTTCTTGACCCCTGAAGGGGTGGAGGGGAAAAAAAGCCAGTCAGGTGTAGGGTGTGGTTACTAGTATAAGACAAAAATTACCGTAAATGTGCCAAAAACCAGCCCCAGTTTTACGTGTCCTTTGGGGGAAACTCCACGAGGTCAGTGTTGTTTCTCAGGGTGAGTCTCGGGTCGATGCTTTCTGTTTTTGGTGGACCAAATTTTGCATGCTCATTTCTCCCTGCTCCTCTGAATGTATATTTAATATGTATATTTATGTACAGGGGCCATCTGTCCTGACAGTGATGTAAAGTCTCGAGCGGAGAGTTTTGGGTGCTAATAATGGAAGTCATGTTCAGAGGGATTTTTATGGAATTTTTTTTGTTACAAACATCAGATCTTTCATGAGCTTTAGGAGAATGCATGCTCTATCCTTAGTACTGTACGCCAGTAGTGATTTTGCCTTTTTTGTTTGACTGGAGGCTTCTGAAAGCAACGACCCCTCGGCTATGCTAAGCTAAGTATTCACCCTGTGACGGACGGCTGTTAGGATTCAACAGACAGGCCGGATGGGTCAACGTTTGAATGTTTACTCCAATTTTAAAGAAAAACTTGCATGTCAAATTGTATTTTGATGCTGTGCCTTTCGATATACATTTCTAAGTCATATTTCTATTTTGCTTTGGCAAACGTACACTGTTAAGTATGAAATACAGTATGGGCATACATTATTAAGGCTCTGTTGTTTCTGTTTGTTTTTTCCCGCCCAAATGCTGTTTTGAAAGCTGATACACCAGTATCACAGGGACACATATCTTTGTTACAATTATCTTGAAAATAATTCTGTCAAATTACGATATTATCATAAGCGCATTGAAATAAGCATTTTAGGCCTTTAAGTGTGTCCAGTCAAAATATGTTTATGTTGGTATGACAGGTATTACTGTAATGAAATAATGCAGAACTTACACAGCATGTCAATTTGAAGCATCTTTCTGTAAGAGCTTCCAGAAGTGTCAAATTCTTTCCAAATGTTCAGTAAAAACTGAAACTGAACCTAATGTCCCCCTTTAAAGACACAGGAAAACATAACTCCTGGGTAGAAGCAGTGCTACTATTTGACACAACACCCGTGATGGAGGCAGAGTTGAGCAAAATCTTTATTGGCCGAGAAGAGCAATAACACATGATAGAATATACAACCCCACCAGCATGCCAGCGTTTTCATAGAAACTGTACAATGTGAAGGAATGTATGGAGCAGGAATACATTATCAGAAGAACCAAAATAAAAGTGATACATCCATATGTTCTGGTACAGTACGAGTCGATTTCAACAAATGTTTCAGGTCAGTTTCAAACCCCTCATTAAATATGGAGCGTGTTCTCTGCTCGTGTCACCTGCCTTTCACTGGTTTCCTCTTCACTACCAGCGTCTGACACCTCCTGCACTTTCTCTGCTTCTACTCCTCCACCTGGGGTCTGCTGACTGAAGTGATGGAAGGGGGGGGGGGGGGGGCTTTGTATGAGGAATGATGTACATTAAGGCAAAGGGAGAAAAAAAGGCTTAATTAGAAATGTGTATTTATCGCCACATGATCATAGTCAGTGCTAAGGCCTCATGGCTAAAAGGAAGGAGAGGTTCAATAGTTCACTGGTTCCAATTCTCAACATACAGTCTCCTCCAATCACAAGGTGAGTTTATTTCGCAGAGCCTGTATCTGAGTAACAGGCTACGGATGCTAACTGGTTGGTAGCTTGGTAAGCCCTTAAAGTACAGATTACCTAACAGTGAGCACTGTACTGACAAGGCATGCTAAATTAGATTTTGACATAAGGCAGCTTTTCTTTTTTTTTTTATCCTAATATTTTTTTACTCCCTTGGAAGGGAGAGCTCTGAATGAACTCTTCTTACAAGGCAGGTAATGGTAATTACATCAAAAAGACATCAAGCAAAGGAAAGCTATAGGAGGTGGATGTGGTGGGGCCCCGCTACGGACACAACAGCTGATTAACAGTGATATGGTCACAGTACACGACCATTGATACAATTATATATAAAAGAAGGCAAACAAACTAAAGTTGATTGTACAGTTGCTTCATACTACGCACTGAGAGAGGAAGACACCATTCTGCAGGGGTGGGGGGGTTAATCTCTTCAAGCAGCAAAGATCCGGGGACAAACGAAAAGCAGGAGGGAGTTTAAGGTGCTACATGGGGGGGTGAGTGATTGAGGATGGTATGTTGGTGAGTGCGGATAGGGAGGATGGACGGAGGGATGTGATGGTGGGGGGTTGCTACGGATGCGGGGGGGGGGGGTGGGTTTAAGACAGCGATGGCAGTAACTAAGGCATGACATGAAATGCAAAAAGAAAAAGGCAGAAATGGTGGACATGGGATGAGTGGGGGGGGTTGAGAAATGTACAGGTTTTTTTTTATTTGTTATATTCCCTCGCCCCCCCCCCCAGGAAGAACACAAAGGCCTCCTTTAGTCTTTCCAGTCTTTCTTGACGTTCAGGTTCCACTCCCAGGACAGGTGGTCGTGCTGGTCGTCGTCGGTGAACTTGGATTTGATGACGTAGTTTCCGCGGGCCAGCAGGCCTTTGGGGGCCTCCTCCATCGTGGTGGAGTATTCGTGTTCAGTGCAGCGGGGGCCGTAGCTGCCCACCATGTAGTCAGACTTATCAACTGGAAACACACAAGAGTGGATGTTATGGCGCATTTCCACTGCAGGGCCTCGCACGGCTTAGTACGGTATAGTTAGGCCTTGGTAGGCCAGGCTCACTTTATGCTGCGTTTCCATTACAGTTTAGGAACTGGCGTAGTAACTATAGTAACGCAGTGTAGGCGGAGCCGTGACGTCATCTTCAATGCGAAACACAAAACCAACATCAGCCGTTAGCTGTTAGAACTCAGAGCTCACAGCTCCTCATATCTGTTCAGAAACTAGACAAAAGTTAAACAAGTACAAACCACAGACTGTCTGTGTCATGGTGAATACAGTCGCTGGTTTATTTATGTCTGTATAGGCCGTTGTTGTGAGTGTGGACGGTCGGAGCATACACTGCGTTAGCTTAGCCGATCTCCATTCAGAGAACACACATTTTAAAAGGTTTTCTGTCTGCAGACTTGTCAAAGCATTAATTCATGGTTTTTACTAACATACGTAACACACGTATGTTGTTACTTCGGCATCATTTTGAAACGTGTATTACAATTAAATCACGGTCAAATATGTTCATTTTGTTGTAGTTGCCAGCGATTCTCTCACTAGTTTAGCATGCTCAGCCCGGTTGTTGGCCCGGAAAGAACCACGATTTTGGAGAGCCAGAAAAACTGTGAAATAGTAACCGCTAGCTAGCCGGAACTACGCCTAGTGGAAACGCAACCAAAAACGGGCCGGGCACGGCACGCTTAAACGCCGCTGTAGTGGATATGCGCCATTAGTGTCAGAGAGGGAAATACATCGATCTGTGTGGATCTGACAGTGAGTACGGACCGGGATATCAGAGACTCTAGATCTACGATTCATGTATATTTAACATGAAGGATATAACCATGCTGTTGCTGCTGCTTGAGCATTAATTACTGATACAATTGACAGCTCTGTGATTAATTCATAAAGAAAGGAAGATATTAATAAACATTGTGGGAGTTTGCCAAGATAAATTAAGAGAAGAATCATTGGTTAGAAAATCAAAGTTTGGGAAGCAGGGTATCTGAACCCCATGAGATCAGATAGTGTGTCAATCACTTGACTCAAATACTGTTTAACTGAATTACACTCAAAGTAAACTATACATACGTACCAATATCTTTAAGTTACTCACACTGAAAAAACTGAAACGTTGAATTTAATTAAATGCATGATGTTAACAGATTTCAAATAACTGTATTAGGTGAAAGCAATAATATTAAGTTAAAGTAAAAAATAGGTTGAACATAATATTATTATACCTAATACAGTTATGTCAAATCTGTTGACATAATACACTTAAAGTCAACGTTTCAGTTGTTTCTGTGTAGAAGGCATATTGGGATTGACATGACATCAGAAATTCTTCACTCACTCTTAATTCCTTTCCTGTACGTCTGCTGCACGTACTTCAGACCCGAAACTATCTCCTTGTTCACCTGAGGAGACACACACATTGTTACAGGGTCATATCGAGGGTTAGAATATAAAAAAAATACTTGAGGCAAGGTATGCTTGAAACAGAGAGATAAAAGGTCAAAGTATGGGGAAATGCAGGGACATCTCTAACCTTTTAGATATATCTCTGTTTTCAAAGTGTGCAGTTGTTTACGTCCAACCCTCCTGTTGTGTTCGTTTACCCCCTCGAACACAACAGGAGGGTTGGACGTAAACAACTGCACACTTTGAAAACAGAGATATATCTAAAAGGTTAGAGATGTCCCTGCATTTCCCCATACTTTGACCTTTTATCTCTCTGATTCAAGCATACCTTGCCTCAAGTATTAGTTTGGTGATTCCGGTCAAATGTGACTGGTCTGTTTTTACTGCTTACTCATTCATTTTCTATGAAAGTCATCTTTGACCGGGAACATCAAAGGTGTCCACTAAACCACTCAAAATGCAATGAAAGTGATCAGCAATGTTATATGTTCAAATGTTGACTGCGGAGGATATCATAAGGCCTTGAGGCAATCAAATGTTAAACACAGTATTTATGGTTGCTGAAAGTAGTCAAACGGTTTGACCCGAGCACCACAGCACGATTCATTAGCCAGCATTTGGCTGAAAAGTGGACTGTTTCACCATTATTTTGTTTTCACTGACAAAGAATCCCTTTCATAGGGAGATACCCTATGAGCATATTTCCTGCATCTAGCACAGCTCTCACCTTAAAGCTGATCTTTATTTTGTATTCAACGCCCTCCTTCAGAACAAAGCACTGCTTCTTGAAGGCTTCCAGGTCTCCTGTTACAAACAACAAGGGAAAAGGCACAGGCATCAATAGGTTTCTTCATGTTAAAATATGCTACAAAATTTGCTACAACTTGGCCCTGTTAAGCTACACTTATTTATATGTTTTTCAATATGGCAATTAGCCATTAGCAGTTCTGGTTCACACTGTACCCATTGGTGCACAGAAAACAAAAACTGCGTTACATTGATTGAATCTTCTGTAGTTATAGAGTGGTGCAGTGATTTTCCATTGAGTTTTGCAAATTGCAGAAAATAAAATTGTTGCAAACACACGTTTATGATACTTACACATTTTGCTCAGCAGGAGAATCTCCACATATTAACACCATCAAGTAATAATGCAATTGGCAGAAGTAAAAAGCTAACATTAGGGTATTACAAACTACATCAAAGTCACGTCTTCACGTCACCACCGCTAAGCTAAAGGCGGCTAATGTTCCGCATGATGTTGAGTAGTCTCATTCAGTCACTTGTTAGCAACCTCTGCTTCAGAAATGTCCTCAGTGGGGAATTACGGACTTATTTGATCTCCTAAGCTTATTTCTGCCGTCTAACGCGTTGACTGAGAAAAGGGATACAGAAGGCGTATTTTGCTCATTAATTTCCCGACTGATTCCTGCACCACTCTTTTATATGATTCCCAAGCATATTATGCACATTCATTTGTGATGTAGCTACATAGATAATGATGGACATCCATAATGATATCCCAAGAGACAGTAAGTAGGAAGTGACTTCAATTGGTCAAAAAGTTAGTAGTTTGAGAAGAAAAAGGGGTTTCTGATGCAAGAGTATTAAAGTACGTTAAGTGCCTCCATGTGCCGCTGAAGCGGCTGACCGTAGGGATAGGTGGGCCAAATCAAGGCCATAGGAAGCAGCCTTGACTCCCTTACTGGTAGCGATCTGACTCACTGAGTCTGTATGACTCATCCTACACAGCATCCAGAAAATGTATTCTCACGTAGAGCTTGTTCACTTTTTGTTGACAGTGTCTAAGTAGTATCTTTCCTCCAATCAATTTAAAAGGGCAGTGAACAGAACATATGTATGTTCTCTATGTTAAACCTATACACTATAGAAATATATACAACCATCCACTGAAAAAGTTAAATTATAACCTAAACAAAACTAAGAAGGAACCAAAAACAATCTGCAGTCATCAAAGAGGATTTATTCCGTTCATTTTCAGGTCCACATTTGTATGTTGTGTCTCTACTGTTGTTCTTTACTGCGATTGGACCAGTGTGTTTGTTTCAGCTCATATGAGATGGTCATGTTTGTGTCTCTCCGCAGCTCAATGATGACCGAGAGGAACAGCGGTGTGTTGGACGGCTCTGTAGAAAGCCCTTGTTGCTTCATTCCACTACGTTTGATGCAAGTTTATACTTGCGATAAAATGAATCGAACCACAAACAGCTAATCTGTCTAGTAATAGATGTCGTTATTTATTTGAAAACAGCTTTGACATCGCTTATTTGTAAAGTAAACTATTTATGGACCAAAGTAAAAAAAAAGGTGAAGTGAAAAGCCTTTTAGCAAAGCATTGTGGTTTCATTTTATGTTTCCTGTTGGATATTCTTTTTTTTTTAAACTGTGTATTTAACATTCTATTATGGTAGAAATATTATTGTCTTATACCCTACCAAGAGTTTATTTTGATATGGAATACTTCATTTTGGACATGGAAATGGTCCGATTTAAATAGCTGAAAATCAGAATTACTTTGATGTAGGCAAACCCATAATCAACAAATGCTGAATTGTTTTAATTCTAATATATCATTAGAATTAAAACAATTGTTTAATGCCAATCATATCGATTGGCATTAAACAATTCTAGCTGAGAAGCTGGGAGGATCCGGAGTGATGCAAGGAAAGGTAGGAAAGAATGTTCCGGACGGATTGTAATCTAGGTCTGCTGGGGCACGTCTGAACTGCTGAGCCACTGGGAATATCGAAAAGTACATTTTTACAGTCATCAGCCAAACAGAAAAAAGAAGATCCAATCTATGTACCTCGTCTATGCATCTCTACCTCTGTCAGAGCATCCATATTCATCTACAGCATGCACAGATTCAAACCTCACGGATCTGGAAGTACAGCAATGTCGGGGGGAAATCAAAATAGGCAGAATCACTACAGGGGTGGTCAAGAAAAGAGAGGATGTGGATGTGTGCCAAAATCAGTTTAAGTATGAATTATTGGGTCAACAAGAGATGCTTAATTTGTAATAAAGATGATCTACGGTGGCCCTGAAGTGCAAGTCAAAACAACATTTCACAAAAAACCACAGCATTTCAGAAAACGCAACGACATTTCAGAAAACACAGGGTATTCCTTTAGGGAGAACACTTGTTGTTTGTGATTGGACAGAGCCAGCCAGAGAAGCACTGCTGTGATTGGTTGTTTTTGCTGCCACTCAAGAAATGACACTTTGTGATCGGTCAGCACCCGACAGCGCAACATGTCCCAAAACATCAGCCGTTAGCTGTTAGCACACAGAGCTCACAGCTCCTCATATCTGTTCAGAAACTGGACAAAAGTTAAACAAGTACAAACCACAGACTGCCTGTGTCATGGCGAATACAGTCGCTGCTTTATTTCTGTCTGCATCGTGTTGTGAGTTTGGACGGAGCAGCTACAGGTTAACTTACCCTGATCGATCCGATCTCCATTCAGAAAACACGCATTTTAAAAGGTTTTTCGCCTGCCGTCTGTCTGCAGACTTGTCAAAGCGTTAATTCATGGTTTTTACTAACCGGTATCAGTATGTTGTTACGTCGGCATAATTTTGAAACGTGTATTACAATTAAATCACAGTAAAATATGTTCATTTTGTTGTAGTTGATATCTATCATAGTATTTGCATGGATATAAGCCCCACCCATACAGCGTTTCACAAAACACTACAGCGTTGTAGTGTTTTTTGAAATGTCGTTGTGTTTTGTGAAATGTTGAAGTGTTTTGTGAAACGCTGTAGTGTTTTTTGAAATGTCGTTGTGTTTTTTGAAATGTCGTTGTGTTTTGTGAAATGTTGAAGTGTTTTGTGAAATGCTGTAGTGTTTTTTGAAATGTCGTTTTGACTTGCACTTCAGGGCCACCGTAATGATCTGACCCATGTGTTTAATAAGTTCACTCCTGTAGATTTTTAGAGTTGAGGTTGTATGATGTCCACAGTCAGTGTATTACGTACAGTAATGGCATATTGGAGAAACTGAAAGGAGTTCTGCTAACCACTAATATGGATGGAGGCAATGTTAAAAATAAATAATTGTATTAGTAATATATTCACTGTTTCAACATGTCGACCCTTTTCGACAGGGAACTGAAGCCACTGTCTATAGGCGCATTCACACTGCGGTACTTTTCCCACAAAGGTTCATGTGAACTTAGTTCATGCAAACTCTCTAGTTCTCATGAACTAAGTACAGATCGCGTTCACACTGGAAAAAGTCCCTGGGGGTGGATTAGGCAAATGAAGCCGCTGACGTCACTTGTTCTTCTTCTGCTTTGGGCTTACTGGCAGGCCGCAAACCACTTCACGGCGTATACTGCCGCCCAAAGTCCCCGGCCGGAAGTCCCCGGAGTTGGGGACTGGCTTCAGTAGAAGCTGCTGGGAGTCCCAGCAGCTTCTACTGAAGCCTTCCGAGTAAATCGCCAGAACGTCGACACCTCCTCATCTCCACCGCTCCCATGTTTTATTTTGTGTTGCCATAAATTAGTCTCTCTGCATTTCTGCGCTGGGCTAATGCTAATAATGCTAATGCGAGGATAATAAAATGGCGGCTTCACAAAACTTTTTGGGAGTTTTACGGGGCGTGGTTTGCAATCCGCCCAGCCAATCAGAAATATAGCTCTTTTCTCACAAGAGAGCCGCACGAAAGTCCCTGCTCTCTAGCAGGGACTTTCGTGGGGGTAAAAAGGTTCACATGAACTAATTTTAGTACCGGCTCTTTTTGGTGTGAACGCGATAAAAGAGTTCACATGAACCTTTGTGGGAAAAGTACCGCAGTGTGAATGCGCCATATGCTCTCTTCAAAGCCACCAGACTCCATTGACCAAAACAGACCTTTTATTATTGAGTGGTGAATCCAAACTAAGCCTTCAAAGGAGAGTTTATGCTCATTTTCATATTAGTATTTAGTGTCTCTACTTTGACATGTTTCCATCCTTTAATGTTCAAAAAGCTCTTTATTTGTCTCATACTGTCTGTGCTGCAGCACCTCTTTTCACCCTCTGTCTGAAACCAGAGCCCAGACTGCTCTGATTGGTTAGCTGACCGGCTCTGTAGCGGTCAACCGCTTAGAGATGTCCCCAACCTTAGCCTACCACTACAAGATCTTACCTATCCAAGCATTTAATTCAACAGGTAATTGATATATTTTTCCCATTAAATACGAATAAACTAAAGCAGCCTGGAGAGGGACTCACCCTGCAGGTCCAGGATCAGCGGGTCCGGGGCGGTTTCACACACCAGAGACATCTGGGTCACTTGGACATTGGGAGTAGTGGGATCTGAAATTGAATTAAAAAAACAGGTTAATGGTTCCAGATGGGACATTTTAGACAACGTACACAGTTGCAGCTTGGATTCAAACACCTTTGACTGTGTAGGGAATTAACAGAGAAAATGTAAACAGACTTGAACAGTTACAGAAAACCTCGACCAGTGCTGCCTTCATTTTAATCTCCTTTGCGGTTCATTTTAGAGGAAGCAATATGATAATTTTTGAAATAATAAAATCATGTTTAAAGCAATATGTTGTGTACATGTATTGATTCATTTGGTGAGTAGCTGTGTAATGAGCACAAAAATAAGCAGCGAGCCAGTCATTATAGCAAAAATAACCCCTTCAGGGCGATCGGGACCCCGACCTTTAATGACAGATATTTTTATTTAAACTCTTTTCTTTACAAAACTTAGCCGAAGGTCACGTGGTGAGTGCAGCGGGCTCAGGGGAAGAGAAATCAGGACAGCTGTGCTGTAGTTGGAACAGCCTCTGCATTAAATACACTTTAGTTTATTCTCAGTCCCTTCTATTCACTCATTTAGGGCCAAACCATTGATCATTTTATATCAAAGTAGTAGGGCTGTCCCGAATACTATTTTTCGGGCTTCGGATATTCCGTAGTAATCAGCAGCGAATATTCGGATATTCGCGCGGGGGGGGGAACCTTCATTTTTCAGAAGGTTCGGTTTGCGTTCACAAAGGCAAAATTCAAACGGACTATACACTTTAAACACAAGTCATGTGCACGGAAATGCTGTTCAACAATTGGTCAGACATTAAGGGGGATAAAAAGGCAAATCCTGGCAATTTCTACCGTAGCCTCCGCCATGGAGCATCGGCAGGTTATTTTTCATGCTGCTGTTAATCTGGAGATCATATCAACAGACTTTAACAACGGCGTATATGATTATACAATCAGACAACGTGCGATAAAAAACATAACCCATATGAGACGTTCTGCAGTAAGGAGGGGCGTTTTACCGACGACAGGTGGCTCTGACTTTTATGTATATTTGACGGAGCATTTTTTATTTACAAGACACTGTTCAACACTTCATTCTGCTTCACTCTTTCGCTAAAGATTTTGAAGACGGACTCGTAAATACTACGCTTCCTATGTTTTGGCGCGGACTGCATTCACACCAGCGATGATCCGCTCCAGAGTTCACTAGCAAGCGGTCCGAGACCACCTCTTTTAAGCGGACCAGAGTCCGGTTGTTTAGTTCACTTCAGAGACCTTTGACTTTGTTCACACCGACCCAAACAAACCGCACCAAGCGGGTAAACGCACCAGGGTTCGATTCAACTGGACTATACAAGGCTGGAGTGAATGCGACCTAAGTCTATAACTTTTTTTTTTAACGAATATCCGAATAACAAAATTGAAAACCGAATAGTAGGCCAACGCCCGAATATTCGGGTACAGCCCTACAAATTAGTACTCAGTTTTTAAAGAGCTCTGAAGAAACACACACAGTATGTTAACTGTATAGGATAGGGAAAGGTTTAGGATGGTGCCTATTGATTTTGACAATAGCAGATTGACTCAGCTGTAGCTAATCAATGTTAATTCTGTTAGATTCAAGAAGAGCTTGGCTGTAGGGTTAATGTGCTCTCATCATACCAGTGTATAGGAAGGTATAGTTGAAGAAGAACCACTACTATGTATTACAACTAAAATAACATACTAAATATCAACATACTTATCAACTTAGTGATAATAATCTAACATCGAAATGTCATGTTTCATTTTTTCTTTTTACATTGAGTAGTATGTAACCACTTTCTCAATAGAGTGGTGAAGTGATGATGTCTTTTTGTGGGCTAAGCCGGAAGTTAGCATTGCAAGGGCTCCCTCGACGGAATTCAACAGATTTTTCTATTTTGAAATATTGCACACACATTTATGATACTTACCAAAAAGAGAAGCAATTATATATTTTCCTGCAATTGATTTTGATTAAATGCATCTAATCTTGTTATAAACAGGTAGCATCCATGCTAACTAGCATAGCAGAGATGATGTTCTGCAGAAAGATGGATCTAGGATTGACACACACACACACACACACACACACACACACACACACACACACACACACACACACACACACACACACACACACACACACACACACACACACACACACACACACACACACACACACACACACACACACACACACACACACACACACACACACACACACACACACACACACACACACACACACACACACACACACACACACACACACACACACACACACACACACACACACACACACACACACACACACACACACACACACACACACACACACACACACACACACACACACACACACACACACACACACACACACACACACACACACACACACACACACACACACACACACACTCTTACCAGCGCCAGAGGGCCCAGAGCCAAGCAGAGTTTCCTTATATTTGCGTAGGCTCTCATCATCCTTATCCAGCTCCTGGATCTCTTTCAACGACTTCTGGGCCGGGGGCTTGTAGTTCACCGAGTCTGGCTCTTCGTTTTCAGCTGCAATGGCTGCTAGCTGCTCTGGAGTCACGTCATCCTCGGCCATGTCTGGAGACAGAGTGGGTTCAAGATGACCTCACGCTGCAATTATATCGAAAGACATTTACAATACGATAATACTGACAGATCGAGTATCAATTTCTCTGAAACAACATCATCACCACCAGGAGAGTCATGAATGAGACCGTCACTGGTCACATGGTACAAAGCCTCTGCCTGGGGAGGTATGGCCCCTCATTTAGGTAGCATAGGCAGCACAAGGTATTTGTTTATGTGTTGGGAGGTATGTTAAGAAAAAAATCTGCCTGCAGGGATGTTTCAGAAAAGATGGACCAATCAAACCTTTAGCTGTTATGCTATTTATATGCAACAAGATCCCAGTTCATTGTATAAAAACGTATATTTATATATTATATTAATTTTCCGTTGAATGCCAACATATTATTATTATAATTAAACAATCCAAAGTACAAACAAGAGGTCACATTAGGGCACATCATCTAGGCCAGGGGTGGCCAACCCGCGGCTCTCGAGCCGCATGCGGCTCTTTGCCTAGTTTCATGCGGCTCTTCAGTTCATATCGAATTGTATGTGTGAGTTTGGGGGAGAGACATTGACTCCTGACTAGTGTTGCACGGTGTACCGATACTTGAAAGGTACCGCGATACCCTGCCGTTAAAAACGTTACGATTCCGCCGTTTCATTAGTATCGGTACTTTAAGAATGACGGGGAAAAGTACTCCGGTGAGAAAGCGCCGTTTTAATAAGAGCCGTGTGTGTTCAGCGCTCTGCTTCCACTCCCTGCAGCCTTGCCTGCAGTCCCTCCCTCTCAAGCACGCTCTAAGTCCCTCCCCTCTCTCGTGCACGCGCTAGCTGCCAGAGCATGTGAGAAAACGAGAAGCATGGCTGCAAGTGGGAGTGCAACTGCCGCTGCGCCTCGGCTTGTTGACAAAAAAGACGCCAGAAGCGAAATTTGGAAGTATTTGAGCTATATCTCTGACAGTGAGGGCAAGCCTACGGACACCACGAGGCCTGTCTGTAAGACATTTATTAATTTTATTTAATACGAATTCTTGTCATTTATTTTATTTATTGTTCTCATTGTTTAAAAGTGTGTGTTATGGTTATGGTTCTGGTGTGAAATAAAGCACAATAATTACATTTAAGACTGTTTCCCTTTTTTTAAGAAAAGTATCAAAAAAGAATCGGAATCACAATTCTTGACTTGGTATCGAAACCAAAATGTTGGTACCGTGACAACACTAGCTACTCCTGACAGTTAAACCTGATATTTAGTAGGTCTGTTAAGTATTGAATGCTGATAATTCTGACGTAATTTGGCCGGTCAAAGTTGTTTGGGCTCGGATAAAATCGCTCCGTTACTTTGGTCCCGTGTTACTTTCGTCCCGGCTCTCCCTACGTGTGTATGTGTGGTGTCAGGTGTCATGAGAGGATGACAGCGCGTCTAATTTTGATGTGACCCAAGAGCCAATCACAATAATACCTGCGATGCAGTGAACCAATCACCTTTGAGGGGGGGAAAACCTATCGTTGATTAAACACTATCCAGTGTTTCCCCTACCATTGTGTTGGAGGGGCGCTGCGCCCCGCCAACGGAGCCCCGCGCCCCCCCCCTGGAATTCAAGGTGTTTCAAAAATATATATAATATATATTTTTTAAATATATATATAGCACCAAATTGCAAATAATCTATAACTACTGTCACTTTTCACATTGAACATGTGCTCTTTTATTAAATAAACTAAACGCTTTCATTTTAAGTTGTGAGTTTAGTGTTTTTGACCCTAAGAAACACTGATGCATTAATCAATAACAATAATCCACAGCTCCTCTCTGCTCCAGAGGATTTAAAAAATATATATCCCAATGCCACAAAGATGCATCAGTGACGTGGTTGAAATCTTGTCTCCAGAAAACAAAAAACTGAAACAAGCGGTATCAGTGACTGTGTGTTTGATGTGGCTCTTTGCAGTAACATAGAAAAAATGTGGCTCTTAACCTCTGACTGGTTGGCCACCCCTGATCTAGGCTATACAATTGAAATTGGTGAGTTAAGTTAATGCTAAGCTAATGAATTGAAGTTAAATGTAACAATAAAAATTAGGGGTGCACCGAATGGGAAATTCTTGGCCGAAACCGATACCGAAAATAGGAAACAGTTGGCCGAAAACCGAATGCCGAAAGGCCGAAAATGATGAATAGAAATATATATATATAATGTATACATTTTTTACCAATGTTGTTCAGCTACCTGATTATGGAAATAGACATGATTATGGCAAAACTTAACTTAAATAATAATCACTATTATGGGTCCATAAAACATTTATTCAGCACTTTTGAATGCATACAGTACATTTATATATGTCATGTATTATTGCTAAAAAACATTATATCGCAGTCTTAGTGTCGCCAACTCGTTTCTAATATGCAAAGACAACAAATGCGTCTATGATGTATTTTCGATCAGACGAGATCTCTCTCCCCGTCTGTGTGCGAGGGGGCGGGGCAGTTTACACACGCAGCTGCTACATGCAGCGGAGCACACTGCGGAGATGGCGGAGAGAACGCGCTCCGAGGTGTGGTTAAACTTTACCCGTCTCGATGTGGAGAATACTTGTTACCATAAGTGCAATAAGAGTTTAGCATGTAAGCACGAGCAATTTGTCTAAACATTTAGCAAAAGTGCACCGCATGCAGACGGAGGAATGTACCGGGTTCGACCGTCTTTCTAGCAGCTCTGTAGCCCCATCCACGAGTAACGTTTCCACGTCAGGTGTTATGTATGCTAGCAGCAACACACGGAGTTAACTACATGATACAAACATGGGTTAATGATTAGAGGAAACTGAGGTATTTAGTTTGTTAAAATTTCAGCTATTCTGTTTACAGTCTGTCATCAGATTATTTAATACGATTTGTTAAAGGCTCAGGGCAATCTCGATGACAAAGGTCAATGTCCCCCCCCTGTGAGCCAGCCGCGAGCATGGTCGCCGCGTCTTTATTACGTCATCACAACAACACGTTAGGTTACCAACGTAAGCCTGTTCTGACATTCGGTGATATTTTTCGGCCGAAAGCCGAAAGGGCCTTTTTAACCATTTTCGGCCGATAATTTTCGGTGGCCGAATATTCGGTGCATCCCTAATAAAAATCTTGTTCATGTTGTATTTGGCCCTCCCCTTTAAGGAGGGTAATGCTGGAAAAATCCCTCTGCTGAAATATATTGATTAACAAAAGCAGGAAGGGCTTTGTTTTGTGCCAAAACACTTGACATAACACCACTGCATCTTTTGATATGCAACACAATGCAGTCAATCCCAACAGTAAGATTTGTTCTACGGTTTTTTTTTTTGACAGAGGGGATTATATGCACTACCTTAGTTTTCTTAGTGTTATACTGATGATTGGACCATTTGATCAAAAACATAACATGATGGGCTTACCTTGATCAAACCATAATTGAAACTTACTAAAAGCTAATTGTATCTTTATCGCTTCCAAAGAGCCAATTATAATGCTTTAATGACTATTTGTGAATATCAGTTTACATCAGAATCAGGTTTATAACACATACGAGGAATTTCACTTGACGTCATGGTGCGTACGCCGTACATACAAATAAAACATGAATTAAAACACAGGTAGGGAACTACATTACACAACTACAGCCACCACTAAGGGATTTAAAAGCTCTCAGCAGCCAAACTCATCCAAGCTGTGGAAGCTAGGGCCGCGCGATTTGAAAATAAATAATGGTTGCTAATATTTTGGCTGATATGCAATTGCCATATGATTCACAATAATGCTGGTATTAAATGTTATTGAAGCCTTATTATCATTATTATTAGAAAATATAATAAATGGTCAAGCTTGGGGAGAAACACATATGCAGCACCTCTTTTCACCCTCTGTCTGAAACCAGAGTGCAGTCTGCTCTGATTGGTTAGCTGAAAGGCTCTGTTGTGATTGGTCAACCTCACGGTTCAAGCTCCATGCTAGAGCTTTTCAGGTTCAGAACCGGTTCTTCGGTTTAGCTCCGGCTCTTTTCACACTGCCCAGAGTCCGACTGGTGCTGCGTCATCGTTTGCGTCATGACGTAACCGTTTGCGTGCCTGCTTCATAAAGCCAAACCGCGCGGAAACCCCTCACAGCTGACACCGACAACAACAACAATGGCCGATTGTGCTCCAGCTTCCTCTGTACCTCTTCGGAAGACCAGATTCCCAGTAGGTAGCTGGTCTCTTCAGTGGACCACTGCTGCTTGTTAAGTTTCTCCATTGTTGTGTACAAACTGGATAAAACGCCAGCTTTTTGTTGTTGTTCAGGAGTTGATCCCGCCCCTGCCCCCGCCTCGACGTAAGCGTGATGTATGTGGTGCTTTTGCTCTGGCCGGACAATTTTTTGGTGCTTGAAACGAACCGGATTCCGGAGCTAAGAGGCTGCTCCGCTGCAGTGTGAACAGGAAAACCCGGTGCTTTTCAAGCTCCAGCTCCGAACCGGCCCTGAAACACCGTTGGTGTGAATGAGGTATTAGAGATGTCCCGACCCTTAGCATATCACATATAATGTGTTGAAGGAAGCGCTATCCAATAGAAGCCTGAGTGTTATTTAGTGATGTCACCATGATCAAAAAAACGTATTTATGGCACTACAGGAAAGGGAAAACTCTTTAAGTAGGTGGACTTATTTAAATTCAAAATTGTATTTTAACACATATTTAGTCTTAAAGGTCCCATGTCATGGCCATTTCCACTGATCATAATTCCATTGTTGAGGTCTACTAGAATATATTTATACTGTACAATTTTCCAAACTCACATTGGTTTCGCATACAGCATCTCTGTATAGTATGTGTATTCACTCTCTCCACTAAACGGCTCGTTGCAGCTCTTGCCCCCCCCCTCCCTGTGAGCCCAGTGTGCTCCGATTGGTCGGGACCAGTCGGGACGTTGTGAATCGCGCTGAGCTCCGTGGAGGTGTGGTTTCCTTGTTTAGCGATACACAGCGAAACTCATCCTGAGCACACACAAAGTCACAGCCGAAGTAAAAACAATAAGTGTGGCTTGATATTGAGTAAGAAAAAGGTTGATAAACGCTGTGAGAATGGGTCTGCAGAGAGAATGGGTCTGCAGAGAGAACGGGTCTGCAGAGAGAATGGGTCTGCAGAGAGAATGGGTCTGCAGAGAGAATTTTGCCGCGATCCCAACTGTCTGTTATCAGCCTGCAGCCAGGGAGGAGAGATCAGCAGAGCTGCCTGCACTGAGTGTGTGAGGAAGTCCGTGGATTGGTCAATTTGGACCAATCAGCGGGGGCTTAACGTAACGGCTCCGCGGACGTAACGTAACGGCTCCACGGATTGGTCCATTTCGTTCCGGGGACGACATGACATCATGATGTCCCCGGAAGAATCAAATGGACAGTGACGTATCTCCAACGAGGCGTTTTGGGGAGGTATTTTCTGTGTTAGAGTTTTACTCCCTACAGGGTGTACTTTGAGGGGTTTGACTCTGCACACCATTTACATGCATAAAAACATTCATAACACACAAGGGGACGGGTAATAACCGGAAAAGCATGACATGGGACCTTTAAGAAATATTGGTCCTCCTGTGATTTGAATATTGCACTAGTCCATATTGCGCTGTGGATACATTTGATTAATTGTGCAGCCTTAATGGAAGGGACTGAGAAAGTTTAGGGTCAAGACAGTAGGCCTAAACAACCAATTGTACAGTGCAAATCAAATGTGCATTATTGAAATAATAAAGCCAAAACAGCTGTGAAGTATAAAACAACAATCCTATCAACATGTGTAAGAGAATATAATGACTATTCAGACTCCTCCTTCTGCAACATACATCTTCTCTGACCAGCCCGAGTTAGCAGCAGTCAGAGGAATGTCTGCGTGCAGTTCAGGAACAAACTGAGGATCTTCAGTCTGCTGTCACAGAACGTGCCTGAGCAGGGCCCAGAACTGCTCAAAATGCCCTTAGGGCTTCCTTGCTATTCCAACACTACACATTCAAATAGTTGAACATAAATGAACCAATAACAACTTGAAGAGCTCAACATTAGCCATAACTGGTTTCATATATTTCCTCCAGCACTGGTACCTCTGGATCATTGGAATGTGACTTTTTTTTTTTTAATGGAAATAACCGTGTAGAGGAAGGGTCATAAAACAGAACACTGCAGCAGAGAAGGAGGCCGGACTCTTTTTTTATTACATATTCTTGTGATCACACAATGCACTCCACTGTTTTGCACAACAAAATGTGATATCAGAAGGAGGCAGACATTTGGATCGAGGCTGTTTGTAATGACAGGACAGGTGCTGGGGGGGGGGGGGGGCTTCACAGTGAAGGCATTATGTAAGTTCGGGCATTCGACTCTGTTTCACACAGGTGAGAAATCAAAAAGATCCTCTCCCTTCTCTATCTATCGGGGGACTCTTTTTTTCTAAAAGGCGTGGTCTACATCAGTGGTTCCCAAACGGTGTGCCGCGGCACACTGGTGTGCCGTGAGGCAAGTCCGGGTGTGCCGTGGGATTTTGTGACAACCATACGTTATTATTATTGCAATATACAACTATACAAAAATAATTATTTTTTAATTTACTATATCAGTACTTTGTAGGTTTATATGTACGTAATCCACATCTCCTCGTGCAGTGCTGCATAAACATGGCTGAGTCAGCGATAACTTTCGAGGGGTGGAGGAGGTATGTCCATTACTTTGAGTTCATCCGGAGAATAGACAGGAATGTGACGGTGAGGTGCAAACTGTGTCCAGGCCAGAAGCTGTTATCCACTGCTGTAAACACCATGTCAAACCTCAACACACACCTGCAAAGAACACATGCTAAGGTGAAGCTACCGCACACGCTATTTCTTGTTTGTTTATATCACGTAGTCTGTTCTTCTTCTCTGCCTTCCGGTTGTTGCCTGTTTTGAATGACAAATACACACTACCGCCGCCTGCTGGTAAGGAAAGTTATTGCCACTCACGCATGCGCAGTTCGTACGTTCACATGTATCTCACTAATTTGTAAGTCGGCAAAAATATTTACAATAGCACATGTTTCAATGCTGAAACCTGTCTGGTTTAAATGAGTGTGTTGCTGCTTTGATGAAGCCTAATTTGATAACGTTTCAAATTAATTTCTGAAATATTTCGTTAATAAATATTTAATGAGTAATATAGTTGTCTTTGTCACATTTTATTTGGCATTAGTAAATAATTATGCACATTTACAGATATGTTACATGATATGAGTGATAACACGTGTTATAAGGGCTATTTTGCACAATAGGTGTGCCTTGAGATTTTTACTTGTCCTTTGGTGTGCCTTGGGCACAACAAGTTTGGGAACCACTGGTCTACATGGCTGCATTGATGAAAAAGGATTGATACATTTTTGTATTTTTGACCATTGAGAAGGAAGAGTGTCCCTAGTTGGCCTATTCAACTTGAACATGTGTGCTTTGTTTCCATCATTCGAAAAAACAATAATTATGAATATATATCAAACGTGATGTAAAACAACTACAATGTGCAGTTTCAAGATTTGTACTTACATCCAAATGTGACAAGCCCACCCCACCCACCCAGGGGAACAGAAACAGTTTGCTGCAGTCACAATACCAGTAACTTCACATTACATACAGAGGAAATGCACAGCAGGCTGCAGTCTGATCGACTCTAGGAAGTTTACCTCTTCTGTCTGGCCTGGGCTTCTACCAAGAACATCTATTTGAGTATTAAACAAACTGCAGGGCAACAGCACAAACATCCAGTCTCTCTCTGCCCCTGCTGGCCTGGTGAGAAGGATGCCTGGCTGTCATGTAAAACATAATTTTAAACAAATGAAATATGCTCTTGCTCTATTGTGTTCTATGTCACGTATCACACCTTCTACAAATGTGACTGAATAAAACCCGTAAAAACATTAACCATGATAACTCCAGTATGTTCTGTTTTCCTAAGCTACTGTATTTAAATACCCACAACAAATAGGTAACGTTAACAGTTAAGCAAGTACAGATGCTAACCGCAGCTACCGTAACGAGGAAACTGCACCTTACATGACAGACTGTGGCTATGCTAGCTAGCTAATGCTACCACTGCTGGAGACTGGCATGTTTCCAATGAACCGGTTAACATGCCGGCTTTGACAGCTTGCCAGGGCAGCTGCAATAAAGTTATCCAGCGAGAAAAATGAAATGGATTTCAACTCAACCATGGGGCTCAACTTTTCATGGCGCCTGCCCTGTCACACAGGGTGGGGACAGGAGAGGCAGACCAGATGCTAACTGTTTCAGTTCATTTTCAGCCAATCTCACGGGATCCTGCGGCTACGGTTAGCCTGACAAGTTATCATCAAGTGACGGGGAGCAGGAGGGACATCAAAACGACCTAAGTAGCGTGCGCCGTTTATGAGTCTTCTAGAACATGTGTCAAAGGCTGCCTTTGAAACCGAGGACACTTACCTTAATATTTAAGTGGCGATTTCAGGTGTCTTTGCAGTAAGTGCCTTCGTTGTTCTGCGCTCCTGTGCAAGTATGGCGAACAAGGGAACGGCGCCGCCCCGAGTTTCGGGCACCCGCAGCACGCTTCCGGGAACAGGTCCGCGCACGCATGCAGATGACGTAAGGTGCGAGGGCGCGCTCCAAAAAACGTTATATTTCAGAATAAATCAGAAAACCTTTATTCGTCCCACAGAGAAAACAATCAAATTATCTTATCAATGTAATTTTTTATATTTTGAATAATACTGTTAAGATGTAATGGATGTTTTTATTTCAAGAGTCTGAGTCACCACAGTATATGGAATGCTTTATCTATATGTTTTAGTCCAGTTGACAAAATCCTATCAATGTGGCCAACTTCCACACTATTTTAAGATTGGGTATTAGTATATATCACAATTACAATCCTTAAAAGATACTTTCTCTGAAACTCATGGATTGACAATGGATCTTGCCAATTGATAAACAAAAATGGTGTAGTGCTGTCATACTCAGAATTGCTTTCTGTGAAGGTACCATTCACACCAAAATAATACGCTATTGTAGTTTTTAATTTTAAAAGCATGTTTTAATGGAATTAAATGAAGGTGTAGCTTACAAACATTTTATTTTATAGTGTAAACTTTAGTATTAGTTTCTTTTTAATTCCTGGTGTCTTGATCTAAACAATTTAACTGCAATCATAAACTTATTAGGCTATTTCCAATTAATATCTATGATAAAAAGATTCCTAAAATTGAACAAGGTATTCATTAATCAAAGTGGGACTGAGACTTCTAAAAGTAGTAACAAAAATGATTAACCGTTATGCTACAGTCCCTTGGTCTGGTAAACTGACCAATAGTTTATGGTAGGAAATATAATATTTTAGAAAGATTAATATATGTACAGCTCTTTTGTTTAACAATGAAAGCATCCCATAAATGTTCAGCAAAAAGTATAGAAAAAAAAGTATATTTCAATGGCACTTAGAATATGGTGTAACAGTTTGAAACGCGAAGTCTTAGACCCCGTTTACACGGAAACTAAACGAATTTGATATAAAAAAAGTCTTCCGTTCACACAGTATCGGCTCAAGAAACTTGTGCGTTCACACGAGACCGCTCGACCCGCTGTAGTACATGCCTTCTGTTTATGCTCCGCGGTGGATTTAGCAACATGCAGTTCATATAGTTCTCCATGTCCACTTGGTGCTGAGGGTTGTGGTAGAGGAGCTGTAGATTTTGCACTAACATCTAAGGCATGGTCAGTAGCTACTGCCACCATACCTACAGCAGTGAGCAGCAGAGGCGGGGCTATGGCTTCATCGTTATCAGGAAATGATCGTATAGGGCGTACACACGGAGCCGTTTGCCCCCCCCAGAGCGTTCCGTCCGCAGATCTACACACCGTAGGACCAGTTATCATTTGAGGGGTCCGTTTCGGCCTCGTGTGAACGAACGGGCTATACGAAATAGAAAAGTAGCAGATACAACACGAACCGTCTCCATGTAAACGGGGTTTTAGCTAACCTTAAGAAATATGAGAATAGTTCAAATATGACAATATTGAGTTCATTCTTTTTGTGTTTAATTTTAAAAAAAGTTGGAACTGCATTTGTCACAGGAAGAGACATTTCTAAATGAACACCAGAAACATGATTCAATATAATTATTTATGTACAAAACCCTATGAAATATGTCCATGTGTCCAGTATACAGTACCAAATGACAGAACTTCAGCACAGAAGCTTTTTCACATAACATTAAACAGACTTGGGGACCACCAATTCAAGATTCGTTGAGTCAAGAAAAATAATCCATTGTGTGTCAGGTCAACATACACTTGGAAAAGAGCACGGGAGCTGGTGGCCTAGAACAAAACAAAAAAATTCAAAACATAAAACTGCTCCAGAAAACATGGCTACAAAAATACTGAAAAATATTAAAAACCACCAAAATATCATGGTCCATACAATAAAATGGCTTAAAAACACAACGAAAAGTGTAATAAGGTCCGATACATCGTATCTGATCAACCAGATTTAACAAAGAAAGAAAAAAGGGGCACAGGAGCATCATCCTTTCCGAGTGCTTCGAACTTTAGCTGGTGTCCATCTGAAACATACCAAAAAAAAGAAGTGATTATTAAATCATCCATACATTTTTACAGTACAGGGAGAACAAATATAAAACTGTTATTTTATGCATCATGAGTACACACCTTGGCATTGTATGCATCCAACTGGGCGTCAAGCTCCTCTGCAGAAAGTTGAGGTCTTTTTTCTCTTCCTCCTCCGCCTCCCCGCCCTCCTCTTCCTCTGTAACCTCCACCGCCGCCACCACCACCTTGCCTTCTTTCTCTCCTTTCACCGCGATCACCCCTATCACTCTTCTCACTCCTTTCAAACTTGGGCTGGCCAAGTCTGCTGCGGTCAAACCCTCCATTTGAACTGCAAAGAGATCATAATTATTATCATTACTGGCTGCTGTCACCTACTGTAAATAACTGTATGCTTCCACATATTTGATGCATGCTTCTTAATTTCTAAGCTGTCTTTACTTTAACAATGTACATTTCCCCCTCTGTGGGACAAATACAGGTTTTTCATTCTGAAAGGGTGCCCAGTTTTGAGGGTAGTATGATGAAGCAGGAACACATATTTTAGCTACCATTAAAAGTATTAATTGGGAGTATTGTATCACTAGACAACCCTTTTGGACAGTTATGTATAGGGATGCTCCGATCGATACTAACTACCGATCAATCGGTGCTCTCTAAAAATGCCCGTAAAAATACATGACTTTTCTCTGTGCGCGGCAAAACAAGCTCGCCAAAATGGCTTCACCGGTCTGGCAGTATTTTAAGGTGTCATGCAGCTCCACCTGCTGTGACGGACCGGTGAGCGGAGTAAAACACTTAGAGTTAGACCTAACACACTTTGCTATTTTATCTACCTCTGGAACTAGCTAAACTAGTTAGAAATATATTTATTCTTCACTGTCGGGTCACTCAGTACTGGATCAGTGAGCTGCATGAGACGATACTGACTGGCTGTCAGGAGAGAGAGAGGGGGGGAGAGAGGAAGAGAGAGCGCTTCCGCTCATGTTATTCTCCAAAGTTAATGTAAACTTGAATAATGTACTTCATTTGAATGTAATAATTATGTTGGTTGTTGTTTGTGGAAGCGCCAGAGAATGAGCCCCATTAACTGAGTTTTAAACATCACTTTAAATGGAAGATCCCCATAGTCCCCGCCCACTTGATCGGGTCGGCCGATACTGATTCCGGCCCCAAAATTGGCGATCGGAGCATCCCTAGTTATGTATGCTCAATTTAAAAAGCCACCAGACCTTAAGTACCCAGCTAAAACTAATTTTCTTATCAAGGTAACGGTAGAGCAATCCATGCCAGATAAATATTAATGTTCTTTGATTAAAAAAAAGAGAGACTGTTTGTTTTGGCAAGATAATAGATGAATGAAATAGCTGATGTTTCCTGTCAGAAAGGGCTGGCTGACAGAAAGTAAAACAGCGAAAATATCATAAATGTGGCACACATTTTAACTTTTTTTTAGGGTTTAAGACATTTATTTAGCTGCTGGTACTCCCGTCAGCATCTCCAAACTAGGGACATGCACAACACCATATTCTGTGACAATTGGCCGATTAGGGATAAGAACCTCCTACAGCCCACAAACCATACAATCGTAAAGGTCCCTTTATCTTATTAGTCTCCAATCACTGCTAGACACATGTTGGGTTATCGTGAATCTTTTCTGGTGCTCCCAAATACTGGTCTCAAACTGCTGGGCCATTCCCATATGACATACCTTTGTAGAGATGGTCTACTCTGCGTGTCAACGTCAGAGGTCAGCTGCTGGATTTTCATGGGACGGCCTATCAAAAGGATTACATTTCATTATTAATTCATTCCGAATAACCGATCACAATACTTAATTCAACATGAGAATGGAATCCTCACCGTCAAGTGGGACACCGTTATAGTGCTTCATGGCTTTGAGTGCTGCTGCGTTAGTTTCAAAGTGAACATCGGCCGTTCCTTTACTGCGCCCAGAGCGGTCGTAGTGTACAGACGCCTTCAGTAAGTCTCCAAACTCTGCAAACAATTCCTGTGGAGCAGAGTAGAAACATCAGTCCTGTTCTCAACACCTTGATGCTAACAATGTGGATTCATGAGATTCAGTAAATTACCTTGACATCAGAGTCAGAGACACCAAAGTCCAGATTGGATACCAGCAGCTTGCCGTTACATTCTACACTTCTTTCTGCCACAGCGCTCTGTTGTCCTCTGCGTCCACCAGCATGCTCCTCAAACATATCATGCTGCCATTTGTCTGGCAACTCTCTGGGCTGTTGAGAGAAACATAAGAGTGTGTTTAGGATCCAAATGTTCTGGGAACAAGCAATGATACGTCTGAAACGGATACATTTAAATGACTGTCAGGGGAAATGTGTGCACATTCTCATTTGTTTCAGCTAATTGCAATAAACACGAAATCCTTTATATTTGACCAGTTCAGCTAATAGATTCAAATTAATCCTAAACACTATACCTTTAAATGACAGGCTAGGGGTTTCATCCAACTAATCCACAAAATAGTTTATCCAAAAAATATATAATAGCTTTTAAATTCTAGGTAAAACAAAAATCATCAAGTTAGTAGAGGAAAACGTTTTAGCGGGAGAAGTGAAATAGTGTTCCTCCTCACTGAGATTTCAGATTATAGCCCCTCGAAGAACAGCTTCGGAAACAAAGCAGCCATGTTGGACAAATATCCACGGGGACACGGTTAAATGGCGCTGCCCTAATTCATAGTAATTATTTCTGAAAATGTAATTCAACACCCTGACATAATTTAATGTAGACAATTTAAGTCATTCGTGGTCAGTTATTTAAGTTTCTACTTCCAAGTTAGCTAGTTAGCCACACTAGTAAGGTGGAAGTCCATTAAGTGTAATGCTAACAACGACCGATAAGCAGCCACGATGTACGCATTTTGAAACGCCTCACCACGCTGCTTTCATTTAAAATGTTGGTCCACATGTGAATGGTTTCTCTCTCTTACCCTGGTGTATGGTGTTGTTCTGTTGTTTCTATCACGGTTGAAGTTATTCTGTCGACTCCTGGCCGGCCTTGAAGATCCACCGGCCCGACCAGAACTTCCACCCTGCTCGGATGATCTTCCTCCAGCGCCGCCGCCGCCACCGCCTCTGCCGCCGCCTTTCTTATTTAACTTGATAATGTCGTCCAGGGACATACTCATCTTGTCGGACATCGTGGTGCTTAAGGTTCTAGCTGGAGATGAACAAAGAACTTTCGTTGACGAGACGCTGTTGTTTATGTGCTTGCTTTCTACGGTGGCGCGGTGTTAAAACTAGCGGATGTGACGTAAATACTCTGCAGAAGTGACGATAAACCAGAAGTCCCGCCTCTTTTCTTTTTCCCTCCCAAAAAACTTTATTTAAAAACTAGTAACGTTCACAGCAGCTGTACATTTTCGAATGAAATCATTTGTATTGATTGAACAGGTATTGTTGTTTTCCACACCACAGAGAAAAATATTAAACTCGAGTATCTCCAATTTATGTATTTTATACTTATTACTCCACTACATTTATTTAACAACATTAGTTAATACTTTGAAGACACACATTAATACAAAATACAAATTAACAAATCATTAGAAATAGATTTATGGATTAAAATATCCGACAGTATATGAAAGTAGTTCAAATGAGCTATACCTTCACCAACTGTATCAATAATTATAATCCAGTTATATAGCCTAATTGATTCTGAAATGAGTACTTTCACTTCTTGTACTTCAGTTTTATGTAGATGGTAATACTATGTACGGTAAGAATTTAATTCACTTCAAACTAGACAATTACCTTGAAACATGCACCTTTAATTACTTTGTGAATATTGTTTTGGTGACCAGAGCATTATCCGCAGATGTTGATCTATCTGCACCCTGACAAGAAGGCTTAAACAGTCCCAAATGTCAAAGTATTTAAGTAAGAGTGAATTGTATGGTCGGTGTATAAACCTTCATCTACTACCTGCTACTAGATAGTGATATTGAATGAGAACCGTGGTTCATTCTGGGGCGTCGTGATTCAGTAGGTGAACCTTTATTTGAATAAAATAGTGTGTGTGTAAATTAAACTTAAATGGAACATTTTCTGTCAGTTCAGATTTTATTTCAGCTTTTTTAAGCTGTAGTATGTGCTCATGTGTTTCATTGCATGGTGTATAGGCTACTGCCCGCACATGCTTTATGAAAGGCAGGTTTTCCTATCAATAAAATCATTTCTGATACTAAATATATTGTTTTCTTCTTTTCTAAGGTCACATTGTTCTCTTGTCTTACATAATACACTCAACCTGTTAAGCCCCGAGCCTGTTTTTCAGGTCTCAGGCTCGAAAATGACATTCCCAGAACAAATGACCATATCTTCCCTTCTAAAAGGGTTAAATTAATAATCTTTTTTCTCAAAGCAAGGTTACACCTGTGAGTTGGATGTAGAAGTGTCAGAATCAATATAGATGTTTTTATTTTTAAAGTAAATTCAGATTGAACACAGTAAAACAATTTAAATTATTGTGTCCGTCCAAAAAAAAATAGTTATAGTGAAAACCACCCTTGAATGATGGGATGGTAAACTAAAAGCTTTATGAATCCAAACTACAACATATAATAAGTACCCTGTATCAAGATTGATGCAAAACAAGTGAAATTTGATCTTTTTAGAGAGATTTAGCAAAAGAAAAACACTTCTGGGGTCATTTGGGTGGATTTGACATATCTCTGGCCCCCCTTGCTCGATTTTGCTGATTGACATCTCTTTCCAACTGTCAGAGCCAATGGAATCGAGGGGAACTCGCACATACTCCTTATTTGGTAATGTGTGTGTGTGAGACTGACGCATAGCCACAACCGGTAGCTGCGATAACTCTGGTGGCTACCATTAGCAGCCAACTTTTACTCTCCGATTTTTACATAAAAATTGAATTATGGATTATACATTTAAAAAAAATATTCCACAGGAACATTATCAACCTATGGATTAACCGATTCAGCCGCGTTTTTTCTCGTTTTAATGCCATTGAACAAGTCTTTTGATCAGATTGACAGCTACGGTGAGACGATCTCCCGTAAAAGCTACGTAAAGGTACGTGTTGTGATGTCTGTGTTTGCTTCCGCTGTCGCGAGTTCAGATCAGTGATGATATATATACCTAAATAATCTGTGGAACCTCAGCTTTAATCGGATATCTTGTATGTGCAGCTACGATAAGTAATAAGGGTATATTTTATCTTGAGTTCTGTGCCAAAGTGCGTTAGCATTTTTCGCTCAGGGGTCATTTAGATGCTTCTTATGAGACTTGTGTTTTGTTTTGGTAAAAATGGTTTGTATCGTCAGTTAGCTGAGATTCTTCCTGTTAATCTGGTATGACACATTAATAGGTTCTTAAATATTAAGATGCCCTGAGACACAGTGTCGTGAAAAAAAAGCCCCTGGGCTTAACAGGTAAAAAACACCATATTGATATTTATTTTCTCTTGTGATTATTTGCATTGCATTTGATATTGAGGTAATCCAAAACTAACGGAAAGTAATCAGGTTACATTACCTTTATATTTTGATACTCACATTAGGTTACTGATTACATTTTTAATCAGGTAACTAGTAATTGTAACACAATACGTTTTTAAGTAACCCTCCTAACCCTGGTTGTGGATAAAGACCTTTGCATGACTCCAGCTTTTCCTGTGCATTCAACCGTCCTCATCGTGCACGTGTCATCTTACTGTTGCTAAGGGACATTTGAATGACCTAAATCACACTGAAAACCTGTTATCAAGACACAGATGGATGGTCATAAGCCATCAAACTAAACTGTGCAGCTTGGATTTTAGCCGTGGCGAACCGTCAGGGCCTTCAAGGTATTCAGAGAATACCCTGGAACACTCAGATAAAACAAACAAAAAATCGATTTAATTATATAAATAAAATGAATAAATGAGAATGGTATCTGTGTTGTTGATCTGTAATATTACAGTGTTACGTTGATTTGTTTGTCCTTCTCGGACCATGCACTACGCATTTCAGTGGTTTTGTGTTAGAAAAGAAAGCAACCAATCAGATCTTGTTCTGGGTGTCTGGGTAGGATATCCTTCAACCAAGGTATTCTACATCCTTGATCGAATGCCCTGGCCGTTGCACTGAATGAGAGCGTACGTTTGGACTGACAGTTTGATCAACCAATCATATATTGATTTGTAGCCAATGGGCGTATTCTTTCAGAGTTCCCCTCGGTTCCAGGGTATTCTAGAAGGCCCGCTCGTTAACTGGCTCGAGACAGAGGGTCTAGTTGAATGCGACGAAGCAATTCATGCAGTTTTATTGTTTTTAACGTTGATATGACAAGTGCAACAGGTGAAGATGAAGTTGTTGCGGAATTGTTGTGAGTACCCTTTTCAAGACGACAATTCAGTGAAAAGACGGACATTATAATGCCGCGGAGGTGCGGCTACCCATGTGTGTGTCGACAGAAGGTCCAGTTGTGATAGACACGGTTCGCCACTGGATTTTAGAATATTTTAGATACACTTAGTCGTGTTCCATCACTGTTGCACTGACACTGCAGTATGTTCAGAGAGAATCCGTTTATTTATCAGAAAGGTTTACAAGTCCATAACATCTTTAAGTGGGATACAGTAAAAGCCAAGAACCAGGTTTATTTTCACCTGATTCGGAGTTTGCCCAGTCATTCTAAATATGTTCATGAAGTCAATTTACATCTCATCAAGAAAACATAACTGTGACATCAGACAGCCACTCTCACAAAATGTGACACTGCAGCTCTAAATCTTTTCAGTTGCTGTTGATGTATGGCTTTTCAGGATGCTGTATTTTGTTTTGCCCGCTGCTGTTATTGGCCTCGCTGAGCTGGTGGAGGTCCTTCAGCATGTCTGCAAACTGCTCCTCCTGTGAGCACGTACAAAACAGACATCACTTCAAGCACTGCACACTGTCTATAAAAGGATTTCTCCAAAATACCTTCATAGTAATAAACACATTAGTATCATGAAAAAAAGATGCAACGAAATTAAGATTATCTTTTTTATCTATTCCATCACAGTTCAAGGCAAAAATGTAATGACATAACATTAATTTTAATTTCAATTTTAGGACTGCAAATAAGGATTTCATCACACAATCTGTCCAAAAACAAAATGTAAATAATAATAATTTAATGTCTGATTGACAATAACATTTATTTATTTTGACACTAATATATATATATATATCATTAACAATCAGAAGGTTTGGGTGTTGTAGGTTGGGTGGTGCTTTGCCTCAAATCCTCCTCAATTATTTAGCAGTACTAACTAACTAACTACACAAACTGGATGATTAAATCAGTAACTACAGTATATGTAACAGAACATAGTCTTGCTTGATTTGACCTAAATGCACCTTACTTGCACATGTATTTTCTATATCTGCAAAAAGTCAGTAGGTTGTACCAAAAAAAAGAAGATCTGACGCAAAAAACAAGCTACACAACACTTCCCCTTAAAGCTGCAAAACAATTACTCATATTAAAGTATAGAAATAAACTAAATGATGGTGCAGTGTTTGGTGCAGTTGGACTGACATGTGGTTAAATAGATGAAGTTCATTATTATTTAAACTTTTTCTTTCACAATGCTTACCAGTATATTGACTCGCTCGGCTGCGGCCATGGCAACACTCAGCTTCCTCTCATCTTCCTCCCTCTCCTCCTCAATCACACCCAGCCTGTGACACACACACACACACACACACACACACACACACACACACACACACACACACACACACACACACACACACACACACACACACACACACACACACACACACACACACACACACACACACACACACACACACAACACACACACACACACACACACACAAACACACACACACAAATAAGAGATGCTCATGCTTGAGTCAGTTAACAACAACAGCATACTGCTTTCTGTGGAATACAGCTTAGAGGCTAAATATACATGCATATTGAACATAGCAGTGGTGTAAAGTAACTAAGTACATTCACTCAATTACTGTACTTAAGTAACATTTTGAGGGACTTGTACTTTACTTGTACAATGTTTACTTTGCACTTCTACCCCACACAATTCAGAGGTATAAGGTGTTATTTTACTCCACTACATTAATTGAATACCTTTAGTAACTTTGCAAAATTGGATATATATCAACCAGCTTTGATAACACTTTAATGCATCAATAATTATAATCAAAACATACGTTATTCTGAAATGGACCAATATGTGTATCAGTTACTTTTGGTTCTTTATGTATATTTTAATGCTAATACTTTCGTACTTTTACGTATACATTTTTTATTGCAGGACTTTTACTTGTAACAGAGTATTCCTACACTCTGGTACTTTTACTTAAGTACACAATCTGAGTCCCAGCTAGCGGGGAACGTTCTCACAACTTTGGCTAACATTACCTACAGGTTCTAAAGAAATGTTTCAATCTGATGTTAAAAGAACCTTTTTAGGATGTTTATTTTTTCAAATAATGTTCCTATAAGGTTTAGACAAAACGTTTTAACTGCAACATTCAGAGGATGTTTTCAGGATGTTATTGAGGCCTGAGATGACAAAGTGTTTTATAAAATGTTCCTTTAATGTGATATGTTAACAAAGGTGGAACGTTTTGCCTCCAACATTCTAAGGATGTGTTTTGGACGTTGTTGGGTAACACATTAAAGATGTTCTTTATAAAACATTCCCTCAATGTTACATGATAACCAAAGAAGAACATTTTGAAAGCAACATTTGGATAATGTTTTCAGGAGGTTATGCTTTTTTTATAAAACGTTCCTGTGATGCGAAATATTAACACGGTCATGGTCAACGTCAAATTTATTTGTAGTGCGCTTTAAAAAACAAACTTGTTGCATTTGTTTGAAAAGGATGTTTAAAAGAAATCTGATGTCACCACATTTTCCTTTTTTTAAAAAAAACAAACAAACATGTAATTCATGATATTGCACGTTTGCGTAGGCATGTCTGAGTTCTCAGCTAGACATTGTTGGTTCTAAAAACATTCTGAGAATGTTACCATTCATTGTTCGAGGAAAGGTTTCATCGAGAAGTTTTATTTTGGTTCCTAGAATGTACTTCTGAAAGGTAGGATAACGTTCTCTAAAAACATTCTTAAAATGTTTGGTGATAACATTGTTAGAACATTATACCCCAAGTGTTTTGTTGTTTATGCTCATATCTCTATGGTCATATGGATCGAATAACACTTAGAAAACCAAAGACAGACATTAAGAAGAACGGACCAACTATCACTGCCCGTCCCTGAAACCCCTGTATGTGTTTGTTTCTACTGTGTCTCTCTCTCTCTGCCTGTTGGTCTGCTCGACACGGCTGGGAGCAATCTCCAATCAACCACACCTGCAACCTGCTCATCAGCCACACTATGAAAGCCTGCAGCCTGCACTCATTCCCTGCCGGATTGTTGCCGTGAACGGATTGTTGCGTGCCGCTCTAGCTTTTTGCCAGCATATTCTTTGACAACTTTGCCTGCTTTTGCCTCACACTCATTTTTGTGTCTCTCCCAGGAGGAATCCAAGGCCTTCCACACTCCCAAGACCAGCCAGGCCTCTCTACTACCCTGGAACAACTGTTTCCCACTGCTGCCATAACCAACCTCCACTCCCAGCTCCCCTTTTCTAATAAACAAATGTTACTTTCACCAGCTGATTCCGAGTCATCCTTTTACATGTGTTAATAGTCAAATTCCAATAGTTAAGTAAACTATCAAAATCATCCTAATGACCACAGTGGTCAGTCCACTTACCCAGGAATTTTGAGTTGAACAATTACAGGAATATTATGTCTTTATGTTCGAATAATGTAAAGATATTTTAGTAAATTGTTACCACAGAACATTTGCGTAATGTTTCAAACATAAAGCATGTTATCCTTCTCTAAAATAATAACATTCTGGCAACATAAACACATCTAACTTGCAGCTGAAAACGTTTTAACAACAGTAGGGCATAATGTTCTAACAATGTTATCAAAAACATTTTAGGAATGTTTTTAGAGAACGTTATCCTACCTTTCAGAAGAACGTTCTGGGAACCAAAAGAAAACTTCCCACTGAAAACATTCCTAGAACAATGAATGTAACATTCTCAGAATGTTTTTAGAACAAAAAATGTCTATCTGGGGTACTTCTCCCACCTCTTAGTGCAGGCAAAATGTATTAGGATTGTCTTAAAAGCTGAATATCTTTGCTCTAAAATGCAACTAGAATGCATAATTTCTGTTTAGCTCTTGTACCTGAAGGCGGCGCTGGCCAGCTGCTCGTCTCTCATCGCCAGCTGATTCCGAAGATCGGTCACTTCAGTCAGCATCATTGCATTCTGGTCCTGGCTCTGGATGATGAAGTCCTCCAAACGCTTTGCCATGTCCAGCTCGCTCTCTGTCACCTGCTCTATCCCCAGGCGAAGCTCTGAGAGCTCCTGAGCGTGCTGGTGTGTGAATAACAGTTTGACATTTTATTTAATTAGCTTATCCTTTAGAACAGGGGTTATCTATCTTTTGTAACTAAGGCCCACTTTTACATTTTGAACACTACATACCCAAAGAAAACATGACAAAGAAAACATATAAATAAACTGGGCTGTAAATATTTGTAATGCGCGTTCTTGTTGGTACCACAAAATCAGGAATTCGACCGAATACAAACTTTGAAAGAAGAATCTCAAAAACACCAACCTCAGAATCCAATCAACCAAGAGTGCTGTAGTAATATACATTGTTTTGAAAGTTCTGTCTTATTCGTGTATCATTAAATTGGGGATATACAGTACTATCCAATTTGATCTGTGGACATGTCCATCTGTGTTTGTTAGACAAACAACTGCCAATTGAATATCATGTTTCTATTGAACTGTTATTGATAATTCCGCTAAGACGACCAACAGATGTTCCACTTGTAACTTAAAGGCGGCCCATTCAGGTGTTTGATCTTCTGAGGTAAACGGAAAAGGCCATTAGGTTTCTGTTCTTTTTGTTGGCCAACTCAGAAGTCAGCATCACACTGATTCCAAGCCCCCACTATGTGAGTTGGGTGTTAAGGCACATTTTTGTATAGTGGCCAAATGGTGGTTACAACTTTTTGGGGTTAGTCAGGTTGCTGAATCAATTTCTGACATGGCAGTTTTAACCAGAAAGTGGCCATATTTGTACTACGAGTGGGCTGATTTTGATGAATTTTGGGTCGATTTCAAAGTGTTAAGGAAGTCAAAACTTAAAAATGCTAATGCTAATTGTGCGAATTGCCCATATGCGAGTTAGTATCCGGCAGTTTCTATGTGCTGGGTACTCTAACCATCCATTTCTAACATAAAACGTTGGGGTAGTCAACATTTCAGGGTTCACACTGTTGGCAAATAGACTAATTGGGAAAGAGACGTCTCCAAATCGGCGGATACTTTTCTTCTGGGTTATACTCATTACAAACACCTAAATAGCTCTTGTTTAATTACGTCCTAAAAGTAATTTTCTGAACAAGAACAGACCATGTCCAACTTTGACATACCGTATCCAGCAAGTTGAAGTGCTCAGTCTCAGTCTTCATCTCACTGGACTCCCTGCTCTGCATGACTTTGATCCATGGAACTGGTGCAGGGGTGCGTTTGATACTGTCACTCTGAAAAAAGAGGAAAGATAGTGCACTTAATTTCTTCTAATAAAACATTAAAGACAAATCTTTGTGTTAACTCATATGTTAAAATAAAGAGTATTACTGTTAATTGTAAATGCAACATTTCAAGTATTTATTGCAGTATTTATAGCAGTGGTATGAGCATATGACCTGCTGTCAGTTGTGTAAAATAACTACATTTACTCAAGTACTGTACTTAAGTAACATTTTGAGAGACTTGAATATCAAATCTTCTTGCAACTTTGTACTTCCACCCCATTACAATTCAGAGGTAAATGGTGTACTCCATGACATTTATTTAATACCTTTAGTTACTTTACAGATTTAGAATACTGTTGAGAAATATAATCAACTATTAAATCAGACTGTAGTTCCACCTGGAGTAAATCCACAAGCTACCCTGCAGTATACAAAGTCATTCAAAATAGCTGCACCTTTACCAGCTTTGAGAACACTTTCATGATCAATCATTATAAAACATATCATATATATTATTCTGAAATGGAATAATCTGCCTGCTGACCAATTCAGCCGAGCTAGTCTCCCAGTCCCTCTTTGCACTCACAGTTTTTGGGGATGAGATGAACAGTTGGTTGGTCTCCGTGTCCGGTTCATTGTCAGCGGTGGGCAGATCTTCAGAGCTCGTCTGCCTCTTCAGGGTGTGTTTGCCCTGACCAGGCCGTCTGTGTGGAGCGCTCTGGGTTCTGGTCACCGGCTTCCTCTCTCTCATGCTCTTCCGAGTCCTGCCCTCCCTATTGAATTCATACATTCATTTACTAATGATGACATTTGGCAAATCTGCAAATCATTTAAGCAGTTTAATTATCCATATCTGCACTTAAAACGTTTTGTATGTATGCATCTCAAATGGAGTAATAGATAGATAGATAGATAGATAGATAGATAGATAGATAGATAGATAGATAGATAGATAGATAGATAGATAGATAGATAGATAGATAGATAGATAGATAGATAGATAGATAGATAGATAGATAGATAGAAAGAAAGATAGATAGATAGATGCTTTACTTACCCGAAATTGGGAAATTAGTTTGTCACAGCAGCAGTGTCGTCAAGCATTACATGGTTATCGACATCTAAAAATAAACATTGGCTGAGCCTAGGTACACACATACCCGTCTCGTGGGCCTTTGGAGTCCACAGGAAGCTGCTGGAGGGAGGACTTGTGAGGGCTGAACTTGCCCAAGTCTTTAGGAAGAACATACACTGGTTTGACTTGTCCCATTTGGCTGCAAGACAAAAGCATGCCTGATTAACATTATTATTATAACCCAATATCACAAAGCATGTCTAATATTGCTGTAAATATAATATAAAGAGCATGAACACCACTTCCCATAACAATACTGCACATATTTTATTTTATTATTCTAAGTACTTTGCAATAGTATACTGCGCGCAGTTATTTGGTATATCCAGATTTCATATAAATAATGTTCTATATCTTAACGTAAAATAGTGGTTATAGGCCTTATACATACCCGTTTATTATGATCCGATGTGCATCTGGGCCCAGTGACTCTGTTATCTGGTTCAAAATGGAAGGCAGAGGGTGCAGCTCTTCAACTTTGTCCTAAGGGAGGAAGAAGCTTTGTTAGGTCCAATCAACTCTAGACCTGTGTTCAGTTTCTTGATATACTATGGAAAATAAAAATGATGTTAAAGCAAGCTGTATGCAAACATCAATCAGGATGTAGTCAATCTGGAGCTAGTCTGACTGATTGAAAAAAAACAACCCCATATCCAAAAAGTGTTGGATATAGATCCCATTCTTACTATCATGTGTCACGCTTTGTCACACAAGTTTCCTGTTTTATTTTTGAAAAGTCATCCCCCCTGTGTTATGTATTTTTCTTCCTGTGTCTGTGTGCTCCCTACTGTTTGAATACCTGATTCTGCTCACCTGCTGCCCTTGTGTTTTCCTGCCCTCCCCAGCTGTCTCCTTGTGATTAGTCTTGCATGTATAAGGTCTGGTTTTCTGTTTTTGTCAGATCCTTGTTTTCTTTTGAGGAAGTGCTCAGTGTTATGTAGGGTGTTGTTACTTTTGATTTGCCTTTCCTTGTCCTGTGCTACCGATTAAAGGTCTTTTCTGTTGAACATTATTCCGTCTGCATTTGGGTCCACCCTGCTCTGCTCTAAACCATGATATGTTAGTAAATAAGGCTTTAAAACAGGTCATTTGTGACTTCCATCCCGTTATATTAATGTAATTAATATGTCTGTGAGTCTCAGAATGTACTCTTGGAAACAAAATCGTATAATGAAAGGACTTGTGGTTCTATCAAAACCAAGCTTACAGATCATGTACACACAGAAGTGAAATACTTTGACATTTACACTAACATTAAAACTACAATTGGATGCATTAGTTTTCTGTCCTACCTGGTTTCTCTTGTAGATGATGTCCACCAGAAGGCCATGAAGCACAGCCAAGCGCAGAGGCAGATCCACGTAGCCATCGAAGGAAGACATTGGGATTTCTGTTTCTATATTCGACACCGTTTGAAGAAAACCCCTCATTCCATCCCAGTGCTGCTGCAGGAATTCATTCATGAAGAGCATGTACTCCTCCTTCTCTCCGAACCTAAACCAGAAATACATATTTCAGACACTGAAGCCCCTTTAGGTAAACCAAGAAGATTCTGTATCCTCGTTATATTTGTATTGCCACTCACAGGGTGAAGTTGGCCAGATTTTGGATGACTTTGGCTGTCAAGGTGAGGGTACGCAGAATGTTTGGCTCTGGATAAGCCTGTATCAGCCCAAACAGAGAAGGACTTAGGATAGCAGGACATAAGAATCGGAGGAAGAGGGAAGCAGAGATGAGACGCTGGCCAATCTCTGGTCTGCCCTGGTCTTCACACAGCTCAACCCAGCTGGAGAAGATCTTGTTTAACTCTTCAGGAAAGGGTCTGCAAGAAAGAAACATATCAAGCGTCAGTTTTAATTACATTTTTCATCAGAACCTAAACATTCAATATTTGATGTTGGAGCTAGGGCACCGGGTTAGTTGGGCACCATGATGATTATGTATATATTGGACACAGGTGGTGGTGGGATTGGCGCACCAGATTGAGATTGGCGCACCAGATTGAGACATTTATGTATTGTATTATTGAAATACTACAATATAAACAGATGAAAAGATATTCTTCCCTGAACATTTTTCCTGCATAAAAATTATTTTGAGTTATATTTCTGCTTTATTTCTTGATTTAGCCGCTACATTGGATATGTTCTGTCTTTTTCTATGATGAGTTCTGTTATTTTACCCATGGGTATCCACAATCTTCTGCACCACCTCCTCACAGGCTTCCATCAAGTGCTTCTGGTTGTTTGGCAATTCAGAGGCAGAGCATTTACGAGGGTCAACTTCACAATTCTCCACGGAGGTGTGAAGACGGTTGATGAAATCCCCTGCAGGGAAAAATATAGCACAGAGTTCAGGAAAAAAACGAAACACCTACCAATACCAATTAGGAGAAGCCACTGAGCTACCCCACCTAGTGTGACGATCAGGTACTTCTGTCCAACCAGCTTCATATATTCATCTATGGCTTTAGTGGCCAATGTGTTCTCTCTGAAGATCAATGCCTCCCTCTCTCCAAGACGCTCCACCTCCGCGCTGCCCAGATCAAGGAGGAACTCCTGAAGCATACAAATTACATGTCTGATTAAACCTTTTTGTTGTCTTTTTTTTTATTGGGTTATGAGTTCATTTGTCATATGCATTTTCTTTGAGACTCTACCTTAGCTTTGCCAATGCTCTGCAGTACATGGACCAGAGCCCCTGCCAGCTCTTCCTTCTCCTTCACATTCAGCAAAGGTTCCAGGTTTCTGCACATCTCAACATAATCCACCGTCACATACTCAGCAAACTCTTTGTATTTCTCCATGGGCTGCACTTGCAAGTTCTGAAAACGGGCCTTGATGCGGAGTGAAGCCTGTGGCCCCAGCTGCTCTTTGGTCCCAGTTGTGCCAGAGGACTTGTATGGAGTAATGGGATACCACTTCTCCCGATAGGTCCTCCCTCGGATCTCAGGTAAAGGTATGGCCACACTGCCCAGTGGGTGCAGGCTGGACTCATCTCGGGAGTGGCGCTTTTTCTTGGGGTCTTCTTCTCTGAAGAGGTGCAAGGTGATTTGGGAGACACATGGCAGGTTGTCTAGCTCAAAGAATTCCCCCCAAAATAACTGACACCCTCCAGCTGCACCTCCACTTGCCCCGATGCCTCCTGAAAACCCAGAAGAGTTGTCCCCTGCCACGTTGGAGCGGTGAGACGGTTTATCAACAATCCGGCTGCTGGTCCGGGCAAACAGGGTACCGTCTAGGTGCAACTCACAGTAATAACTCCGTTTGGGAGGCAGATCCTTAGCTTCATTTATCCAAAGACTCAAGGAGTTCTCTGTGCGCTCGATGTTATCCTGTGAACAATGATGCAGGGTATTTTTTTAGGATTATGATTTAGCATGACACATTTTCTGAACCAAAGGCTAACTTCTTACCTTGTTTGGCTGGGCAACCCTTCTCAAGTCTTCAATCCAACGATCACGTTGGGCAGCTGAGGTGCAGCCAAAGCAGTGGGTGTTCTCAGAGTTTATCACCTATAAGTACGGGAATCGTGCAATTTAATGTATTATTTATTTATGTACATATTCCCAATCATATCTATTTAAGTCCCATTTCTTGTTTTTATAGTGTCTTGTTGTTTTTATATTGTCTTGTTGTTTTTATATTGTTTTGTTGTTGCGTGTTGTCACCTTGAGTTCATTGTAATTTCGTTGTACCTGTACAATGACAAATTAAAGATCTATCTATAGAGTGAAGAAAGATGAGCCAATTTGTACTTATGTTGTCCTCTAGGCAAGGAAAAACAAGATAGAAGTCAAATGAAAACAACAACCTTTACTTTAGGATGTCTTCTGTCAATCAACATTAAAATAATGCATCTATCACATAATCATGCAAATATTACTTCCAAAAAAGTGGTCTGTGGCTTGACTTGTCTCATTCAAGGGGTAAATTGAGCCATCTGGGGGTAAATTGACCAATTGACTTTCACAAGTTCGCCATGTGCTTCTCTCCATCAAAGCCAAATAGAAGTGATGGGTGCTTCCTGAATTTATGGTCACATGGCAACACATGTGAAGAGTTGCCTAGATACAGGGGGTGGGGGAACTTACCCACTGGCTCATCTAACCCCACCCTCCACAACATAAAAGCCAACAAGTCTATGTTAGCCTTACTTGGATAGAACGTTTATTTTATCGACACACTGGAGGCACTCTAAGATGCTCCCTAGGATACTTAAGCAGTGTATAGACACAATGCAGAAGTGAAGGTACCTCAAAGCAATACTTCTCCCCCAAAATGGAGCTGTGGACCGGCCTGATGACAGTGCTGGTGTCTGCACTCAGATCTAGACTCCCCAATGCGCTGACTGGAATTGACACAGACTCCCGAGAACCATAGTGCCTTAGAAAAAAGTACAAAAAGTCAGTCAGAATGGAGTCAAATACCATGACTTGTCAAGGGTAATAAATGTTCTTTTACCTTTCAATATCCATTGGACTCTAGCTCTATCTACAACTTTCACAAAATGCTGGTACTAAGGTTACATGAATATATATTATTTGATATACAGTATGTAATGATAGATTAGAATCTATTAAAAAAAGGCCTAGTAGAGATCTCATTGATAGCCATTACATTTTGTGAATACATTCATGGTTCCCAGAGGATGTAGCATACCGACATGGTAAGCATGATATCTTCTAAACATTGTGAGCTTGCTGACGTTAGCATGAAGCTTAGCCTCACAGATAGGATAGTGTGACTTGTTTTTTCCCTGTCAGGTTTTGGACAGTACAAGAGCACAATGAATAGGCAACCGTTACTTCACTGTTAACCCAACATTGATTTAAAAAGTCAAAAACATTATGCACTTTAACCTTTTATTCATGTCAAATATAAAGTTTGGTAGCACAGAGCCAACACGACATAAAAAAACGTTTGAACGTCTAAGCACTTCACTTAGTTTGCTTTCACAATCATTACAGTGCATATTACCTGCTTCCTTTGATTAGACCCATGTGGTTCAGTTGGGTGGTGCTATTCCTCTTGGCCCTGTTCTCAAGACGTCGCTTGATCAACGCCTGAGGGCAGATAAGGCAAGCATGATGTATCACGACAATTATGTTTAGCGTCAACAGGATATGCATACGTAGTAGAAAGATTGGTATCTCCTCTGTGTACAATACTCACCCTGACACCGCCATCTTGGTTCTTGGGTCGTGGGCCGCCCGGTGACCCCACGTAGTCAGGGCTACATTCTGAGTATTGGAAAGAGATCATTTGTATGTATTGTTTTTATTTATTCCTGGTAACATGTTATAGTTTGAAAAAAGCCAATCTATTTTGCATACAATTCCAAATTGAAGATAAAGATCAATACTGGCACTCTTTGGGTTCAAACTCTTTTCTCAAAATCCTGTGTCGTCATTCCTCCAACACCAATGCCAGCATTCACTTCTGCACTTCAACTGAGTAAACTCTCAAAACATTACTCAAAGCTTAGCAAATACATTCAGATTAAGCCATAGGAGGATGTGGTATTCAGCTGGACCTGCAGCAATCTTAGTAAAATGAACTAGTTGGCTATACATTCTTATTATTGAAACCCATTTAAAGCAGCAGAGAGGATGAAATAAGAACATCAAATACTGCCATGATTTACCCTGAATTTTGCAAACCTTCTCTTATAAGATTAGAATATCTTTAAAGTCAACGATGTGAATAAAGAAGTTAACACTGCAGAGTTCTGTAAGAAAGATTTTCCTTTTTCTTACCGAAAGCCCCACCACAAACAATCCAGCGTCTAAATCCCATCATTTAGTCCAGAGGTGTGCCACAGTCTTGCTACTTCGATCCCTGTCCCTTTAACATTTCCCTCCTTTCTTCATTAACATATATTGATGGTGACACTAAGCCAACTAGCCAAAAACGATACAGTATCAGTCTCTTCCACTGTGCAGCTTCTTCTTAGCAAGGAGCCAGAGTAGAATGGAAGCTGACTCTGCCCATTGGACTGCTAGAACAACCCAGTGAGATGTTATCTTCCCCCAAAAACTTAGAGGAAGTAATTTGACAGTCACTCGCACGCAAAAACATTCAGCTATTTCCTCTGTTACTGCAGCATCATACTCAGTGTTGCTGTGATGTCAGTAGCTGTAACGCTGGTCATCCAAATTCCCTGCTTGGCTTATTGTTACATTTTAAAATGCAAGATTTTGTTGTTTAATTTGCTTAAAGTTATTTAAAGGAGTTTATTTCTTGATTATAAAACCGTTTGAATGTAATGATTTACACTTTCATTGTCGAAATGGTTGCATTTGACCCATCCTAGCGTTAGGAGCAGTGGGCTGCCATTATGAACTACGTCCGGGGAGCAGTCCGGGGAGCAGTGTAGGGACACCTCGGTAATAATAATAATAATAATAATTCCTTACATTTATTATAGCGCTTTTCCAGATGCTCAAAGCGCTTTACAAATACACATCACACATATCATACATGCAATGGTCACTACTGTGGACAATACCCACAGGAGCAAGTTCAGGTGGCGTGTGGTGCAGTGGGTTGTGAGTTGGTATTCGGATCAGGAGGTCACAGGTTCAAACCCCACTGCAGTCAGCATGTCGTTGTGTCCCTGGGCAAGACACTTCACCCCAAATTGCTCCTGTGGGGATTGCCCACAGTATTGTGTATGTAAGTCTCTTTGAATAAAAGCGTCTAACAAGTGACATGTAATGAAGTGTCTTGCCCAAGGACACAACGGCTTTACAGACGCGGGTTTCACCGCACAGTGCACTGTGCCACACCGTCCATCTTCACGCCTCGAAGTCATCGAGGCGCTTTTTTTCACATTAGTATTATACATGTACTGTGGACAATTCCCACAGGAGCAAATCCGGGTGAAGTGTCTTGCCCAAGGACACAATGGCCTGACGCAGTGGCGGCAGGAGCGGGTTTCAAACTGGAGTTCCCCAGCACCCCCCTTGATCTGATGATCAGATGCACAGACCACTGCGCCACCCGTCCTCAAGACCGGCAAGACCACGGTAGCACGTGGTCTTGCCGGGATTTGAACTGGTGACCTTCCAGTTGCTAAGCCAAGTCCCTATGGACTTCGCCACCAATACTCAATACATATATAGACCAAAGGTTTTTTCTTTGTCTACATTTACACAACTTAAGTCTCCAAGTGAGGAGTAGTACTCAACGTTAGCATAGTAATGAAGCACATTGGACATTATTCTTTAAAAAATAATAATGTTATGACATATATTTTGTGGTGAAGGCTGTCAACATGGGATACAAATCAATATATTAATTTAAGTTGGTGGCTTAAGCAAGGCTAGCTAACACTTTGGGTAACCTTTTATGAATTTTGCTAACGTTAGCTACATTTGGGTACACAATTGACCGTAATTTGTAAGACATTTAGAGGCCAGGCCACTGAAGTGAGTAAACCTACTAAATACCCAAGTCTTTCCTTCATTTCCAAAAAAAAGGTCCTGTCCTGCCAGAACAAGATTCTTGGGACACAAGGCAGGGGTGCTCATGGGAGTTGCAATCTTTCTCCAAAGGCGCCGCCAAAATCAACACCGAAAATAATAATACCTTGTAGTAGCTATAAATATGTAAATGTATTAACCTGTTTCCATATCTGCGAGGTTCTGCATGCTTTGTGCCGACAGGAAACTGCTGATACGGTTTCGGGTCCACATCGTTGGCTAAGAAAGACACACAAACACAAACACATATTTGTCAGCGGATGTTTAGTGCTTTCCCCTCTCTGTTAGTCAAAAATGTTCATGTTTTCTACAGGTTGAGTGAGTTTTGGTGAATCATGTGTGGATGTGTGTTGGTACCTCTTCCTCTGGAGATATGATAATTTGTCCATCTTCAAGAATACAGCTGCTAATATCCCATAAGGGCACCTCCTGGTGCGGGGCCCATTGTTGTCTTAGGAGTTCAGCGGGTCCAACCTCACCCACACCTGGCACACCAACAGACACATTGATATTCCTCACAAATTGACACAGTTGCATGTGGTTTACCCACACCAAATAATCTCATTCTGGACCCATTCTGGTAAATAAATGACAATATAATTCCTCACACTTTGGAAAACCAACTATAGTTCAATCAAATGAGGACATCACAGGGACTTAATTGCTGGCACACGCTGGCTCAATTATGGCATGGTGGTACTTATCTCGCACAGAACTTGGTCACTCCCATTAGTGAAGTTGCCGGGGTAACTGATGCTATCGCTCTCTTTTCATGACACACCAGGATGAGAGAGCTGCACACATCCTGTGGTTCCTCTGGCGTTTTTGTTTTGTTTTGATGAATATGTCCTTCAACATATATTTTAAATGGCATTTTAGGTTGAAATGTTCTCTTTTATAATGCGCTTAACTTGCATGATGTTTTACTTAGTAGCCTATAGATTAAAGGGGCCCTGTTATGCTCGTTATTAGGTTCATATTTGTGTGTAGTGTCTCTACTGTGACATTTATTTTTCTCATGCTGCCTGTGCTGCAGCACCTATTTTCACCTTCTGTGAAACCAGAGCCCAGTCTGCTCTGATTGGTTAGCTGGCCGGCTGAGTTGTGATTGATCAACCGCTTAGAGATTATACGTTTAATCAATATTTTAATAAAGATTACAATTAATTTTACAGCTAAACCTATAGCTGTGGGTTGTGTGTTTCCTAGTTTTTTTGGAAACTTTGACAAGGTCTAATTTTCTGAAATTATCCCAACGTGAGTTGAGATTCCTGATGCCACTAAAGGGAAGGTCAACATTACTTTTTACTTCAGTGATAGACAGCAGGTAGGGTAACTTCCTCAAATATAGCTGTAGGTTTGGATAACTAATGTATTGGTGCTAAAGAAAAGGTATATTGACCTTATTCAACCATTCATTTACTTTGTCTGTAGGGTTTGAATTAGATTTCTCCACTGTTTTTAAAACAAGGAGCCACCATAGACTGTACATGGAGCCTCACACCTCAGTGCCATACAGTGCAAATGGTTCAATTATGTATCTTTTCTAAACGCTTTGATTTCCTTCTCCGCAGAGCGGATGTTTCCTGTGAGAGCGGTTTGTAAGTTCAGGGCCATTTCTCAGCAGTTTTGACCTTTTTTGGAGAGTGGTTTTAGTTTTTTTGTCTCATCTGACAGTAGTCATTTAGAAAGTCTGGGTTCTGCTAAAGTCTGTTTCAGTGGGAAAGAAAATGGCCATAGATTCTGATGTTTGAATGGCTTTCTCTGTCTGTTATGTGGACCGTATGAAGAATAGTTGTTATACCTTTGTTATGACAAATTGAGATCCTAAATAAAGCATACATTATGAAGATGATCTGCGTCAACCAGACTCTTGATTTCTCTTTTTAAAATTGACTTGAAACTTAAGCCCCCTTTCCAGGCCTAAAGGAGGATCTGACACAAATACCATCACCTTATATTAATGTATATATAGTAAATTATCTATTTTTAATACAACTGATATGTAATGGACCCAAGCCAGTGAAAGAACAAACCACTTAGCATTTTTATTAAGACTATAAGATGCATTTTCCCTGTTTTTGTTTTGTACGGTGATTTACGGTTATTTTAATAGCCAGTGCCAAAGACACATTTACATTAAATGTAAATGTAATTTACAAGAAAGTATTCTGAATCTGAATATTGCTGATCTCCTCCATTCTTGCTTCACACTTACACAGAACTCTGATTTTAACATGTGATTGGTCATACGTCTATACATCTTTAGACAATAAGTAGCTTTTTGAGGTAACAACGCATTGACGCAGATCCTCCTTTATATCTGTATATGTCGTCAAGCCTTATGACAGTCAACTTACTGGAAAACTGTGTTTACTAAATAAACGTTATGATGTTTAATTGAGCTGCTGGTGTATGTGGTTTAAGACACCCTTGTATCACATCATAGACAAACGAATCAATCTGAATCAATCATAGGTTTTATATTTTTTCTGAGATCAGCTCTTTTGCGTGGAAGCTTATTAAATGAGGAACCCAAACTAGTTTTTCCATTTATCTCTAGCTTTTAGATAGTTTCATATAATTAAATCCCAGGGTTATTAAACTAATTTAGTTTTTTAACTAAAAGATTACCTAAATTCCTCTTTAGGGTTGTCTTTTTACAGTGTGTCAGCTTTTTTAAGGGTGTGTCATGTTGTTCTCTTACAGGCTGAAACACTGTTCACAGTTGGCTGTATGAATCATGTCTTGTTGTGAAAACAGTCACACCTACAGCACCCACTGTTAGTATGTGACTGAATGATATACCTACAGTGAAAGGAAATCATGCTTTAACCGCATGGGGTAACCATTTTGCTGCATGAATCCAAAATGTGTATTCACATTTTACTATAATTTGATGTATGTATTAACAGTGGTGTAAAGTAACAAAGCACACTTACTAAAGCACTGTACTTAAATAAAATGTTGAGGTACTAGTACTTTACAAGAGTATTTAAATGATTTGCTACTTTGTACTTCTACTCCACTACAGATCAGAGGTACATGGTGTACTTTTCCTCCACTACATGTATTTAATACCTTTAGTTACTTCACAGATGTGGATGAATGATGTGAAATATAATCAAGTGTTGAATCAGACTTTAGTTCCACCTGGAGTAAATCCACAAGCTACCCTGCAGTATACAAAGTCATTCAAACTAGCTGCACCTTTACCAGCTTTGAGAACACTTTCATGATCAATCATTATAAAACACATCATATATATTATTCTGAAATGGACCAATCTGCACAATCACTACTTTTACTTTTGATACTTTAAGTATATTTCTCCTTTCGACTGCTGTGCTGATCTCAAACATTACACTGTTATATAAAGTTTGCAGGTTAGGTGGTGTTACCGTGCAGTAGTGACGGGGTGCTGTTCCGACTCTGCAGCCTGGGCCTCTTCAGCTTCTGGGACACAGTCCTCAGGTACTTTTTCAGGAGGCCCCCCCCGGCTGCTCTCTGTGCGGGGTCCGGGGAGGTGACCCCTGAGCTCTCTGCAGATGCTGAAGCTGCATGAGGTTGGGGGCTAGAAGTGGAGGAGGGCGACAGGGCAACGAACAGGGACCCCGGGGGCTCAGACAGAGCTCTTCTGAAGGGGTTCTTCCTGGGGCCTTTCTCCGGCTTGGCCCCCTCTCCACCTTTCCCCCCGTGTTTGTCTCCAGGGTCTTCGCTCAGAGCCTTGCGCCAGTTTTGCATCTTGCTCCATTTGTTGGTGGAGGCTTTCTGAATCTTGTCTAGTGTGGATGTGGCAGAAGCTGCTGCTCCTTCTCCATCTTCTTTCACTTCAGCCAGCGCTCCCTTGGAGCCGGTGTGCCACTTGTACGTGTTCAGGGGGTCGGGGGTCTCAGGGGTCTGTCCCTCCACAGGAGAATCCTTTTCCTTCTCCGGTGACCCCTGTTCCTTCGGTGGTTGTTGAGCTGCAGGCTCTAGATCTTTCTCCTCGGTGCCCATTTCACATTCAGGTTCTGTCTTTTCTCTCAAGGATGCATCAATCCAAATTAAAATCCCTTCATAGGAGACCTCACCTGTTTCCTCTCTGATTGACTGCTATGTTGTGAGAGCTAAGGATGACAAAGTGCACTGGTTCTGTCTCTCTGCTTCTCTCGTTTCCTGTCTTGCAAAATGCGGAGACAACATGCGCCTCGCTGCTCCGGGTGCTTTGCTACAGCGCCCAGCTCATCTCACACGCCTGCTTCCTCATAACATGCAACCGAGAAGTTCACTTTTTAACAGGAATATCACAATTTATTTATGTGCTTTATGCTTTCACCCAATACTTCCCTACTTCCTCACTTCCTGTTCTGCTTTTATGTCTAAGGTTAGCTTCCTAATTAAACTCTCATGTCTTCTAACAGATGTCTGTATTTTCTTGGTAAAGATGAAAAACTCAGAGATGTTTCTTAAAGTGCGATTTGATGGAGGTAGTTCTTCAACATGAAGGAGCTTGTCTGTCATTTTTTGGAGTCATTTAGTCACACTATGAGTATGAGAAATGTGGTTGTACATCCTGAGTTCATATAAATAATGGAGGATGCAACTTAATTTCTAAACCTTACTCCCCTAATTTTCCCAAGACACTTAATGATTAAAAAAGTTAACAAATCAACAAATCAATACTTTCACTACACTTCAAATACATAATTTCTGTGTTCAGAAATATACGTGAAGTAATTTGAAATGCATACATAACCCTGGATACGTTTTCTCATATCTAACCAATGTTTGGCTGGGATTTGTTGTGATAGAAAACAAATATCGTCTGTGACTTGTATTGATTCCCAGATCAATATGGAAGTCCATAGGTAATAAAGTGCACTTGTAATCAGATACCTGTGGGTGTGTGGACTGTTGACTGTTAAGATCAGTTTCCTGTTGAGGCGAGGCTGTGCTTCCTGTTTGCTCCGTTTGTCAGACTGTGAAAACCACTTCCTGCTGCTGCTCTCTGCTCTCACACACCTGCAGGATGCTTCTGTGTCACCATCAATGCCATGTTGCCTGATGGTGAAATACAAGTGGACAGCAAGATATTGATAGACTGCAGAACTCTTCATATTGTGACAATATTTACATTTTCAAATGTAAAGGTACAAGTGCTTACTGCTTGATTTAAACCGACCTCTCTATGCCAACATTTGGCTCAATATTTGTGTACAAACTGCTCTGAAAACATTCATAAATGCAAAAAATATTGTTTATTTGATTTGATTTGTGAAGAATCCGTTTTTGGAAGTCACTGTGAGTTACATTGTGTTTTGTTTTATGTAGGCCCTCTGGTGGTTGTGTTTTGGTATTGATAATATTTATGGCATTTTATTTGAAAGTGCATTGACTGTAGTAGAGCAATGATAAAAAATAACAGTAATAATAATATTATTATTAATCCTTCACCCCCCAGCTCTCTCTACTCTCCGGTCACCCTTTCACCCTCGCCCACCCTCCTGGAGTTCGACCACATGAAGGAGATACAGAGGGTTGGCACCAAGTCCTTCCTGGATATCAATGACCGCATGAAGGCGATACCCAGGGTTGGCAGCATGTCCTTTACCCCCGCCCCTCAATGACGCCCACCACAATCACCGAAGCAGAGACGCTCACCATCTCCCCCGTCTTCATCACCGTGCCTACGTCAACCACCTCCCTCCCCTTCAAGACAGCATCTGCGGTCACCGAAGCCTGATAACAATGTGTGTGTACAAAACGCAGCAAACTCTAACTGATATGTGCTGGGTCCAGGCTCAAGGGCGTATGGCACTCTCAACTCTTTCCAGGACATGCCGGGGCCCTGCCTGCCAGTAGCTTTGCCGATGTGTTGATAGGTAATAGATTAAGAGCGGTGAATCATCTTAGAAACAGGAAGCACTCAAACGTTTGTGTGAGTTTATCTAATTTAGCAGTGATTACATGTCAGCCACAGCTTGTCACAAAAAACATGACTGATAGTGTGTTTAACAAACTTAAACTAGCTTTATTAAATGTCAGGTCTTTGGCAGGAAAAACATTTTTAATCAATGATTTTATCACTGAGCACAATCTTGATTTTATGTTTTTAACGGAAACTTGGATTGAACAAAATAACAGTGCAGCTGTTCTTATCAAATCAACCCTTCCCAACTTTAGTTTTATGAGTCAGGAAAGAATGCATAAGAAAGGAGGTGGAGTTGCTATTCTGTTCAATGATTCCCTTCAATGCAGGAAGACATCTTATGGAAACTTTGATTCTTTTGAATATGTGGCCCTTCAGCTGAAATGCTCCTCTGAGCTCTGTTCCTAAATATCTATAGACCACCCAAATACTGTGCAAGCTTTTTTGATGACTTTACTGAACTGCTGTCTATAGTGTGTATTGACTTTGACCGTCTAGTCATTGTTGGTGATTTTAACATCCATGTTGACAACCCCCAGGACAGAGGGGCTAAATAACTGTTTTGTGTTCTTGATAGCTATGGACTGACTCTGACAATTTGACCCTGGAAACTACACAAAACTATGTAATAAATGTCATGACAAACCATCTGATTGGAAAAACTATTTATTCACTTAACCATGTCTGGACCTAACTGGCCCTAAATCCAGAAATTGGTCCATTAGGTTAATGATAAATAAAGACAGACCATGTTTACATGAATGCAGAAGCTGTATTTGATCTTTACCTGGTGCTGACCCTTGATTAGAGAGATATAGAGTGAGTAATAATAATATGGGAACATCAGTTTGACAACAAATGAGCAATTATATAAAATATTAATTATATTGTCTTTAAAATAGGCTGATAACACAGTATAATGTCAGCTCTGGTTCATTATAAATGTGTGGCTTCTCAACTGTAGAGAAGTAGACAATTTGTTGTTTGTGATAAAAAATCTGCAGCTTTGTATAGTTTCATTTGTTCTTTTGGGGTGGAGAGAAAATGTAAATATAAAAGAGTATCAGCAGCCAAGCAGTTGCAATTTGTTGTAACTCTATCTACTGGCCAGTAGAGGTCCCTGTATGTTAAATATTTGCTTGATGAAACTCTGCACACCTACTTTGAAAATATATATAACTATAAACCGTTTTTATTCCCTAAGATTCTAAATAAAAGAGTCTTAATGATTTTTATAAAGGAATATCCACTTGTATCTGTTATTATCTTGTTTTTTTTCAAAAGCCTCTCCGTAGTCTGTAAGCTATTTCCAACACAAACACCAAGGACAAGACTACAAGGATAGAGGGCAGAGAAATAGGTCACTTGTGCTTTATTACATACATTACATGTTATACTTGTTAGACGCTTTTATCCAAAGCGACTTACATACTCAATACTGTGGACAATCCCCACAGGAGCCATTTTGGGCGAAGTGTCTTGGCCAGGGACACTACGACATGCTGACTGCAGTGGGGTTTGAACCTGTGACCCCCTGATCCGAACACTAATGCATTTGTCCACTGCGCCACAGGCCTACATAAGATGATTATTTTATGACTTTATTGTAGTGTTGAGAGTGCAGGTAATGAAGTGAGAAGGACTACATGAAAGTTGAACAACAATGTGAGGGTTGATTACCAAAGTGTATACAAACCTGGGTTGTTACACTACCATCGTATTTGCCTTGATGATTTATACGATCCATTTTCACTTACTACTAACTAAGGAAGTGCTGAACCGCTGAACAACACAAAACATGAGGGCTTTTTGCAACCTTGGTTTAATCCAATTCAATCCATCTGTGATGTTTACTGGCGCATTTTTCATGTTAACAATTGAACACTTTTGGTAAATATCCACTATTTGCCTGACAACGATAAGCCTTTAAAGGGTCATGGCTAGATGGTCACCATGGATTTGGGAAACATTCATCAAATGGTCAAACGAGCTAAACGATACCCCTAGATCTAGGTTGAGGGTTTGCACTGATAATGAGTGGTATAAGGTTAGAAAAGGTTGTCTGCTAAATGGTAACTCTTGATCTAGCAAGTTTTGGCTAGACATTGACCTCAAATGGTTACATTTAGGACAGGTCATCACACACAAGCCGTGCAAAAGTTTAACGACAGTTTTCAAAATTCTATGAATAGCATCATGATTTTGCTGGAGTCAAGAGGTAACCGGTCTATAAAGATGGACGCCAACCCTGTGCCAGGTTCTGTTAGAGGTTTTTATCCGTTAAAGGGGAGTTTTCTTTGCTACTGGCGTTAATGGAGGAATTCTATGAAAATCATACGATACAGTCAATTATGACTTGGGGTCCGATTAGCAACGTTGACCAGAATGGAAGTCTGAGTTGGAACAAAGACTATGACCTCATTGTGTCACAAGTAGCAAGTTCACAAGCTAATTTTAAAGGTGGGGTAGGTAAGAATGGAGAAACCAGCTGGAGTGCGCTAGAATTTGAAAATACACAGCCGGAACAAATCTGCCACTTCCTTACAGAGCCCCTCCTCCAACACACACGAACGCGCACATGACCAATGAGGGCACGAGATAAGTTTGTGCACAGATGGAAGGCTGACAGGCAGGTAGGCCATCCAGTTATTTTAGCCGGGCCGGCTAAAATGATTGGTCGTGCTTTTTACAGCACCATGGCTTCCACAGATGAATTCTTTTTATGGATTTGTTGTCAAAGCACTTCAGATATTCATTGCTATCGGGATGTTAAGAGCATTCCATGGAATATAACAAAAAGTGTATCTCGAGCCGGTTTCTCAAACTTACCTACCCCACCTTTAAGCGAATAAAAAGCGTGGACGATAGCTGATGGGTTCCCAGTTTGAATTTGGATAATGTGTTATTTGTTTGCTCCACACAGACTGTTTACATGTTTGGCAAAAGCCTGCTTCAACATGATTGGTCAATACTACTCAGATAAAGAACATTCCAATTCCAAAATCTTATACCGTTACCTACAAGTTCTGCATTCATATTTTAACATCTATTTATAGAGGTTGGTGGTTTACTTTGTTGTATGTGGATCACGTCCTCCATATTCTCCATGCAGCCCAGACACTATCTGACCATACAATATCATTTATGATGTAACAGCTGTTGTTCTTTAACATTTGGTGTGGTGGGAGATTAGTGTCGGATGTAGGCTTACCTCTAGCCTGCCCTTTAATGCTATCAGCCACTGCCATCACGGCTAAACCTCTTGAATAATTAGGACATGGTTGTATTTAACTCAAGCCATACAAGTGCACACGTATTTGATCTGCACACTATCTGCAACAATGCAAATAAAACATCAGTAAACCATTTTGTACATGCATATCTAATCACTTCTGTATTTGTCTCAATGTACGAACCACTTACTGTAAATGGGTTTGAGTTTTTCACTTCAATTCAGTTTTTTGTTTTTGTTTTGGGCAGCTATTATTACTTCATGGGATACTTGCACAGCAACTTTCTTAATTGACTCTTGTTTAAAGTTTTATTACAGCAGTGGTCTTGGGTTTCGGGTGTGTAAGTCACATGTAGGATCAGTGCTTGTTTTCAAAGCACAGAGATCACGATCATATTTCAACGGCAGCATTGATTACCTGTGGCCTAAATTGGATCACACTGTCTCCAATTACACCAAGGTATTTTGAGGCTTGGTATCTTGAGGTCACCCACTTTTGAGGGTAGAAGACACCAAGGGCACTTCACTCTCTAGGATTCTGAACCGCTTAAAGAAAGAGAGGGCTGTGTTTGATGTCACTTATTGCTCTCCATGATTTAAGAAGGAAAATGTACACATAAAGGATGCTTTGCTGGTAATTTCAGCGAGGAGGCAACACTTTTTTCAACAGAAAGCCTGAGTTTTACTCCTGGAGGTGTGGAGTCTGTATAGGGCACTTGTAGGCAAATACAAATGGAGTTGGTTGTAACACGGGAAATGTAGGATTTGGCATGTCTAAAGATGTCACCCTAGGAGATGTCTCGGCCTCTGATAGTTTATGAAAATGAAAAAAAAGTTTCTCCTGTGACTCTTCCAACTTCATGAAGGGGCAGTTCTTAACATCTGGATTGTCTCTTTAATTAATGAAACTTAATGTTACTGTCTGTCAAAGCTCAACTTCATTTTTGGTCAAAATGCTCAAGTATGACACAATTTCCCCCTTATGATGATCATTTAATATAATACAAATGAAAATAATATGAATTAAAATGGAAATACAATTTTGGAATGGACTTAAACAAAAGCATGCCATAATCTTTAGAAACACACTTTATAAAAAAAGATTAAATAGGATACATAAAATGCATAACACAATATGGAAAACTAAAACTGAATGAATAATAATTATAATAATCCAACATAACACTGGAAACGTGATATGTTTTCAAGATAAAACTACTTAAAAACTGTGCATCACTTCACCATGGCACATTCTCTGAAATAACACAATGACTTAAGGGGTAAAAGTACTCCATTACAAGTACAAGGCCTGCATTCAAATTTTATTTAAGTAAAAGTGAAGCATTATCAGCAAAATGCACTGAAAGTAAAAGTAGCAATTATGCAGAAAAATGTCCATATGTGATTTACTATTATTTATTGACATAGGACATCAGGCCCGGACCGGCCTGTTAAGTGGCCTGCTGGTCTGAGGATGTTTTGTTTGTTTGTGAACGCAACGCTGCGCAAATGCAAACCTGGAAACACTCTCCTCAAGCTGAAATGACAATATAATCCCCTCCAATAAAACCTGGTCTCCTTTCCTGAACTACATTAAGAGCTTATTCTTCTTCACACCAGCCAACCAGACACTCCCCACTCCAATGGATCAACTCAGAGTAAGAATATAGCTCTGTTTTCATTTCCTTTCATTTTGTTGTCTTTTTATATTTATGTATATATATTTGATTTCTTTATTGTCATTATCAACATTTATTTGACACTTGTAGTTACTTTTTAAACAAATACATGTAATAATACAACACATGTATAAGAGGCATTCTACACAATACGTACTTTTTTACTTTAGACCAGGGGTGTCCAAACTACGGCCCTATAAGCCCACTTTCAGTCAATTCAAGTTGAAAATATGTTCTTCTAACAAATCTAAGTTAATAAGAAAAAAGCCCAATAACTTATTTACATAACAACCTTGAAATATACCCTTCCTATTTCCTCTCATGATAAGCAATCTAAGGCTTCTGTTTTAAGGAATGAGCTGCAAACAAAATGAATGAAACCCTAGAGCTGTCATGGCTGTTGTTGTGTCAAGCATAATTTACTTACATTTGATTGATTTTGCTAACTTATAACTTCACTTATGAGGCAATAAACCTGGCCTCTAGTGAGTGGCCCAGCCCTTCGAATATTTTTATGTGGCCCCCCTCAGTGAAAAAAGTGTGGACACCCGTGCTTTTACTAGTACTTTTAGCTAATAATACTTCTGTACATTTACTTGAGTAACATTTTTGATTGCAGGGATTTTACTTGTTACAGAATATTCCTAACTCTGGTACTTCTTCTTTCACTTAAGAACAAGATCTGAGTACTTGTTCCTCCTCTGCGTGCTTCTCCTGAGGATGTGTGGTCGGCAGATAACTCCCCTGAGTTAAAGTGGGCGGAGCCAGGGCAGCACAGGCATGAGTGAGAGAGAGGAGGGGAGAGCCAGAGATACTCTCCCTCTGTGCCCCGACACTTCATCCATGTACGCCTGATATAACACTGGACTACTTAGTGTTTTGCTCTTACGATGTCTGCCAGTGTCGGTCTGTGAGGAGGACTTGTCTCACGGTTATCCTGTTAGCTGCTTACTCCGGCTACATGGCCAGCTAGCACAACAAAGCTAACTGCTGTTAGCTTCTGGCTTCATCTCACCCGTAGCCGGTGAAGTGAAGAGTCGAGAAGGGGAATGGCAAGAGTTTGCTCGGGTAGCCCTTCCAGAAGAAACAACGACTAACCAGAATCAACCAACCTCTATTTATCTACTTATTTGAATCACCGGTAAGCACCAGTTATATTATTTATGTCAGGTTAGCAGCTTATTGTATAAATTGACGCTAGTTTGCCGGCAAAGTCTCAATTAGCACACATTGTTATTATGTGTAAGCTAACGTTAACAAGTCGGCGTGGCAAATGTCGTTATCCCCTGTCATAGTCGTTGAAATAATAACACGTCTTATTTAGTTTAATTGTTAGCCATAAAATGTAAAGATTTCAACATGTTATTTGTACGGGTGTGTTTTAGTTTGAACTGTTCAACGTTACAGCCGGTTCCAGTTGACAGTTGGTGTCACTTAAAGTCCCTAGAACCAGAGTGGAAGAAGTACTCAGATTACTTACTTAAGTAAAAGTAGCAATACTACAATGTTCAAACTCTGTTACACGTTAAAGTACTGTATTCAAAATTGTACTAAAGTAAAAAAGCATTAGCCTTTAAAAATACAAAAGTATTTGTATTTGTCCAAAGTAAAAACACTCGTTACTCAAAATGGCCATTTTAAGCACCAGATGTTTAAAAAATGTGTTTAATTATTGATGGATTAATGTGTTCATCACGTTAATGTTGTACTTGGTATGAATTGAGTTTATATTCATTACTTTACTTATTAATGGGTAGCTCAACCTGTACAATACATTATAATTTGACATTTTGTGTCGATTTCTATATAAAGTAACTCCAAATAAATCTGCAAAGTAACTAAATATATAACAAATGTAATGGATTACAAAGTAGAGTATTTCCTTACAAAACGTAATGTGAACATTACGTAATAATTCAAGTAAATAACAAGCACCTCAATTAAATTACAGTACTTGAGTAAATGTAATTAGTTACACTACGCCACTGCCTAGATCGCATAATAAAGTAATTATCTTGTTTTGACGTGTCTTTGAAGTTGCTGACAGATCCTGAAGCATGACGGTAAATATGTATTGCAGTTAGTTGGATATAGAGTAATACTGTGGTTTGTTTTTATTCTGTTTGTCCTAGCCCGGTTGTTATTAGTCTTCCTGCCCAGGGGCCTCATTTATAACGCCTTGCGTAGGATTCACGTGGGAAGGTTGCGTACCTAGTACAAAGCAACAAAATAGGTAACAGGGTGTTTCTCAATCGCGAGGATGTCACTTCCTTCAGAAACGAAGCAAGTATGCTTCCAAGCCACAGCTTCGGAAAACGAAGAAGAATGGAACAGGCTAACAAGTGTGCCACTCTCTCTAACGGTTTCAACATAAACTACCGAAAATAAATACCTCGCAATGTTTATCTAATTATGAACTTGCTTTACTTTCACGGAACACATTTATGGTGGTAACAAATTTACCAACACATGTTCTACGCCACTACATACTTACATTTCAATGTGTGCTGCGTCGGTTCAGCCATTCTCCACAAGGGTTTTTGAAATTGGTCCGTGCTCAAAGCATTGTGGGGATTTTAAGGACGCGAAGTCTACCCATGTGCAGCCTCGACATTTCCCCCAAAACAAGGACGCGGCCTCGGTGGAATTCCAAGTATACTGGAGATTGGAACAGTCCTTCGGCGGCACTCGATGACGTAGCATCCTTGAAATATTGGCTTGGAAGCCAGTATCCTCGAGATTGAGAAACGGCCAGTGTCAGATTTTGGTTATTTTTGGGGAGGTGGAGATAAATCATATTGTTTGGTGGATGCAGTTTGAACCAGAGTAGCAGCATGGAGGTCGGATCGTCACCAAAATAAATAAATAAGTGGTCCGAAAAAGGTTCATGACAAAAAAAATACACATAGCCTTCCTCAGGCAGTGTGTTTGTACCGGGGACTGGAGACCCCCCCTTGATGAGAGACTGTAAGAAGTGATCGGGGAATCCCTCCGGAGTGGAGTCATGACGTCTGGATCTGAATTATGTTTTGTATTTGGTGGTTTGTGTCCCAGCTTTCGATCAGCAACTATATATCCATAATCCACCAGTTAAAGGAAATACAACTAATGTGTTGTGTTATATTAGCTGTACAATTTACCACATGGTGTTCTTAGTTTCCATGCCTCCTGTGTTTTACGAGCGACTTATCAAGTAGGCGGCGAACGGCATAAAACATGATTAAACGTGATAGTATATAAAACCATGCTCGTATCAACAACCTATAGAAATGCAACACGGCGTCAGTTTAGACGTAACTCTGTCCTCCTGCTTACCGCATCATTTATGAGAAAACATTTCATAACATTAACACAACATATTCGAGGTGGTTTTCAATAACATATCCGTATTTATTTATTTCTCCAAGTTATGTTTTTGTGTGCACTGAGGAGTCGCAAACAGGCGTTTGTTTAATCATTTTAAGATTGGCTTTAATCAATGTTTGAAAATGAATTCTTCATATATGATAAATGAGAGGTAACATTTTATTTATGGTATTATTTCCACATATTTCTCTCCATTCTTCCTTCTGCCAACGGTGTCGCAGTTTCTCGTCTCTCCCGTTTTTGTGCTTAGTGCGTACGCATGGGTTAGAGTTTGCGTGGAGGACCGCACGTTTTCCCGTCAAGTTAGTATTTTATAAATCACAAACTTTGCGTAGAAACTGGCGTACGCCATTTTTTTTTTTAGCGTATATCCCTTTATAAATGAGGCCTCTGATCCTTCTGTAAGTAGTGCTGGGACTTTAGCTCACCCCCTACTAGCAACCATGTTCCTATCACTGCATTGCAGGAGTTACAGACATGTATCCGCATGCCGAACAAACAAACATGAAATTCAAGCCCACTTCTGGAAATATTCAAGGAGTGAGAATAATCTTTGTTTCATCACCACTTTGTGTTATTCAATAAAACACGCGTCTTAACTTATGTGCAGGTGACTAGTATTCCCTTAATTCACACGTTTCATCTTTAGCCTCTGCTCCAGAATCTGCCGTCTACATTACAAAGATTAAGCACCACCTTTTTTAGTTATCATAACGTAGAGTGTTTTTGTGTGTAGCTGCGACCTGAGGTTCTGCAGAGACAGTAGATGGACTAAGCTTAGTATGTTCCCATTAGTGTGCATTGACAAGCCTTTGCAGTGGCCTCTGTTTGATGAGTGGGGGGGGGGGGGGCTGCTGCATCCATTGATCAGTGACAGTCCCCTTCTGCCGCCCATCACTGTACATCGTTTTCTAGTTCTTCGGGCTGCCTGCCAGAACACAAACGCACACACAAGCACCTGGCATCATTCAAGCAGCCAGCCAAAATGCACATTAACTTAATTACACACTAAGTTTACTGTTCTAGGGCCAGATGCTGTCATATCGCACTCAGCGCACTTATTGTGATGATGCCAGAGTGAGTGAAAGGCAGCCTTTGATGTGATCATTGCTCGTACTTTCTTCTCTGATTTCTTCCTTTACCTGTTCAGGTTGTCGGTGTCACTGTAATCCCCACCATGGTGCAGAAGTACCAGTCGCCAGTGCGGGTGTACAAGTACCCCTTTGAGCTGGTGATGGCGGTAAGTGTCTTCACCTGTATTTACAGTCAACTCCGTCCAAATGAATATTGCATGTGGAGGATTCAGAGTTATGTAATGCTGGTGTGTGTGTGGGCGCTTCAGAGGTCACCCCTGGAAGGTAGTCATCTGAATCACACACCGTGCATTTGATTCTCATAGTCAGACTTATTGTTTCCACATCACTATTCTAATGTCCACAACGAGTTCAAGTCTTGGCTACTAGCTGTACTGTCAATGTTGTGTTAGTGATCTGCATCACCTGCGGCAGCACTACCAGAGCAGCTCCTGATAACAGTGACATTATAAGCCTACGGAAATATTGAAGGTTCATAGATTTTTTAAATAAACCTTGTACAGACTGCATTTACATGTTATGATGCATTCCTCATAATGAACACATCTTAAAATCAGAATAAGAATTCACAGTAAATATTAAAAAAATATAACGAAAACTTTTAACCCACAATTGAATCAACACAGCAGCGATTATACTGACACACGGTGCTACATTTAGTTGATTAAAGGGCCCTATTATGTTGTTCAGGTTCATATTTGTATTATTACAAATATGAACAATAATGTAGGATTACCTGTTTATTGTGCAGCCCTACATCACAGAAACATCTCTGATTAAAGAAACAAATGTGGAGCTGTCTGTGTTGCTTCCTTCTCAGACAGGCCTGTGATTAAGCAGGTGTGTAAATCAAGAGGTTATCGCTGCATGGCACACACCACTATTCCTCACGTGTGCTGCTGAGGTGACCTACTCTGTGAGGCACTGAGATCTGCTTGCTGAGGTGACCTACTCTGTGAGGCACTGAGATCTGCTTGCTGAGGTGTGAACGCGTTGTTCTAGGCTTCGGCACACAGCATCCGAATATACAACACAAATATAAGTTCCACTGAAGATTGGTGAAAAAAAACCATGTGCCTTGCATGACATTTAGCGGCCGCCTCGTTTCGTGTTGTTTTTGAGTCATGAATGTTGAGTTTAGAGAGTTACTAGAGATAGAGTTACTGCAGTGTTGTCTTTTCATGATAACAATGGATCAGGAAGACAATGAGAGAGAATGGATGTTCTTCATCTGTTCCCACCTTTTCACTGTACTTTTCACTCTGGGTAAAAGAAAGGTGACGAGCCATAATTTGCTTCATGACCTATAATCTCACAGTGAATGGATGGTTTACTCAGCAACGTGTTGACCTCAGTAATGTGGTGTGTTAGCGCACGCCTGCAGAGTCATGGCCTGGTTATACGACTGAATTTCAGCCAAAAATGCAGTCATAATTTTCAGCAATATGGCTATGCTTCCTTCATTCATTAAATGGCATCCGATAACCAGGAAGTCACTTCCTTTGAACAGAATATCATGTTTTTCTTTCTGTTTCCTCTAAATGGAAATCAGCTCTCTCCACCAGCAGGATGCAGGGAGACTAAATCTTCTTAGCACAAGCTGGATTGAGCACTGGGCAGATGTCTATATATAGAGGGCTGGTCCCTACACCTGGGTGTATGCATGCAGCGGAAGTGAACAGTAATTAAAGCAAAGCAGATTTACAGGACTTGTAAGCTGGAGATGACCCACCTTGTGTTTTTTGTGGAGATGCGACAGGCTTACCTTTCAGCACAGGGTGATTTTAAATCTAGTCCAGCAGCAAGATAAAAAGGTGTGCTTTGTGATGTGTTGAATATAGGTTAAGAAACAAGCAGTGTGATCCACATGTTTTTATTTCCTAAAATGTATAGCCCAGTCAGTTTGGTGCATTTGGAACTTTTCTCCCTTCTTGTGACTTTTCCCCTCAGTGAGTATTTTTTCAGACGCTGCAGCACAGACTTAATAGTGCGTCACAACCTTGCTCCTTCTTTGTATTGAAAAGCGACAACATCTTCCCCCCTCTACCTTCCTCTATAGCTGCTCAGTCACCATTGCAGCATAGTTGTGACACACTGTCCTGCGCTAGTGGGAAACTGAAATATTTGCCTGTAATGGCTTCTCTCTTTCGTCTGGGGGTGGATCATAAATGACATTTTGCTTTGAGGAATTTGATGTTCTCTTTCCACTTTACTCTGTTGTTTGGGTACAGTGATTACTTTTAAATACCCTCTACATTCCCCTGATAAAGCCTTTAAATGCATTTGATTTTTTTAGATATAAGAAATGATATCCCCTCTCTTGGCCTCAAAGAGCCACTCAGCTCACTGACAGGTGCTCAAAGTATGTCGACCTCCAGCTAATTCTGCTGCTGCTGTGGCTTGAGTGTACTGTTGCATAAGTCATGCTCGGATCTCAGATGCCCTTCAGCTGTTTTTGTTCTGCAGCAGTTACTGTACACAGCTTTAAACATGTTATTCCCATTTTGTCTACTTGCTCAAAGTCTATTTTTTTCTTTCTCCTATTAACATTGTTTTATGTAATAAGTTAACATAGGATGAGATAAACTTTCATTGATCCCCATAGAGACATTTAGAAAATCAATAAAGAATCAGAATCAAGTGTATTGCCAGTTACGTTTACACAAACAAGGAGTTTGCTTTGGGGTCTGGTGGTGCTAACAATAACAGTTTAAGAAAATAGGTTGCAACAGTAGGTCAAAAATATAAAGATAATAAAAAGAAATACTTTTTAATTATTATTACAAAATAATAAAGAGAAGTATTTTCTCACCATTTACATTTAAATATACACAAGAACCTTAAACGCTAAGAAATACTAAAACACATAGGAAAATGAATATATGGCAAACTACAGTGTATTATATATATCAGTGTGCAGAAATGTGCATAATAATGTTTGTGGGGTGGATAGAAAGTCAGTGTCAGTGGGGGGGCCGGGCCGGTAGCAGAGGGGAAGAAGCTGTTCAGGTGGAGAGAGGTTTTGGTCCTCCTGCCAGAGGGGAGGGGGGTGAACAGTCTGTGTCCAGGGTGGGAGGGGTTGGCCTCTATCTTCCCTGCCCGCTTGAATGGTATCAAATAAATATGGAAAAATCCTGAATATTAACTTTGTTATTATATCATTGAAATTCCTGCTTTTCACTTCAGCCCATAAATGTCTCCATTTTTCTTTCTCGTGAGTGCCTGATGGGTATTGCACATTTCCACTCAATAACCGCTTTTAAATAACAAAAAAGTCCTAAGTTATTTGTAATATCTTTATCCCTTTTTAAAGTAAGTGAAACTGTTGTTTTGCCCACATCCGGACGCCAGCCAACTCAATTCCTAATGGAAACGCCTGCTTGGGCCTTATCGATGCGGCAGGCGTTGAAAATCAACAGCTACTCCGATCACTCCATGACTCCCGAGACTCCTATCTTTTTTTCTTCAATCACCTTCAAGATTGGGCATGTGAGTTATAGAGGTGGCAGTATTACTTGCAATCAAGTTGACACAATATATAAACATAACGAAAGAAAACATTTTTGAATAATAGAAAACAGCAGCCTTGAATTACCGGGTGGTGTTGCTTAACTTGTTTAGACTGTTTGCCTTTGTTTACACGCCATACAAATCAACTGAACAGGTTTTTACATGACAGTTAATCAAAGAGTCCGCTGTAAAGTGATTTATTGCAGAAACACCCGATGTTGAGGATTGCGTGTCACTTAAAGAGGCCAGCTCCTGATAGTACTGACTAGATTAGGATGGCGCCAGAGTGAAACCCACACCACAGCACCTTCAGTGTGCACCCTAATAGGAAACCCGGGACTTCCTTTGTAGATACTGAGGTGCAGATGGATGAGACTTTTGACCGCAAGCACACAAACGCGTTATCATTGATCTTGATGGACTTGTTATTGCTTCACAACAATTTTTTGGTTGTTGAGAGGTTTGGAGTATCACTGATGAAAGGAAGTACAGCAGCGGCTGTCTCTCAGCCCTTGATAGGGCTGCTGCATCTCAATAACAGGAAATGTAAGTGTTGTGTTGCTGCTGTTATCGCAGCGGCGCAGTCCCAGAGCCTCTGGTCTATCCTCGGGGGTGGCAGAGGAATTTCAAAAGCACAAAACAATACCCCTCCTACAGTTGTTTCAGGCCTGAAGGGACAGTTGCTTCTGGGACCACTGATGAAGAATGACTTCAGTAGCACTGAGCAGCACTGCCTCACCCTGGAATAACTTGATGCTTAAAAGACAGCTCTTTCCCTCATCCACCAGACATATATGTATGCTGCAGAGAGAGGGTATTAAAACAAGTCAATCAAAAACGTTCTTAGCTTATCCCCCTTTGTAGCTTTGGCCTTGCCCCTGTCCCAGAGAGTTTTCACAGGGGAAAGAACAGGATGTGCCCTGCTAGTGTAATGCCTGCTGCTGGAGAGCGAGTTTAAAAGAGTCTTGTAAAGCAATCATGTGTCATTGCTAAGAAAAACCTTGTAAAACGCACGATCAGAACAGATATTGTTTAGTAATTAGAGAACACAAAATCAAAGGATAAGCGGGACTTAATATATTAAACAGAAATGGGGAAAAAAATGCACAAAAGGGAGTATCATAAAAAGTAGAGGCAGAGGTTGTTAACCACTTATTAAGCTGGCCTCTGGGCAACAAGCATGTTTTTTTATATTCTTTTAATTTGAATGTTTTCCTCTGTGTAATATAATGATATTATGGATCTTCTTTATAATAATGATAATGACGCGTGTATTTATTAAGTGTACCTGTGAATGGTTTCTCCCAATCAAGTCATCTGAAGAACCTCTATAAATGAGCCAGTCTTCAGTCCGAGACAGAGCGGTGAACCTGTACAGAGAGGGGTGAACACCTACATGCTGGCTACTGTTCTCTTGTGGTGTTTTTGAAATAAAGTCACCATGGTTTGCAATTCTACCTCCTCTCGTGGTCGATTCTTTCCCTGGAAATCCAGCCGCAAAAGGGTCGCTGTCTCACACTCTGTTTGTACACTTTCTGTTTTCACCTCAGGTCAAAGAAACGCTTGCGGCTCCGTGTGTACGCCATATACGATCATTTCCTGAAAACGATGACGCCATAGCCCCGCCTCTCCCCACCTCTCCTGCTCCCTCCCGCGTCATTACTGATGCGTTTCGACAACAACAACAATGGCGGATCACAGGGTTGCGTTCGTTCCCCCAACGCTACTGACCATGATACACATTTTAGTGCAAAATCTACAGCTCCTCTACCACAACCATCAGCAACAATAATAATATAATAATAATCGTCATCGCTCTTATTCGCAGCTTTTGGTGTATTTTGTGGCGGAAGTACAGCGCCACTTACAGGCCCGGCATATGTACTACAGCGTGTCCAGTGTTTTCGAGAGTTTTCGTGTGGACGGACACGTTTCTTGAACCGTTTCCGTGTGGACGGAAGACTTTTTTGAAAACGACTAAGGTTCATTTTCGTCTCCGTGTGGACAGGGCCTGACTGGAACCGGTTGTTTGATCAGGAACAAGTTGTTACCAAAGACTTATTAACGAGGCCCTGGTGTATTACTGAACATTATTTGTTTCCTCTAACCCAGGGTTGCACAAACTGTTCTGTCACAATTGTGTAATTGTATAGGTCAAAAACAAACGGGGACAAGCAGTGAAAACGAGGTAACGGAGGGGTCTGCGATTCTTATACAATACACTGTTTGTCAAATTCAGCAAATTTCTCATCACGGGCCGCTAGCTGTCCCTTCTGTATGTGTACCAAAAAAAAGAGTGTGTGTACACAGAACTGGCTTTGTAAATAAAGTGTTTGGTAGAATTTGTTTTTGTTTGAAGCTTCTATGCAGGTTTTCGTTTGACATTTGACCGTACGTGCTTTTCCTTAATTTGTGAGCGATACATCGACAGAGCAAAGAAATGTTTCATAGAGATAAAAATATTGATATTGAACGCAAAAAAAATATGGATGCTGAATATTGTATGAAAACACATGTTGGGAATTTTGAAAATGATGACATCCATCTTATTTCAATATATTCAGATTTAAATGTCCATATAGCATGAGAACAACGTTGGCAAACCACTTAAATGTTTAGAGATATCCAACTAAAAGCACTCGGCACAGCCACATAAAATAGGTTGGAGCACTCCGGAAAAGATGCTGGAACTAAGAAAAAACCTTATTAAGAGTTTGAACAAAAAAACGTTCTCAGCCTTATCTGTTAAGTGGTCATCACATGACTTATGATAGTTGGTCGGAGAAGTCATGTTTGAAGTTTTGGTACTGTGTTCAACTGAATCACCAGCTTTGTGTCAATTCATAGAAAACAAACCTTCCAGATCTTTCTTTTGATTCCTGTTGCTAGTGTCTGTTATGCTGCTGCCCTGACCTGCATTTAAGTTTAGTTTCTGTTCCTATATTCTGAAAAAAATGTGTCTCGTAAGGAAATGCTTCATTCAATCTGAGCCCCAATCATGTAAATAAGGACATTTTATTCTAAGAAGCACATGTGTCTGATATATGCATATCCTTGTGTGTTTGACCTGTTGGTCTAACAGCACCAACACCCAGCTATTAGCAGAGCTCATGTTACCAGGTTTGATTATATTCTAGTTAAGGTAACCACTTGGGAGCCCACATCCTTTCCATCTGCTAATTCTGGCCTTGTTGCACCACGAACTACTTTGAGCTCCTTGTTCCTCCTACAACCTAGAATATGTGGGTCATCCCGCACCTTTTCCAAGTGTCGGAACGCCAACACTTTGTTTAGTGCACAGTAAACGCAGACCAGCCGGTGTTTCTAAACTTGGTTCGTCCTGCTGCCTGCCGCCTTTATTTCCGTCTAGCCTGGCTAAGCGCTGAGTGGCAGTGCCAGGTCGACATTCTATCCCATAATGTCCTGACCCACTTATGGCCCGGTCTGGTTACCTCTTTTGCAACCCAGTTCTATGGCACATCAGCATTACTCTTTTGTCTTAATCCAGCTGTCTGCTTTTCTGTCGCGTATAAGACCCAATGTTCTCATGTGTACACGCGTGTACTAGTTCATCAAAAATCTTCACTTGCCTGGACAGAGAAATGGCGTTGTTTTATTCATTTTTTTTGGGAAAGGCAGCGTGGGTCATTAAAAAAAGAGAACACGGATTAATAGAAAGATAACACTTCGCTCATATTACTCATTCAGACTGAGCTCCTAAAGGGAGATTTCATGTGATGAATGAAAGTACGCCGGCTGCAGTGAAATGTTTGCTGACCTAGCTGTTTATGCATCATTAGCTTGTTGCACCTGTCTTCTGAATGAATCTGTCACAGCTCTGCCCGCAGTGTCTAATTCACTTACTCGGCTTGATGCTGTTTGCCAAAAAACAATGAAGAGTTATGACCCGCTACGGGGAAAGGAGCTTAGGATCCAGCGCGCTGCTTCAAGCGCCATTAATAAGGGACCATATCATCCCCACCATGTGACTCTGGGAGCCTATGAGAAAAATCTGGAGCCCGTTTCATTCACTGATTCAGTCATTCACCCTCTTTCCTGCTGCAAGGTCGAGATGCTGCCCCAGCATCTCCCCTCCCCCACCCTGCTCTGCCAGACACAGATAAATGTGTACGCACATACTCTTACACAATGACCCTTTAGCGTGTTTAACAGCCTGGCAATGGCTAGTGACTCAGATCTATGCAGCAGAATTGTGACGTTATTAGGAGTGTGTACAGTATACTGTGACAGTCTATGCATGTATGTGTATGCTTTCATACATTTTTTTATGATAATATTTGGCTTGATTTTTAGGGTTGAAGCTCTTTTTTTCTTTTGTGTTAATGTCTATTAATGCTGGGGCTGCCTTTTTGTTTTGAGTGAAATTATGGGGGAAATTACGTTTTATTCAGAGTTTTTTTTTCCCACTAACGCAAGGTAACACTACCTTCCATGAGTTTTTTCATACGCCACAGTGTGAATTGTAGGTGACAAACAAGCCACATACATTGTCTCCATGTTGACTGCCAGTGTTCAACATTCACTGGAAATATTCTCAGAAATCTTCAACAGCATTTACACTAACCGTTAAACACAAGTTTCCTCACATTAATAAAACCGTCAAATGTTGTCCTAGTGTTGGCAGAACAGTGGCTATGCTTTGCCAGCACCTCTCTTTCCTTTACTGTAATGCAGGATATAAATATTGCTGCAGTTTCCAGTAACTAGTAACCTAGGAAGAATTCTAATCCTGGAATGGTTTGTTCCTGTTTGGAGAACAGTCATGATGGGCTGTGCAGTTCATCTTAAATGTTAAACATATATTGCTACAGCGGTTGTCGCATGTCATACAATGCCCAGTCACACTTTTTTCAAACTAGCTACATTTGCTGGAAGTTCAACTTTTAAGGGGCTTATTTTAAATCCATTAATTCTAAGTGTGTTTAATAACAGATGCCTTTAATCATTTCTGAAACTAGAATCATTCACAATTGGGACTTCTGTTCGTAATTCTCCTTCTATTTTAGTATGTTTTGTATTGTCAGCAGCATTTGTTTGTACAAGGCAAGTCTTCAGACTTCAAATCTTGTCTTCAGTCATCATGTGGGAACATCGTTGTTCCAGCAATTCCTTTTTTGAATGAGCTGACAGAGTTAAAGCTTAATCTTATGTCTCAGTAAGCCTTATACTAGAAAATATGTATATAATCAGCATTACTGTGATCTACAGATGGCTATCCTGCTGCTTTTGATTCCCTGGTGCGCACGCACATATGTCCAGTCATGCATGTCTAATCTAGCACTGCAGTTTAGCATATTGCACGGCCCACCAAATATTTCGGACCTTACATTTATATAGGGGCTGCGATGGGCTGATTCTGTGTGATTGTATGGTTTAGAAACTGAATTGCATTTAACTACAGATTTGAGACTCTGCCAAGAATGAAAACCAGATATCTGACTGCATGTTAATGTTTAAATGTCAAACACAGGTTTAATGCATGTTAGTAGAATGATGTCATGTGTGCCTCTCCTGTATGAATGTTTGTTGGGCTATTCTTGCAGAATAAGAGCAAAATCCTAGGACTTCTTAAGTAAAAAGTCTTAAAAGATAGGGTTGTTCCGAGCAGTTCTGCCATTACAATGCACACTGTAGCAGTGAGATGACTGGAAGGAGAGGAGTGGGTGGTATGGCATGCAGAGACCAAACACTCTATTGTTGCACTCTCCAATCAGCAGCTTGTTCTCCTTCCCACCCAACATTCACCTACGCCCGATGCTTTGTGACCTGATGGGTGGAGAACTGTTTAACCCTGGGGAAACCTTGACATACATCTTTTCAAAAAGATGTTTTGATGTGATGGCAGTTTAAAATCATGAATATATATTTTCATAAATGGTTTAATATGTTGAAGCACTTAACAAAAGCAAGTGTATTTATACAGTACTATATCAACACTGGAGCCTTTGTCCCCGTAGAAGCTGTTCAACTGGTTGGGCCGGCCATGGAGAGCACGGATACATTACAGGAGTGGTTTACCTACAAACACTCACTCGGGCAGCTCCCTATTGAAAAGCTCACATTCATGTCAATGGGTGTTTAGTCATAGTGAAACCCGTCTTTGTAAAGCCTAATGGACCCAAGTGAGGCCCCGCTGCTTTCCATTGTTTGAATGATAATGAGACCCAGCTGCAAATCCTTTTGATAAATCAATAGTCAGAAAATCCCTGGTAAATATTGACTGATCTCAAAGACGTGTTAAGTGACAATGACTCAAGTACCAGATAAATGATGTCCTAAAAAAAGCCTGGAAAATGAAATTAGATGATTCATACAAAAATGATGATTATCCGTGGTGTTGTTTTAAGAAGCGGAACACCAAACCTGTTGTATTAAATAAAATCTCACGAATGGAAATATAGAACTCAACCACAGAAACAATTGATCTGTTTTTGGTTTGACTATTATACAAAGGGTGAGACCGTTTCTTCCTAGAACAACTAGTACTTTGATAAACAAGTGTAGCCTGTCTGAATTGAAACCTGCTATTTGCTCTGAATAGGTATATCTTATGTAATTTATTAACACCTGTGTTTTTTTTCACATTTCCCTGAGCATTTGAGTGAGTTTAGCTGAATTTCCAAGCTGCCTGCTCAGTAACTTTCCTCCTGCTCTCCCCGAATCCTTGTCGATGATCTAGTTTGGAGTTTATAGCTTGGCTCTCTGAAATGAAAACCAGGAGGAATGTTCCTCCTCTTCACGTGCTGTTCTGTTAACCAACTCCTTTCTAACCTATTCACCTCAAATTATGTAAACAGATGCCTGCGAGGCCTTTTGCGTCACCCCCTATTATTTTCAGAAGTGAGTTGTATGTCTGTGACAATCAGTCTCATGAGTGAACATGACACTGTGTGTCCTATAGCAGCACTCGCTTATTAATCATTAGGCATTATAGTCTCTCAAATGTACTTTTTAACCCAATTGACAGTTTTCTAACATCTACTTTGCAAGAAACATGTGACTGGTCTAGTGTGCAGGGCAGAGTCCTTTTTTTATAATGCTGTTTCTCAACCCCTGTAATGTTGTTTGCAACAGGAACCAGGGTTGCCTGAGGTGGTTTGTCGGAACTAATGATTTTTGCCTACAAGCGTTGGTTAAATGACGTCACACCCCCACCAGCAGCAAACACTCAAAACTAGCTTGGTAGTATCTGACGTCAACGGTGGTGTGTATTTGTAATACAAAATGTATTGGGTCATTGGCGGAAATATATGAGAGCAGCTTCAGAGAAAACCTTTCGCAGCTAACAACTGAGCTATCCAGTGGCCCCAAACTCAACTTTCTGACCGTTATAGCAATACATTGGATATTGCTATAGTTCGCATTTGGACACACTTATGCAACCAAACAGGAAATGAAAGTACAGAAATATATAAGACACAGCAATGCTGAAATGTTAAATATGTATTTTGAGTGTTTTATGGGGGATATTGCAGGTATCTTTTCATGCCAAAAGAAAAACTGATTTTAAGTTGGGATGAGCACTGACTGAGCTCCACTGCAGCTTGTAGTCAATGTCAACAGAGAACCCGATACTAATCCTGTCACTTGGGGGCCTATAAGAGGACATTTCTACTAATCTGTTGCAAAAAAGTGCCTTTAGCCAGTCAGCCTGGTCTCAACGCATTTATTCTGATTAAGGAACCGTTAAAACGTGTCAGCATTCAACTATCTTTTGGTTGCTGCTATCTATATGTCCTGCTTGCTTGCAATGTCCCTTGTGTATTTGTACACTACTGATTCCATTGCTTTGAACAACTGTATGTCCTTTTCCAATCTTTAATATGCCCTCCACATAATTTTCATTATCTCCAGAGATGGTTCATGCTACCAAGGAAGTAGTGTTTTCCAATTGATATTGGTCCCAAGAAACCTATAGGCAGAGGGTTTGTATTACCCATAGTTGATTGGTCCTCACCTTATTTTCATGTTTGACAGTAAGTGGTGTAGTAATGCGTATTTCTGTAGGCAGACCCGGAATTTAGCATGGCATGGGATTTGTCCAATGGAGTTTGGATTATTGCAGAAAATAAGAACTGCAGCAAACACACATTAATGATATTTAAATGCTTTGTTCAGCAGGATATTCTCCACATATTGACCACTTTTATAATAGGGAAATGGAACTAAAAGTAACAAAAACAAAGTATGTTTTTAGTCTGGAAGCTACAGGAGAATGGGCTTGTCTAACAAAAACTGAGTAGCCTTGTGTGCCACGTTGTTTTGGGCTTGTGCTGTTGAAATACCAGAACCTTTATCATCAAGTTGGTGCATGTCATTCCGTGGCGTTTTATGGTTCTTGTGAACAGCTGTATATTGGTAGAAACATTGCACAAGAGCTATTGTTATGTTACCAAAGAGTTGCCTTTGGGAAGGGTGTTTCTTTAGTTCCATCCAATTCAGTGCAACCATTTTGTGGTACAGTATTGCAATATATTGGTCGACTCCCTCCGACACACATCTCTTACCACAGTCACGTTTCTGTCATGCCACCTCAATGTGCAGTAACAGAATGCTTAATATATAGACAGAAAACATATTTTGTATTCTCTATTGTAAATATGGAACTTCTTCTTTCCCATGAATCTGTTATCTTATCTCGTATCTCTCTATTCTCAGTGTTGTGGCTCGTCTAGTATTAATATGACTCGGCAGCATTGTAACTAGTAACCTGTTTATTATACTTGCCAAGTAGATTGATACTGCTACTTAGTACTACAAGTTCTCAAACATGTTCTCTCTGAACCCTTTAAAGCAGGGGTGGGGTACCTTTTTCCTCTCAAGGGCCATTTCAATTTTTTCAACATCCTCCGAGGGCTGTACAAATGATTGACCTCTGCTTAAAAACACTAAAATCACAGCCCATTCATTTCACCTTTCTTTCATGCTGTGCAAAGAAAAAGCAACCTCTTAATCCAGATATTTTACCATGACTCGTGCCTGCATTCACGTGCACGGTTGTGGCATGACCACCAAAACAGAAAGATGATTTAAGTGGGGGGGGATGCTGTTGAGGGATGTATCCATACATCTATGGAAACATCCCTCAACACCCATTTGAAACAGAGATGAAAGCAGATTTTATTTTTTCTTTATGGATATTTTACAAATCACTCCCCTTTCAAACTGTATTCTTTTACTGTCATATAGTATTTTATACCTGTTTACTTTATTCTCTTGTTTTTTTTACAACTATAATGATCATATAAAGATGTGCCTTTACCTCACTGGTTGTAGAAAAAGCTTCTTATATTCGTTAGCATAGCTAGCTAACCAGATGCTAATAACAACAAAGTTATTGACTGTATGATCAGGATGACAGATGAACAGATCGCCACTGGGCTTTCAACTAAAGACACAGCCAAGCAAAAACTGCAGCATGTGTACGGCTCCTTATGGGTTCTGCACTTTTTGGAAGTGCCGGAGCGACGTTCTGGTGCTCTCCGTCAGAACTACACCACTGTCAGACGAGACATATACCACGTGATGACACGTTAGGCTTGTTCAAGGACCCTGACCTTGGCCAGGAAAAACAGGCACTCGCTTGTTTAATTCCTTTGCGGTCTAGATTTCTTTCATTTTTTTCTTTTTTGCGTGTGTTTTTAAATTACCTCGAGGGCCATACCAAATGCTCTGGCGGGCCATATACGGCACGGAGGCCGGAGGTTCCCCACCCCTGCTTTAAAGCAAATGCAGGTCAACTACTGACACACCTAGTGCAAGCACATTCCTGCTCATCTGTGTTGTTTGGTATGAATGTTACTTCTTGTGGCCTTGTTTTCTTAATTGACATTAGGGTTAGGTGATTTAATTATATATAATGTGTGACAATATAGTTAGTTGTGTCAGACATGTTAACATACCTGCTTATCTTTTTATTGTATATGTCTTGGTGTAGAGAGGACCAAGACATTCATTATTACAAACCAATAAGCCTGACTGTTTCAGGGCAAGGTTGGAGTTTTTCAATGTTTTTTTCTTCAATTTGATAACGTAGGCTACGTTGATTTTAAAGCAGCAACAAGCAACTATTTTCCCTGTCAAATAGTTGCTTGGTTGGTAAAACAAACATAAGAAAATAATGAAACATTTCCATTACAATTGACCTAAGCCAGAGCCATTACATTTCCCAACGATTTTAAACGTATATAAGTACAACACCGAGAAAAGCAACAAATCCACACATTTGAGAAACTACAACCAGAGAAAAAGTGCTGATTAACAATGTTAGTATCTCAATCAACTAATCAATTCAGGTCACCCTTGAAAAAGAGATCTTTTGATCTCAAGGGGCTTTCACCTGGTTAAATAAAGGCTACAAACAAATTCATTGACTCATATTTTCAGCAGTCCTTGATTTGCTCAAAGTAAAGTTGTGATTTCAGCAGAGATATCACACTTACACTTCAGCATGTTATTAATAATAACATAACAACTTGGAATGTTCTTATTCTCTTCCTGTTTTTGTTTGGATCGTGCTTGGAGTTATATTTAACTTTTTTGTTGTTGTTGTATTGCCATAAACCAAAGCCAGATAATGGCTGGGCTGCCTGCCAACGCTCGAGTTGTCTTGCAAAGTAGTATGTTATGCCTGTAAATAAAGCCCTTTGTAATCTTAAAATGTATTATGTATCCCCTCGGAACTCTTGGATTTCCTGAATCTCCCTTCCTCAGAAAAATAGGAAAAAATCATTCAATACCCATGCCGTTATCCACATTGTGTGCTGTCCACAGAGAGAAGGTTTTCTATGTATGCAGGAAGGGATCAAATGAGCATGTATTGTTTCTGAATGTTCTCTCATACGCCCCTGAAAAGCACATCCAGGAACCTGTAATCAGTCAGCTGAGGTGTGTCTAAACATACATATCAACATGGAGAGTGGAGGAGAACATTCCTGCAGACTTTCTTACTTATGGTTAGTTGTTTTAGTTAGCCTGGATAAATGTATATTATATGTTTTCATAGACAGGTGCAGTGATGTTGAGGCAGCTGCGGAAGTTAGCATCGCAAGGTGTCCTTCAACAAAAAGCAATGGGATTTTCCCATTGGATTTCGTGATATTGCAGAAACAAGATCTTTGGCAAACACACGTTTATTTTACTTAAACATTTTCTTGCGCAAGATAATTCCACATATCTACATCACTTATACGGTTTTAGAAACGTAAAGCATTTGCCAGAAATAAAAAGCTAAGGTTCGGCCATAAACAAACTACATCACGGTCGCATGGCTGCACATCGTGTGATGACGTTAAGAACTTTCATTTTGTTTTCTGGGTTTTAGGACTCATTACTGCATCACGTTATTGTCTTATTCTGTTTGTGGTGTATTTGTATATTTATTTATTAACCAGGGACGGTTCACATTAATAAACATTGCAGTTTTCCTCTAAATGTCAACATTCCAGAGTTGGCTAATTTGGCTAACCATGTCATTTGTTTTCCCTCTAAAAATAAACCATATCCCTGGTTTACAACAAGTCATCCTGACTCATTTATTTGTCCTAACACCAACTAAAGGCGTACTCCAAATAGCTTCCAAATGACTAAACCTATGAATACAACATGTCAAGTGTTTCTCATAAAACTCTGTAGTGAGTACTTTTCCTCTGAATATTAGCAGGAAATGCAGTCAGATAGTTTGCTGTGTCTCAGCTTTTCTGTGTTTGTTTGCCAGTGTGTTTTCATATCATCTCTAATGCCCCGGCCACACGAGGACGAAAACGGTCGTTTGCGTTACTGTTTAGTGTCATATAGACCGTTCGGCCACACGAGGACGACCGAATACGGCACTAAACGACTGCGGAAACGATAACGGGTCCCAAGGTGGATAGAACGGCATACGCAACGCTCTGGGGGGTCCAACGGCTCCGTGTGTACACCCTATACGATCATTTTCTGATAATGATGAGGCAATAGCCCCGCCTCTCCCCACCTCTGCTGCTCACCCCCGCGTCAAAGTAAACTGCACACTGAATTCAGATTATTTATCTTTCTCTCGATATGGACATAAACGCGAGTGAAGTCTAATCTGACAGGACGGAGACACCTCTCAAACTACCTAAACTAGTTATAAATATGTTTATTTTTACTGTCGGCCGGGTCACTCATTACTGGATCAGCTGCTGCATGAAACAGACACTGGCGCTGTCCAAAGAGAGGGAGGAAAAAGAGAGGCTCCGTGTATTTTATTATTATATTATATAGAGTCGTTATTCATTTGTTTTAAAGCTCAATAAATAACAAAGAAGACCTTTGACCGGCACTTTTATAATTTTGTCGGAAGATTTAAACTTTAATACACGTTGACTGGCGAAAAACTCTGCCCGGTTCCCTCGGCCCCCACCGCAGAGAATAAACAGGACAACCGTGACAACCATGCTTCTTCGCTGCTTTTGTGGAGGAAGTTACAGCGCCACGTACAGGCTCCTGCTATGTACTGCAGCTTCTCCAGCGGTTGGAGCTAAACGGAGCGGTCTCGTGTGGACAGACACTATCCGGATGACTATTGCGTGTGGATGGAAGCTTTTTTGCGATTGCGTTTGCGTTAATCCTATGCGTTTAGCCGTTTTCGTCCTCGTGTGGCCGGGGCATAAGCTTTCCTCTCTAAGCACCTTCATCTTAAAACTGCCAAAATGTTCCCATGTTCCCATTCACCAGAAAAGCCAGCTGATAAAAATAGCAGAGGCCGACCTCAGGGCTTTCTGTTGTGTTGATTACACAACCATTTTCATTATCTCCAGAGATGGTTCATGCTACCAAGGAAGTAGTGTTTTCACATTGATATTGGTCCCAAGAGACCTATAGGCAGAGGGTTTGTATTACCCATAGTTGAATGGATCAGCCTAGGGCAGGTTATTACAAATTAGCGGAACTAATGTGGTTCCTATAACCATACAGCACCATACTGTACTATTCCTAAATACATTACAAGAAGAGCCATACTCACATGTAGCTGTGTACTGTGAGTCACGCCTGCAGAGAACGTCACAGCATGACGTGTGACTGAATGAGGGTTTAGAAAGTGTCATGAGGTAAATGCAGACTAGATCCTGTTGATGTTGAGTTGACACATCCTGGACAAAATATAGAACAGAGTTTAATTAACATGTTCTAATGTAAATACCACTTGCGCAGGAAGTACTTTCAAGAGATTGATGAGACAAAATGTGTATGTTCCAGTAGAGTTAGTTAGAGTTTTAAAGAATAACAGGTCACTGCCTTATGACACTGCCACTCAAAGCAAGCTGCCATTCATTAATACTAAACAATTGACTCTGATCTACTGTCGTCTGGATTGACTCTGGTGGTTTCAAGTTTTGATCCTTGAAGGGGGTGGAACGTTTTTTTACTCCTCTCTGTCATGCTCTCTCCTACAGCCGCCATTACATGATATGCAAATTAGGCGATGACGTTAGGGACTTCTGGCGACTTTTCGGACAGCCAATAGATACTTTCCTTACTATGGAGTTGGCAACACTGTGGAGCAGGCCCTTACATTCACTTTTTCAGGAATAACCTGGTATCATGACCCTCCTGTTTTGTTTTTTTTACACTAAAACAGCATGGTTGTTTTCAGTGCACAAAGGGCAGCTAAAAGTTGTGCTGCTTGTTACTTTTGTCTTGTTTCATTGAGTAGTACAAGGCTTCTTTTTCCCTTTAGTGGTTTACTGTCTCATAGTGTAAACCCTATGTTTTTGTACAGTATGTAATCCTATTGTGTTAAAATACGCATTTGTGGTCGAGTTTGTTGTTGGTGTATGGTTGTTTTTAATGTGTTTACACTCAGTGGTGTTGTGCTGACGGCAGTACAAAGCCTGCGCTCAGTGTTCCAGAGCATCAGGGCTGAAAAACAGAGCTCAGCATTCACTCGGTCAGTGGACAGTGGGCAGCTGGGTGGCTCAGTAGCCCTGGCAGTGGTATGCCAAGAGCTGCTGAACCCTACTGACTGCCGACTCGCACACAACAGCTGCTGCTGAAATGGCAGCCCAATTGCTGGTGCTCAGTTCTTATTGCAGTGGACGCAGGTTCGAATCCGGGCTGCATCACATCCTCCATCTCCTCCTTTCAAATCTAGCTCTCTAATAAAGTCTAAAAATAAATATTAAAACAACTGTCTTAACTAGGGCTGTTTAATATAACGTTTCAGTATCGCAGGACGTACGTGGTTAGCAAATAATAAGTCCGCTTCAGCAATCCAAAAAGTTAATAAATAAATAGGCATAGCATCCGTGTCACACTGCTAAAACTTGGTCATTTATGCGATGGCTGCTGGAATAAAGCTGTATATAAACCAGCTGACATTGCAAATCATACTGCAATGGCATTATCAGTCATAATAATCCCAACTAGTTAGATCGTTTTTTCCAAATGGTGCAGCTCTGATTTAAGATCACTAGTCATACAAATTAAACATTTGTATTAAACAGTGTTATGCAAATGACTCAATCATTAATAGTGGTTCAAATGTGCTAGCTTTTGTTCAACTTTGACATTCATGGCACAGTGATCTACATTCTCATGGCTTTCAATTGAGCTTAAAGACATATTGAGGGTTGTCCTGTGCTCCATGGAAAACCAATCCTTTATTCGAGACACTCTGCTGACACTAACTCAGCCGACCCTGACAGTCTTGTGAGCATCACTTGTTCTTTCAGTTGATCTCGCAAAGTCTTTCCCTGATTCACTTTCTCAGGCACGGTTATCTTGTCCATCTCCATTGATGAAGTGGTAGATTTGCACTGCAACATTCCCCCCAGTCTGTTTTTCCTTCCCTGTTCCTTTTTTTAAATGTCACTATTCACCCAATTGCTCAATCACTTAGATAAAGGCATCCTTTCATGTCTTAGAAACTCAATTCTGGACAGAGTTTCCAAAATGAAGGAAATCGCTGTTGGGTTTTTCAGGAAGGATATACGATATAAGAGTCTCAGACCAACTCAGCGTTATCATGCCATCTCCAGCCCAGTGAGTTTGCTGTTGAGTCTAGCCTGGTCTCTAGACTTTGCTGCAACCATGCAACATCTGCTCCAATATGTAAGAACTGTGACTATAAAGAAAAGTAAGAATATTGCCAGCCAAGGCCCTGTTGCATAAGAGCAGAGTTTGCCTGTGTGTTGCTTTCATGAGAACACTTCATTTGGAGGCACAGTGTGACCCGTGGGCACAGCAGCTCTTGTTGTGTATTAAGCCCTTTATTGTAAAGGAATTAAAAAGTGCTTTAGTTAAATGTGGGCCAGTGAGAAGTTTGGAATGGTGCAAAGGAAAAGGAGCCTTTGTTGTGGTCTCTCACTTGATTGCAGCAGCTATTCTCTGCCCACCTATTCACATTCTCCAGTCACTCTTGGCTCAATACTTGCATTCTTATAGAGTATGCAAACTGTTTTCTAATAATTGTTATATAAGCTGGAATTACATGCTTAAAGTTTATAGGGATTTATATGTTTCTCATGCTGCAAAGTGCTACGGGTCAGCTTTGAACCTGCATTTGAACAACCATTAAAGTGGAAATATTCTGCTCATTTACAGGTTAATATTAGTGTTAAGTTCCTCTACTGGGACATGTCTCCGTGCTTTAATGTCAAAAAGCTCTTTATTTGTCTCATACTGCCTGTGCTGCTCTTTTCACCCTCTGTCTGAAATCAGAGCCCAGTCTGCTCTGATTGGTTAGCTGTCTGGCTCTCTTGGGATTGGTCAACTGCTTACAGATGTGTTGGAAATGTCCCGCCTCTAAGCAAATGCATGTACAAAGTGTTGGAGTGCTAGCCAATAGAAGCGTAAATGATAAAAAGTAATGTTGTCACTATGTGGCGGAAGAAAACACAGGAGTCCAATGGAGGCGTTTCAGGCTGGGGGCGGAGTGTGTGGGAGAGAAACTCCCTCTGGAGGGAACACATGGATTTGAGCCTTTGCAGACCATTTACATGCACAGAAAGCTATATTACACACTACAGGAAAGGGAAACACCCTAACCACAATATGACCTCTTTAAAGGTCACCTATTATGTAAAATCCTCTTCTTCATGTCTCTTCTTCATCAACATGTGTCCCCTCTTCTTCATGTCTCTTCTTCATCAACATGTGTCCCCTCTTCTTCATGTCTCTTCTACATCAACATGTGCCCCCTCTTCTTCATGTCTCTTCTACATCAACATGTGTCCCCTCTTCTTCATGTCTCTTCTACATCAACATGTGTCCCCTCTTCTTCATGTCTCTTCTACATCAACATGTGTCCCCTCTTCTTCATGTCTCTTCTACATCAACATGTGTCCCCTCTTCTTCATGTCTCTTCTACATCAACATGTGTCCCCTCTTCTTCATGTCTCTTCTACATCAACATGTGTCCCCTCTTCTTCATGTCTCTTCTACATCAACATGTGTCCCCTCTTCTTCATGTCTCTTCTACATCAACATGTGTCCCCTCTTCTTCATGTCTCTTCTACATCAACATGTGTCCCCTCTTCTTCATGTCTCTTCTACATCAACATGTGTCCCCTCTTCTTCATGTCTCTTCTACATCAACATGTGTCCCCTCTTCTTCATGTCTCTTCTACATCAACATGTGTCCCCTCTTCTTCATGTCTCTTCTACATCAACATGTGTCCCCTCTTCTTCATGTCTCTTCTACATCAACATGTGTCCCCTCTTCTCCATGTCTCTTCTACATCAACATGTGTCCCCTCTTCTTCATATCTCTTCTACATCAACATGTGTCCCCTCTTCTTCATGTCTCTTCTACATCAACATGTTGTCCCCTCTTCTTCATGTCTCTTCTTCATCAACATGTGTCCCCTCTTCTTCATGTCTCTTCTTCATCAACATGTGTCCCCTCTTCTTCATGTCTCTTCTACATCAACATGTGTCCCCTCTTCTTCATGTCTCATGTCTCTTCTACATCAACATGTGTCCCCTCTTCTTCATGTCTCTTCTACATCAACATGTGTCCCCTCTTCTTCATGTCTCTTCTACATCAACATGTGTCCCCTCTTCTTCATGTCTCTTCTACATCAACATGTGTCCCCTCTTCTTCATGTCTCTTCTACATCAACATGTGTCCCCTCTTCTTCATGTCTCTTCTACATCAACATGTGTCCCCTCTTCTGCATGTCTCTTCTACATCAACATGTGTCCCCTCTTCTTCATGTCTCCTCTACATCAACATGTGTCCCCTCTTCTTCATGTCTCTTCTACATCAACATGTGTCTCTTCTACATCAACATGTGTCCCCTCTTCATGTCTCTTCTACATCAACATGTGTCCCCTCTTCTTCATGTCTCTTCTTACATCAACATGTGTCCCCTCTTCTTCATGTCTCTTCTACATCAACATGTGTCCCCTCTTCTTCATGTCTCTTCTACATCAACATGTGTCCCCTCTTCTTCATGTCTCTTCTACATCAACATGTGTCCCCTCTTCTTCATGTCTCTTCTACATCAACATGTGTCCCCTCTTCTTCATGTCTCTTCTACATCAACATGTGTCCCCTCTTCTTCATGTCTCTTCTACATCAACATGTGTCCCCTCTTCTTCATGTCTCTCTACATCAACATGTGTCCCCTCTTCTTCATGTCTCTTCTACATCAACATGTGTCCCCTCTTCTTCATGTCTCTTCTACATCAACATGTGTCCCCTCTTCTTCATGTCTCTTCTACATCAACATGTGTCCCCTCTTCTTCATGTCTCTTCTACATCAACATGTGTCCCCTCTTCTTCAACGTCTCTCTTCTACATCAACATGTGTCCCCTCTTCTTCATGTCTCTTCTACATCAAACATGTGTCCCCTCTTCTTCATGTCTCTTCTACATCAACATGTGTCCCCTCTCTTCATGTCTCTTCTACATCAACATGTGTCCCCTCTTCTTCATGTCTCTTTCTACATCAACATGTGTCCCCTCTTCTTCATGTCTCTTCTACATCAACATGTGTCCCCTCTTCTTCATGTCTCTTCTACATCAACATGTGTCCCCTCTTCTTCATGTCTCTTCTACATCAACATGTGTCCCCTCTTCTTCATGTCTCTTCTACATCAACATGTGTCCCCTCTTCTTCATGTCTCTTCTACATCAACATGTGTCCCCTCTTCTTCATGTCTCTTCTACATCAAACATGTGTCCCTCTTCTTCATGTCTCTTCTTCATCAACATGTGTCCCCTCTTCTTCATGTCTCTTCTACATCAACATGTGTCCCCTCTTCTCCATGTCTCTTCTACATCAACATGTGTCCCCTCTCTCTCATGTCTCTTCTACATCAACATGTGTCCCCTCTTCTTCATGTCTCTCTACATCAACATGTGTCCCCTCTTCTTCATGTCTCTTCTACATCAACATGTGTCCCCTCTTCTTCATGTCTCTTCTACATCAACATGTGTCCCCTCTTCTTCATGTCTCTTCTACATCAACATGTGTCCCCTCTTCTTCATGTCTCTTCTACATCAACATGTGTCCCCTCTTCTTCATGTCTCTTCTACATCAACATGTGTCCCCTCTTCTTCATGTCTCTTCTACATCAACATGTGTCCCCTCTTCTTCATGTCTCTTCTACATCAACATGTGTCCCCTCTTCTTCATGTCTCTTCTACATCAACATGTGTCCCCTCTTCTTCATGTCTCTTCTACATCAATCATGTGTCCCCTCTTCTTCATGTCTCTTCTACATCAACATGTGTCCCCTCTTCTTCATGTCTCTTCTACATCAACATGTGTCCCCTCTTCTTCATGTCTCTTCTACATCAACATGTGTCCCCTCTTCTCATGTCTCTTCTACATCAACATGTGTCCCTCTCTTCATGTCTCTTCTACATCAACATGTGTCCCCTCTTCTTCATGTCTCTTCTACATACATGTGTCCCCTCTTCTTCATGTCTCTTCTACATCAACATGTGTCCCTCTTCTTCATGTCTCTTCTACATCAACATGTGTCCCCTCTTCTTATCATGTCTCTTCTACATCAACATGTGTCCCCTTCTTCATGTCTCTTCTACATCAACATGTGTCCCCTCTTCTTCATGTCTCTCTACATCAACATGTGTCCCTCTTCTTCATGTCTCTCTCTACATCAACATGTGTCCCCTCTTCTTCAGTCTCTTCTACATCAACATGTGTCCCCTCTTCTTATGTCTCTTCTCATCAACATGTGTCCCCTCTTCTCATGTCTCTTCTACATCAACATGTGTCCCTCTTCTCCATGTCTCTTCTACATCAACGGTGTCCCCCTTCTTCATGTCTCTTCTACATCAACATGTGTCCCCTCTTCTTCATGTCCCTCTGCTTCATTTACATCAACATGTGTCCCCTCTTCTTCATGTCTCTTCTACATCAACATGTGTCCCCTCTTCTCATGTCTCTGCTACTATCAACATGTGTCCCCTCTTCTTCAGTCTCTTCTACATCAACATGTGTCCCCTCTTCTTCATGTCTCTTCTACATCAACAGTGTCCCCTCTTCTTCATGTCTCTTCTACATCAACATGTGTCCCCTCTTCTTCTGTCTCTTCTACATCAACATGTGTCCCCGCTTTCTTCCTGTCTCTTCTAATCAACATGTGTCCCCTCTTCTTCATGTCTCTCTACATCAACATGTGTCCCCCTCTTCTTCATGTCTCTTCTACATCAACACGTGTCCCCTCTTCTTCAATGTCTCTTCTACATCAACACGTGTCCCCTCTTCTTCTTGTCTCTTCTACATCAACACGGTCCCCCTCTTCTTCATGTCTCTTCTACATCAACACGTGTCCCTCTTCTTCATGTCTCTTCTACATCAACACGTGTCCCCTCTTCTTCATGTCTCTTCTACATCAACATGTGTCCCCTGCTTCTTCATGTCCTCTTCTACATCAACATGTGGTCCCCTCTTCTTCATGTCTCTTCTACAATCAACATGTGTCCCCTCTTCTTCATGTCTCTTCTACATCAACATGTGTCCCCCTCTTCTTCATGTCTCTTCTACATCAACATGTGTCCCCTCTTCTTCATGTCTCTTCTACATCACATGTGTCCCCTCTTCTTCATGTCTCTTCTACATCAACATGTGTCCCCTCTTCTTCATGTCTCTTCCACATCAACATGTGTCCCCTCTTCTCATGTCTCTTCTACATCAACATGTGTCCCCTCTTCTTCATGTCTCTCTTCATCAACATTTGTCCCCTCTTCTTCAGTCTCTTCCACATCCAACATGTGTCCCCTCTTCTTCATGTCTCTTCCTACATCAACATGTGTCCCCTCTTCTTCATGTCTCTTCCACATCAACATGTGTCCCCTCTTCTTCTTGTCTCTTCTACATCAACATGTGTCCCCTCTTCTTCATGTCTCTTCTACATCAACATGTGTCCCCTCTTCTTCATGTCTCTTCTACATCAACATGTGTCCCCTCTTCTTCATGTCTCTTCTACATCAACATGTGTCCCCTCTTCTTCATGTCTCTTCTACATCAACATGTGTCCCCTCTTCTTCATGTCTCTTCTACATCAACATGTGTCCCCTCTTCTTCATGTCTCTTCTACATCAACATGTGTCCCCTCTTCTTCATGTCTCTTCTTCATCAACATGTGTCCCCTCTTCTTCATGTCTCTTCTACATCAACATGTGTCCCCTCTTCTTCATGTCTCTTCTACATCAAACATGTGTCCCCTCTCTTCATGTCTCTTCTTCATCAACATGTGTCCCCTCTTCTTCATGTCTCTTCTAATCAACATGTGTCCCCATCATTCTTCATGTCTCTTCTACATCAACATGTGTCCCCTCTTCTTCATGTCTCTTCTACATCAACATGTGTCCCCTCTTCTTCATGTCTCTTCTACATCAACATGTGTCCCCTCTTCTTCATGTCTCTTCTACATCAACATGTGTCCCCTCTTCTTCATGTCTCTTCTACATCAACATGTGTCCCCTCTTCTTCATATCTCTTCTACATCAACATGTGTCCCCTCTTCTTCATGTCTCTTCTACATCAACATGTGTCCCCCTTTTCTTCATGTCTCTTCTACATCAACATATGTCCCCCTCTTCTTCATGTCTCTTCTACATCAACATGTGTCCCCTCTTCTTCATGTCTCTTCTACATCAACCATGTGTCCCCGTCTTCTTCATGTCCTCTTTCTACATCACATGTTTCCCCTCTTCTTCATGTCTCTTCTACATCAACATGTGTCCCCTCTTCTTCATGTCTCTTCTACATCAACATGTGTCCCCTCTTCTTCATGTCTCTTCTACATCAACATGTGTCCCCTCTTCTCCATGTCTCTTCTACATCAACATGTGTCCCCTCTCTTCTTCATGTCTCTTCTACATCAACATGTGTCCCCTCTTCTTCATGTCTCTTCTACATCAACATGTGTCCCCTCTTCTTCATGTCTCTTCTTACATCACATGTGTCCCCTCTTCTTCATGTCTCTTCTACATCAACATGTGTCCCCTCTTCTTCATGTCTCTTCTACATCAACATGTGTCCCCCTCTTCTTCATGTCTCCTTCTACATCAACATGTGTCCCCTCTTCTTCATGTCTCTTTACTCTCTTCTACATCAACATGTGTCCCCTCTTCTTCATGTCTCTCTACATCAACATATGTCCCCTCTTCTTCATGTCTCTTCTACATCAACATGTGTCCCCTCTTCTTCATGTCTCTTCTACATCAACATGTGTCCCCTCTTCTTCATGTCTCTTCTACATCAACATGTTTCCCCTCTTCTTCATGTCTCTTCTACATCAAATGTTTCCCCTCTTCTTCATGTCTCTTCTACATCAACATGTGTCCCCTCTTCTTCATGTCATCTTCTACATCAACAGTGTCCCCTCTTCTTCATGTCTCTTCTACATCAACATGTGTCCCCTCTTCTTCATGTCTCTTCTCATCAACATGTGTCCCCTCTTCTCCATGTCTCTTCTTACATTAACATGTGTCCCCTCTTCTTCATGTCTCTTCTACATCAACATGTGTCCCCTCTTCTTCATGTCTCTTCTTCATCAACATGTGTCCCGACTCTTCTTCATGTCTCTTCTACATCAACATGGTCCCCTCTTCTTCATGGTCTCTTCTAATCAACTGTGTCCCCTCTTCTTCATGTCTCTTCTCATCAACATGTGTCCCCTCTTCTTCATGTCTCTTCTACATCAACATGTGTCCCCTCTTCTTCATATCTCTTCTACATCAACATGTGTCCCCTCTTCTTCATGTCTCTTCTTCATCAACATGTGTCCCCTCTTCTTCATGTCTCTTCTACATCAACATGTGTCCCCTCTTCTTCATATCTCTTCTACATCAACATGTGTCCCTTTTTCTTCATGTTTCCTCTAACATCAACATGTGTCCCCTCTTCTTCATGTCTCTTCTAACATCACATGTGTCCCCTCTTCTTCATGTCTCTTCTACATCAACATGGTTTGTCCCCTCTTCTTCATGTCTCTTCTACATCAACATGTGTCCCCTCTTCTTCATGTCCTTCTTCTACATCAACATGTTTCCCCTCTTCTTCATGTTCTCTTCTAATTCAACATGTGTCCCCTCTCCTTCATGTCTCTTCTACATCAACGATGTGTACCCCTCTTCTTCATGTCTATTCTACATTCAACATGTTGTCCCCTCTTCTTCATGTCTCTTCTACATCAACATTGTTGCTCCCCTCTTCTTCATGTCTTTCTCTACATCAACATGTGTCCCCTCTTCTCCATGTCTCTTCTACACAACATGTGTCCCCTCTTCTTCATGTCTCTTCTACATCAACATGCTGTCCCCTCTTTCTTCATTGGTCTCTTCTTACATCAACATTGGTGTCCCCTATCTTTCTTTTGTCCTGATCCATTTCTATAAAAACTTGTCTGAAAATGAGCTGATCAGATTTTGCCAACCATTAGCCAATCACCAACCAAGGTAACCCCCCCCCCCCCCCCCCCCCCCTTATCACCTGAATCTCCTCCTAGAGCACCATTGAGTTCTTTGTAACCAAATGTCTCTCAGAGGGGCGTGGGGAGGGGCTCCTTGTTTTCATCTAAAGTAACAGACAGAGAATCAGCACTTTAGAAACAGGGAAACCTTTTTAACTTTTCTCTTTGAGAATGAAACTGAATACCTAAAAGATATCCTCCCAGATTAAAAACCTGTGTGTGAGCTGACAATTCTGCTTCCTTTTCTTTTTCAGGCTTATGAACGCCGGTTCCCCACATGTCACCTGATCCCTATGTTTGTGGCGAGTGACGTGGTGGAAGAGGAGACCAACGAGGACGGCTCCACCACCCGAGTGCAGCGCCGCTGCGCCCTGGATGTTGACGCCCCGCGCCTGCTCAAAAGGGTACGATGCACATAAGATCGTCAGCTAATGGGCATCTCAATTATAGCATTGAATACACAAAAAGGACACACCAGTATGATAAGATGACAATACCAGCTTACACACACAAAACAACCTTCTTTTCTTTTCTTTTCATTCTTTATTTATTTGGGGTCACATTATAATACAAGTACAGTTTTTCAAATCATATATTTTTAGAGACCCGAAAGTGACAAATGAAATAGCAAACAAAATTAGTCAAAGTAAAATAAAAACGAAAAAGTACACAGGGGTTGTTTGAAATAGCAAATGTCTACACATGTACATATGCATTCATATCAACATACATATATACATTCAATACACACCTATACATATACATTCAATCGGTGTATAGAAACAGTCAAACAAGGGATGGTCGTCTTTGGGATATGTAAATTCTCCACTTTTTCCATATTTCTTCAAATGTGTTTTCCTGAAGCCTCATTGAGAAGGTGATTCTTTCCATAACATGGATTTTGTCGTACCAGTTGTCGAGAGAATTGATATCCGCTTTGAGACATTTTCTAGTTATTGCTTTTTTTGCTGCAACAGTAAGAATTCCAAGTAATTGTTTTGTTTTGGAGTTTGGAATGTACGAGCCCAAATAGAAATTCGTCCCAGTTTAAAGGGATTTTTTCCTGTAGTACTATTTCAATTTCCATATGGATCTTTTGCCAAAAAGTTACTAGTAAAGGGCAAGCCCAAAACAAATGGTAGTGATGTGCTAACTGAGAACCACATTTCCTCCAGCAGCTGGGGTCCCTCGATGATGTGATGACTGAGCAGGGCTGAAAAAGTACCTGCTCAGCATCTTCCAAGTAAACATCCTGTAGGTGCCTGAGCTCGAGATCTTCCATTGAAAAGTACAGCCATTTGTCCAGACTTCGTCAGGGATGGGTTTTTGTTTCGTTTTCCCATTTGTGTTTTATATAGAAAGTATTTTCCTTTTTAATATCTTGAAGAGGTTGGTAAAGTTTTGAGATTACTTTCATCCCACATGTGTCTGATGTGTATGCACTGGTGAAAACTATTAATAAAGGGTTTTCAAGGGCCTTCTGGCTGTCTGACAGGGAACTATTTAAGTAGTGACGTACCTGTAGAAATCTAAAAAAAAATCACCGTTATTCAATCCATATCGTTAGTTTAGTGTTTGAAAATCAAACATGGTTCCTTTGCTGAAAAATGTGCAATATGAAGGAAGACCATGTTTGGCCCAAGCCTTTACATTTTGTATCTAGCTTGCTCGGGGTGAAATCAAGATCATGTGAGCACCATCTTAATATCTTCATTTCCTCCAGCAAGTCACTCCTGGTAAGGACCCTTAACCATCATTTTAAGGAGAGGTTTATCCAACTGTTATCTTTTTCCAGTAAGTTTTTAACATGTCTTTTATGCCCTAACCTTGCCTCGATTGGTACTCCCCCTGATACATTATTCTCAATTTGTTTCCATCTAGCTCTGTAGTCTGGCTTGCCCCAGCAGAACAAGCTTCTTAATTGGGCTGATATATAGTAGTCCTTCAAGCAGGGGAGCGCTACTCCTCCCTTGTTTTTTGCTTGTTGAAGAGTACAGAATCTAACCCTTGGTTTCTTCCCTTGCCAAATGTATCTTGATACAAAACAACCTTCTAAGTGCAAATAACTAGGTCAACTGTCCGATACACCCAATAACCAAAAACACACACACGTAACATATGGCCCGAACATAATAATTGTTCCATATAATCCCACACTTTGTTAAAGCTAATTTTGTCACTTTTCATGTTTTGTTTTGCCACCTTGTAATGGTTTGTTGGAATATTTCTTCCATGAGAAATTGGCTTTGAGTTTTTGAGAGTATTAATAATTTCTTTTTATTTCATAAAATACATTTGCGTGTTCATTAATGGCTGGGCGTATAGTAGTTCATTAGGACATTACCTATTTTTGGTGTCTGGTTTCTTGTAACATGAGTTGTGTGTTTGGTTTGCAGATTGCGGGTGTGGACTATGTGTACTTCATCCAGAATAACACTCTCAACCGCAAGGAGAGGACACTTCACATCGAGTCCCATAATGACACCTTCTCCAACAGGGTCATCATCCATGAGACCTGCTGCTATTCGGTCAGTAGCACACACACACACACCCCAGTGCCATTTAAGTGCAAAAGCAACACAAATACGAAGTATATTTGTTCTAATGTCAACGTTATGGAAGAAGTATTTGGTACAGCCCTGCAACCCATTGAGATTGACAGAACAAAGAAGCAAACACACGCACGTTCAGTAAAGCTGCTGTTAAGCTGCTAGCACAGCCATTTTAATGTTTGTGTCTCCTCTAATCTCTTCCCTGCTTCCCTGCACAGAAATCCATGTTTAGACTAGTGCTAAGCATTTTGCTAGCTCTTTCTCTGTGAATTATTCATTCCGCTCACATTCTGACTGAACGCCCTGAACTTCTGATCTGAAACCAGCATGTCTTCTGTTTTCTCCCCGCTGTGTGCGTAACTCTGACTTCAGATGTGCCGATTCATGAATGGATGTACTCTAAGTTAATGAGGTCAAGCACATCCTATTAGCCTCCAACAAACTGTCGTGCTAATTATAGGTCCAAGGCCGCACAGAGGTTCTTATTGTGTGCTTCAGCACACTGAGCTAATGGACCTGGCTCACGCTGAAATACTTTGGTAGCAAAGCGTTATGGTGCCAGCACAAAGCTTTCAGGAAGCATTCAACTTTCTTTTCTTTAGTTCTCTGAAAAGTTTGTTGTATTCACCTAAGTGATTAACATTGTGAACATCTACATTTGGCAATGCCTTAGTTGTCATGTGCTTCTTAGTCCAAATACTGAGGGTCCTTAATCAAAACTTCTCAGGAGATTTAATAATTGACATTAACAACACAAAGACAAAACAACTCATTGACAACTAATTTGAAACTCACACAAAGCAATCTGCTATATAGAAAACCTATCACTCTGGTACTATATAATAAAACACTGGGTCCACTACCAGTTGTACAGCGCTGTTATAGAGTGATGCATCTTTCCCTTCCTTACTATCTTTGATCTCCAACCAGTCAAGTAGTTTAAATCCATGTCTGTCCCAAATCATCATCATTTTATCCGCATGAATTCATGAGTTTTGGTGTTTTATTTTCAAGGCTAAATCAACATTTGTGCCCGTTTCAAAAAAATTCCTAAAATTCCCATGTCAAGGCGTTCCTGAGATTTCGCGTACATAACCCGGGAATAATGCCTTTGCTACAGTCATTAAACCTGTGCTTTGTATTAGTTTTTCATCATTTAAACTGATTATTTTCTCAAATTTTTGTCCGAAAAGCCACATGTTCTTTTTGACATTACCTTTCAAAACCTTCATGCTGCTCACTGCATGTGTAAAGGGGCTGGCTATTTTTATACACACACACTCCCACTCACAGTGCACAGTGTGACAAGTGCCACATGCATGCGTCATCATCTATTCTAGTGAACCTTGGTGTGTGGTAACCATGGTAACCTGGGCATCTTGTTCCTGCATGTGTTTATTAAGTTTACTATATATTGTTTGTTTATGCTTCTGTGTAGGTTCATCCTGAGAATGATGCCTGGACGTGTTTCGAGCAGACCGCCAGCCTGGACATCAAGTCCTTCTTCGGTTTTGAGAGCAACGTGGAAAAGATTGCTATGAAGCAGTATGCCAGCAGTATCAAAAAGGTAACTTAATAAATGTACACGTGTCTTTTATGCTTTCTTTGTACCCACAGACAGACACATTGGTAGAAAATACAGCAATATTTTTGATTTGAGAGGTTTTTGAAGCATGAGTCAGTCTGCCTCATGCTGTAATTGCAGAAACAAGCTTGTAGAGGATTTTTCTGCTCTGGACCCAATGAGTCATCTGCCTTCATTTATGATGGATGTGTGAAATGCATTCTCTATATTTTCCCCCTGTTTTTACAAGGCATCAGTTTGAAATTCTAAATAATAATAATACATTAGATTTTAAAGCCTTTTATCAGGTGCTCAAAGACACTTAGGTAAAAATTAATAAAATAAACTAGCTAATAAAACAATATTTAGCGCAAGGACACAACATTAATCACACATTAAGAGCCACTCTGAAAGGGTGAGTATTGGTCAGTGTCAGGTCAAATATGCAGAGCCTAAACTTTCCTTATAGTTATATATATATATATATCTGCTTATTATATATATATATATATATATTAGTACACAGAGATACAGTATCTTGAGTAATGTTGGTCTGTATACCTCACTGTAATCTAATGTCCTTGAATTCACAGCTTCTTCTGCCATTTCCGCCTTAATCCTCACTTTTTTCCCCCACTTGTTTTCCTCACAGGGAAAAGAAATCATCGAGTTTCTACCTGAAGGAGCTTGAAGATGAAGGGATCACCCAGGTGCCGCGCTGGACTCCCTCCTCCCTCCCCCTGCCTGTCTCCAGACCCACCAGCCTCTTCACCAGCCTACCTGTCCCCCCCAAACCCGCCATCACCTTCCCCATTTCTATCCCGCTGCCCATCAACGCTAAGGACAGCAACTCTCAGGACGACACGCAGGACAGCAGCACACTTCAGGCAGACGTCCTGACGGAGATCCTGACGGGGACACCCGAAGGTCTGTTCCTGCAGAGGATCATAAAGAGAAAGCCAGCCCTATATGCACGTTTGATACATAGTAGGGAAACAACTTGACAGATATAACCGCAGAATACACACAAAGCAAAGCCTCATAGTTAACAAATGGAGGGATGCACATTTGCTAGCAAAATATGAAAATAAAGGAAAGTTAAACCTTAAAAGGTCTTAGAATGACAGAGAAATGGCAGTTATTGACCTGTTATTGGGTTTTGTTTGTGTATACTACAGATTAATTAACACAGAAGTGTTTGACTGAATAATGTTGATTTGAGATGTTGTTGGTGTTTCAGATAAGTTGGATGCGGACTATATCAAACGTTACCTAGGCGACCTGACCCCCCTGCAGGAGAGCTGTCTGATCAGACTTCGCAAATGGCTGCAGGAGACGCATAAGGGAAAGGTAACTGTTTAACACTTGTAGTTATGTTGAAATCAAACATAATAGATTGGTGCAATGGTGATGTGTTTTTGTAGGCCGAACTGGAAATTAGCATCGAAAGGGCTGCCTTGACAAATAAGCAAAAAGCACCATTTTATTTTCAGCAGGAAAATCTCCATATATTAACACCACTTTTATGATTTTCGAGGTGTAAAGGCAATCACCAGAAGTAAAAGCTTACGTTAGGCTGTACACAAACTAAGTTACGATCCTCTGGCTGCGCATCACCACTGCTAAGCTAAAGGCGGCTACTGTTTATCGTTTAGTAGTCTCAGTTAGACACTTGTTAGCAAGCGACACTTGTTAATGTAAAAATTAAGAATTTTCCACATTGGGTATTGACTTACCATTTACATTATTTTAGGCATTTAATCAAAATCGAATTTAAAAAAAACCATTGACTTTGAAACGAGGGTGGTAAAATGCCAACTCGTATCGATGTTTTAGGACTCGGTAGCAATTTTCAGCTATAATGAATTCAGACATTTTTAGAAGGCTCACTGTCCACTAGGAATGCCACAGTGAAGACATTTTCCCACTGGTAACTAAACCGGTTCTAACACCAGTGTAACCCATGAGATCAGACATTTTATTGTTAGTGAAAGTTTAGTTTTTTTATTTACAAAACGCTCTTTCCTTCCTGTCCAGATCCCTAAGGACGAGCACATACTGCGCTTCTTGCGTGCCAGGGACTTCAACATGGACAAGGCACGGGAGTTTCCTCTGCCAGTCGCTGACCTGGAGGAAGCAGCACCAGGTGGACTACCTTCTGGAGACCTGGAGCTCACCTCAGGTCCTCCAGGACTTCTACACCGGAGGCTGGCACCACCACGACAGAGGTAGGACCTAACGGAGGGCATCGGTGTGAGCATTGAATTAAAAGCAAAACATTAAAATGGTCAAATCCACAGGTATACTCAAAGACAGTTGAACATTTTGCATAAAATTAGATTCCCAAATTGGGAAATTGTTTTGTCATGGCAGCATATTAACAGGCGTTTTTAACAAGAGTTAAAAATGTAATAAAAGTAAAGAAGAAATACAAATTAACAGTAAATACATACATTTCAACAGTATACATATATATATCTAGTATACTCAATATAAAATATACAAAACAAGTTAAAAAACTCAAGAACAGTGGATAATTTATATTATAAAAGTGTGCGAAATGGTTTCATTTCTTTAACTACATTGTAATGCAGTGAGGTAGTGAAAGTACAATATATGCAAATTGTTCAGGGTTGTTGAGTGGGAAAAACCCTAGAATCTGGTTAAGAAAAATAAATCTTTGTCTCATGCGTACGTATGGAAACACACATACATTTATTAGTCCATACATTGTAGTCCTTTTCAGAGCTGGCTTTACTTCACTTAAGGAAGATTTAGGTTCTTCAGGTTCTTATAATCAAACATGCAACAAGCAAATCAATTATCATGAGGCAAATGTATCGGCATTACATAGTTACCCAAAAAGCTCACACACATAGTCACATTCTACCTGTTGATGCATGTTGTGGATTTCTAGTTAACAACAGGGTTGACAATATACATCTTATTTAATTTACAAACATCAGTCCCCAAGTCCTTGAATGAGATCAACACATAGGAAAGCATTTCTTAGTGAATTATTGCCTTACACAATAGGCTATGCAGACATTTCTGTTTAACAGGCAGCCCTGTAGAAAGCAAACGGCGTGATAAATAAATGTTTGTTTTCCTCCTCCAGATGGTCGGCCTCTGTACGTCCTGAGGTTGGGTCAGATGGACACCAAAGGACTGGTCCGCGCTCTCGGAGAGGAGTCTCTGCTCAGACACGTACGTAACACAAACGCAGCCTGCGTCTGTCAGAGGGCACAATGTGAAGTTTATAGGTCCGGCAGCTGGTGGCTGGATTACAGGTTAGAACCCTGGCATGCCAAGTGTATCAACAGCAGGATGTAAACGCTACTGTACATGTATAAATAGCCTGCTTGTTTATGATGTTGCACTCACTGTTAGTTCAGGTTACAGTGAGCCAAACACTCAGGAGATCACTGATGTCACGTTGTGTCTTTTCAGGTGCTGTCTATTAATGAGGAAGGGCTGAGGCGCTGCGAGGAGAACACAAAGGTGTTCGGCCGACCCATCAGGTAAATCTTCTGTCCTGATCAATGTAGAGCGGGGGGAAATTAATCAGTTTGAGCAGAGCAACATAAAAATGAGTAGTCAACCATTTTGATGATCACAGTCTATGTTTCTACTTTCTTAATTTTGTTTAATATCTTTGATTTATTATTTTATTTTACACAATTTTCTGAAATTTTTTTATTTTGAAAAGTGTTCCGCCCCACCCTCCTACAGTAATACGTTTATTTAGTATAGCACCTTTCACAGAAATATAATTCACCAAGTGCTTCACAAGAAAGAACAAAAGTTAAAATGAAGACCACAGAATACAATAACAACATGAGGCAGAAATGTTTAAGGTCAACATAAAAACAAAACACAGACCACGTGGAGTCCTGAAAGGACTAAGAACAGAACACATCATAAGAACAGAACACATCACACACATCTCAAGTATAAACAAAAGCCAATGTAAAAAGATGGGTCTTCAGTAGTTTTTTAAAAGCTTCTGAGATTGCAGAGCGGATGTCTATAGGGAGAGAGTTCCACAGTGTTGGAGCTCCACCTGAAAGGCACGGTCACCTTTAGTTTTTATAAGAGACCGTGGGACAGCCAGTAGGCCCTGGTCTGAAGTCCACACGAGGCCGACACGGAAACGGAGCCCTCAAACGATAACGCATCCCAAAGTGGGAAGGTCTGGTAACGAAACGCTTGCGGCTCCGTGTGTACGCCCTATACGATCATAGCCCCACCTCTCCTGCTCACCCCTGCGTCACCTGTGTAATTGCTGATGCGTTTCACCAACAACAACAATGGCGAATCACAGGGTTGCGTTCATGCTCCAGACGCTACTGACCATGATACAGATGTTAGTGCAAAATCTACAGCTCCTCTACCACAACCATCAGCAACAAGTGGACATGGAGAACTACATGAACTACATGTTGCTAAATCCACCGCGGGGAATAACCAGAAGGGCAACCAGGCAACCGTGGCAACCATGGCAACCATGCTCGCGGGGTCTTATTCGCTGCTTTTGGTGTATTTTGTGGCTGAAGTACAGCGCCACTTACAGGCCCGGCATATGTACTACAGCGTCTCCAGCGGGTCGAGCGGTCTCGTGTGGGCTGACACGTTTCTTGAGCCGATTCCGTGTGGACGGAATACTTTTTTGATATCGACTTCGGTTTGTTTTCGTCTCCGTGTGGACGGGCCACAACTTCCCATTCACTTTGAATGGGGTGACGTCACGCTTTGCCGAACTGCATTGTGGTTCCGTCGCGTCGCTTTGCCTCCGTCGCTCGCTTCGAAAGTTGAGAAAAGTTCAACTTTTCAAGCTTCGACGGAAGCGTCAGCCAATCAAATCATATGCAAGTACAAGCTCTAGCCAATCAAACCGTGTGCTTGTGTGTCCGGGGCGGGAGATTAATGTGATTGGTTGTTGGTCGAGCTCCAGACACGCCCACCGGCAAGCTTCAACGCACGCTGCCGTGTGGACGTACCGTTAGTGTTTAGATTCAAGCAGCAATCAAGAGAGTGGTGGTGGGGGGGTTGAGATATGTGGTATTTGGCAGCCTCCTCTAACAGCAGGAGGCGACATGGATAAGAGCCAGCAGGAAGGCATGCAAACTATGAATGGCTGTCACGTAGAAGCCTGCATAGATGGGTAAGGGAGGATGTAAGGGGGGGTCGGGGTCTAGAATTAGTAAGTGTTGCTTTCACCGCTGAAGCTTAACTCCCGAGTGAGAGGTGCCAAGTGGTCGGAATGAGGCAGTGGCCTGTGTGTGGACTTTTTGGAGTTGCCTTTATTTGTGGGCCTATGAACTAGACTGAACCGAATTATGTGTGTGTTACCCAAGTAACCCAACTGGACTCTTTATTGAGCGGATTACTGTAAATACTGAACTCTTTCACCGCACACATTTCACGCACACTGATATAATATTGTGTTGTTTTTCCCCATTGAATACATATGATGAAAATATATGAGTGGTTTATTTGTATTGCATTTCTGTGATGAGGTGATAATTCACTAATGAATGAATCTTTGTGTATGATTTTGACTGATTTGACTGAACTATTTGTTAACTATTTTGGATATTTATTTGTAAGACCTGACTCTGACTGGCAGCCCACTTAAAATATGTCAAACCCTCTAAGTACTTGGAGCTGTAACTCTCCACCCCCTCTCCTGTAGCTGCTGGACGTGTCTAGTGGATCTGGAGGGGCTGAACATGCGTCACCTGTGGCGGCCGGGGGTCAAGGCGCTGCTGAGGATCATCGAGGTGGTGGAGGCAAACTACCCCGAGACCCTGGGCCGGCTGCTCATCCTGAGAGCGCCCAGGGTGTTTCCTGTCCTCTGGACCCTGGTCAGTACTTAGAGCACACAGCATCCAGCATAGACTTCTCACAGCACACGTTTATATGGATGGGAAAGATCTGCGATCGTTCTTCAGAAATGGAGAGAAGGAAAAGCGGTTAAAAGACAAAGCTTTGGACGTCAGATAAATCAACAGAAGCAGACAGACAGGAAGTAAACCCTAACGGGAACACAGAATGGGCTCTGTGGTGTTTAAGGACTTGTTAGTGGAAGATAAACTGTGAACAGACTTGGACAGTCACAGGAAACATCGATCAGAGCTGCCGTTCCTTTTAAATGAAAAGGCTGTTGTCGGAGTTCCAGCCGTTGGTGCGCAGTGGAACGGAGTTTTCTTTTCTTAGTGGAAGCAATACGATAATTTTTAAGTCAATAAAATAATTTCAACTAATATTTAGGATGAAGTTGTTAGTTTGTTTAGTATGTGGCCGTGTATTTAGCAAAACGGATTCTGGATTCAGCACAATTCAGCTAATTTCAGTAAGTACTTTCGTTCATTGTGCTCTATAGAGTGATGTAGTGATGACGATTTCGTAGGCCCATCCAGAAGTTCGCAAGGGGTCCCTCAACAAAAAGCAATGGGATTATAGCAGAACATAACATCTGTGTCAAACACATCGCTCCCATTTAGATATCATTATATCACAGCTCAGCTCGGGACCCCCTTGAAAACGAGATGGTGCATCTCAAGGGGTTTATCCCAATGAATAAAAATGTCTATATATATAACAGGACTATGACCTTAAAAATAAACATAGAAAAGACTGAAAATGTCCCTATTAACGAACAGTCTGCATAAGTCAATGTACATGGATCCTGCTTTGCTCTTATTCTTGCTTTAATTTCAAACACCTTTGCCATGGAATAACTAGGAAGACCATCTAAACATATCTACATCTGCCTCTTCCTTTAGGTGAGTCCATTCATCGATGAAAACACCCGCAAGAAGTTCCTCATCTATGCCGGCAATGACTACCAGGGTCCTGGAGGGCTGGTGGACTACATCGACAAGGAGATCATCCCTGACTTCCTGGCAGGAGAGTGTATGGTGAGTGTCAGAGAAAGATCACACCTCTTATCATTTGGGATTATGGTTTATAAACAAAGCTGCAATGATTGGTAGACTGAAATCGACTGAACGTTTCTGATGATTGATTGATTGTTCTGCTTTCTCTGGGTTTTGGACTGATCAAACAAGACATTTAAAGACAAACTCGAAAATAGGATGGAACATGTTCAGACCTTTTTATAAACCATACAATGAATCTAGAATTGATCAAGAAAATAATTGGCAGATTCAGAATACTTTAATTATCCTGGGCTTTATTGGGTTTTTCCACAGTTGCTCTCTATAATAATTCAATCACAAATAAATAACAACATAAGTATGCTATATATGAAAACATAAGAAGAAGTTAAAGTAGGAATGTGCAATAAAAAGATAAAACAAAATAACGATATTTATAGAAACATAGCAATTAAATTCAAATGTACAGAAAAGATCAAATAAAATATAATGACAATAGTTATGAAGCATAGGAAGATTGATCATGATGGTTTATTGCAGCCCTAGTTCTGAATATGAGCTTTCAGAGAAACTGATGACCTTCACTGACCCAATTCTGTGTGTGTGTGTGTGTGTGTGTGTGTGTGTGTGTGTGTGTGTGTGTGTGTGTGTGTGTGTGTGTGTGTGTGTGTGTGTGTGTGTGTGTGTGTGTGTGTGGTGTGTGTGTGTGTGTGGTGTGTGTGTGTGTGTGTGTGTGTGGTGTGTGTGTGTGTGTGTGTGTGTGTGTGTGTGTGTGTGTGTGTGTGTGTGTGTGTGTGTGTGTGTGTGTGTGTGTGTGTGTGTGTGTGTGTGTGTGTGTGTGTGTGTGTGTGTGTGTGTGTGTGTGTGTGTGTGTGTGTGTGTGTGTGTATATGTATATATAGTGTGAGGTACCGGAGGGCGGCCTGGTTCCTAAGTCCATGTACCGCACAACCGAGGAGCTGGAGACCGAAGATGTCCGCCTGTGGACCGAGAGCATCTACCAAAGCGCCAGCGTCTTCAAGGGAGCTCCACACGAGGTGAGGCTTTGTGAAATCAAAATGTGAAAAAAGATGGAGATTCTGTGGCGATGTTCTACATCCAAATATGGGGCAAGAGAGAAGAGTGCTGCCTTATGGCGGTTTTGTTTTTTTAAAAGGTCTGCCATCTAGTGGCTGTTTGTGGGAGTGGACTTTGTGTTTTTTAAATCCAGACATGGCACAGTTTTGAAACATAATCCGTTTCCAATGACATAATAATCCTGTTACATCATTTGTCCCATAGGAAGAAATGCATCGTCACATATAATATCCCCTCTGGTTTTGATGTTGTGTTAATGAGCTCATAACCTCACAAACAGATGTTCATGTTTGCCTCTGTCACCGACAGGGTTTTTATTTTTGCCACATTTGGCTTGTGCCTAAATACGGAACAACATATAATGAAAATGATGAGTATACCACAAAATCAATGCCTTTTTAATAAATAAATAAATCGTTTTTCAAATGAATGTTTCGGTTATTTTATATTTTTGTTGTGGCGATACCATAATACTTTATATGGTCACATCAAGTCTGACATTTGACTTGCATCACAGTTATATATATTGTAAGTAATAAAAGGTGCAGTGTATTGAAATGTTGATATAGATAATGAAGCGTTACAGCCATAGTGCTGTGGTCGCTCACAAAGAAAGATTCCATTAAAACATAAATGATAATTAAGAGGTAAAATATTTAGTTTTTCTTTGGTTTAGTTCTCTCCTGAAACATCTCGCAATTTCTAGCCAACCCACTCATATCTGTTGAACCACCCACCCTTCTTCCTCTAACAGCTTCTGATCGAGATCATCGACGCCTCCTCCGTCATCACCTGGGACTTTGACATGTGCAAAGGCGATGTGGTCTTCAACATTTTCCACTCCAAGAGGGCCCCCGCACCTCCTCGTAAAGACCCCCTGGGAGCACACGGCATCACCTCCCCCGTGGGAAACAACGTCCAGCTGATAGACAAGTCCTGGGTGCTGGGGCAGGACTTCAGCATGGTGGAGTCCCCCCTCACCTGCAGGGAGGGCGAGAGTGTGCAGGTGAGCTTTCACGATTGTGCTGCCATTATTAGTTTTTTGGGGGGGGCTGTTATCGCTTTAAACGTTACGATCAATCTGGATACTTTATAGTTTATTTGCCAGCACTGTGAACCCGGAAATGTTTGAGTACGCTTACGCTTTATGTTTGTCGGTCACTAACATCATACTTTGAATGCCTCCTCTCTTCAGGGCTCCCATATCACGCGTTGGCCTGGTTTCTACATCCTGCAGTGGAAGTTCCACAACATGCCGGCCTGCTCTGCCACCAACCTGCCCCGAGTGGACGACGTGCTGGCCACCCTGCAGGTCTCCTCGCACAAGTGCAAAGTCATGTTCTACACCGAGGTGCTGGGCTCTGAGGACTTTAGGTAAGTACCTGTGTGTGTTATCCTTATCGCTTGTCAGACTAAGCTGTGGATTCCTATCATACAGAGTGTGAGATATAGTATATAAAGAACCACAAACAGACCATAAAAACCAAATGGGGAGTAGCTACTCTGTCAAACGAAAGTGGTGATGTGTTTACAAGAAATTGTTGCCATAGAAACATTAAAAAACAGCTGGGTGTGTTTTTTTTCCCATGGATAAGACGCTTTGTAGACACAGGGCCCATAACACAGACATAAGACATTTTCAACCATACGTGAAGTGTGTCTATCCATATTTCTGTTTTACGTTTTTGTACCATGATGTTTAATTTCAAAACATCATTTCTTTATGACTGCACCCTCTTTGTTCTTTATTTCCCCCTCTCAACAAGCTATAATGCTATTAAAATCTGTAATATGAGGAGCCTTTAGTTTTTAGGCCCCAAAGTTTTTGAAATGCTTCCCTCCTTCAGAGACTCTTTTAATCCAGCTTTCCAACCCTCTCCTTCTGCTCTGTCTTCTTCCTGTGAAGAACGGCTTGCTACGATGTGCAGAGTTTGTAAGTGGCTCAGTGTTTGCCCCTCCTTCCTTTAGCACTAGCTCATTGTCATTGCGGCAGTCATGCTTGTGATGCAGCAGAAAGTTGCTTCCTGTTTGCATCTTGTTAACTGCTTTTGTTAGCATTAAGCTAACAGGTTGCTTTGATCACACTAAAGACATGATCCTTGCTCTGAGACTGCAGTGTTCTTACTGCATGACTTACAACATCAGAAATCCCAGACAGGGTTAAATCAGCTAACTAGTGCTTCACTGCTTTATACCCAAGTGTGCACCAGTGTTCATTTTGTCAGCTTCTATCTTTTTGAAATGTCAGTTTTGATATTATTTAGCCAACCCATTTTTTCCATCAAGTGTTAGTTGCTTAAATGTATGGGCATTTTAAAATGACATTTTACGGGGTGCCATCTGATATTATCAACACTTTTTATCAACTTTATTAACATTGTGTCTTAGGACATGTTTTAAAATGTTGGGCATGGGTTATTTGAACTTTCATAGGTTGGATAGAAAATGTCCTCCAATTCTGGAAAGACCCAGTTGGATAAAATGATCAAAACTATTTTACATTCAGTGAATTAAAAATGTGTCATCAGATGTTATTCAACATCCCATTCCACCTAGTCCAGCCAAAACAAGACCTCGTTTCTTGGTGTCATTATTCATTTGTCAACAATTTTGTACATTATTGTGAGTTTTAGTCTTATGGAAAAAAAGGTTGTTGGTGAACATATTTAGTCGTAGCTGATGTTAACTAAATGAACACTGGTGTTCATGTACGCAACACACACCAACACATGTAACCCTTCTTACAGAAACATTTCCTGCCGTTTGTTTTTCTTCACTACCTTTGTTTATTTCACTACCTACTTCCAGAATTTGACTTCCTGTTGTTTCATTTTACGTTGACTTCTGAAACAGTCTCCAAGATTAACATCTAACTCATTTTATTTGTATTTACCAGGATTTTCCAAAACAACTCTGTAATGTACCTGCAGAACAACATATTCAAACGGGCTGTACCCAATGTTGTTTCTTTACATTGAAAGCTTCTATTTGGTTTTTGGAATGAAGATTTAAACATCTCTAGTTGTATTTGATGACCTTAAAAAAATTACCCCTAAGGAAACCCTTCATGTAACTTAACCCTTAACTGTAGGGAGATGTTATATACATAGGCCTGAGAAAAGTGATACTAAATTGTCCTTTTTTGATTCATTCATGTCAAATTAATGTAAAGGAGGAGGTTGAATCAATTTCTCACCTTTACTGAATAAAAAATTGCAGTTTTAACCAGAAAATGACAATATTTGTACTCCCGGTAGGCTGATTTTGAAGTTTGAGAGGACTCAAAACTGCCATTTCTATCCTTAAAATTGATTCAACATCCTAAATATACCTAGAAAATCACTCCAAAATTGGCCAAGCCACTACTTTAGCTATTGTCTGCATATGGTAATTAATGCTAAGTGATGCATGCATTTAGCTCTATCAGGTCTTAGGTAGAGAGAAGAGCGAGCAGATAGGAGAGAAGCAGGGAGGAGAGGGGAGAGAGTCGAGGAGAGAGGATGAAGAGTGAAGAGATAGAGGAGAGAGAGAGAGCCGCGAGCAAGGGGAGGAGAGATCATAGTTATAAGATAGGCTCATGAGATGGTATCTATTATCGCTCTCGTCTCTTCTATCTTATCTCTCTCTATCTCTCTCTCGCTCTATCTCTCTCTATCGTTATCTCTCTCTCTCTCTCTCTCTCTCTTCTCTCTCTCTCTCTCTCTCTCTCTCTCTCTCTCTCTCTCTCTCTCAGGGGCTCCATGACCAGCCTGGAGTCGAGCCACAGCGGCTTCTCTCAGCTCAGCGCTGTCACCACATCCTCCAGCCAATCACAGTCCAGCTCTATGATCTCCAGGTAGAAGCTGAGGACTTCAATCCCCACAATGCCCCCTCTCCACTGCCCTTACCAACTGTCCTCTCTTCCTCCTTCCCTCCTTGTCTCTGGACTCCATTGCACAGCCAGTCTCTTTGGAACTGAAGCATGCTTGCACAAACAGAAGACAAAGAATTAAACAATTATATATACGAGGCAAAAAGAAAAAAAAATCAAGGGCTGATTTATTTGCACAAAGGTAATATATGTTGTTGTGCCTGGTATCTGTACTGGGCAGCAGTTTGAACTATCAGAATGTTTGTGTTGAAATGTTAAAGGTCGGGAGATAAAAGGCACCAGAAGCTGAAAGAAGCAATATTCTCATCTGGAGGAGCGGCGGGCTCAGATGAGGACCCTGGAGGCGCTGTTACATATATGCATTCAAATCTCATCATGTGCGCTCTCCGAAAAACTGTTACAGACAAACACCTCCACACATATAAACGCATGGATTGACAGTGTTTTGCCATATTCCCAGAGGGGTTTGTTGAATCTGGTGAATTGTTTATAGGTCAAATGTGGGGGTGGAGGAAAACTCTGAAACATGTGCAAATAATTAGTTTTTCTATTTGAAGGAGCTCCGGAGCGGGTGGAGCTCACAACCGAGTGGTGCAGTGACGATGTCATTTTAAAGGCCGACCCGGAAGTAAGCATCAAAGAGCTCCCTCCAGATGGGATTTTTCCACTGGATTTCGGCATTTTGCAGAAAATCTTTGGCAAACACGTTTATGATACTTACATTGATGTTGAGCAAGGTATCTCCTCATATTAACACATTTACCATTTTTGAAGCGTAACTTAAATTGCAAGAAGTAAAAAGCTAACGCTTTAAACAAACTACATCATGGTCGCATGGCTGCGCATCACCACCGCTGAGCCAAAGACGGCTAATGTTCTGCCTCAATTAGTCACTGTTTTTATTACGCATAGAAGCTTCAGATATGTATTAGTGGAGTATTTACCGACGTGTTTTAGAACAAAACTTGAAAATCTCTTACGTCAGATCTTGTTTCAGTCATCTAACCAAAAGCATGAAAAACAACGTTGAGAGAAGGGAAGCGGAAGTAGTACATGCTAACTCCTTTCTGGGTTTTAGGACTCATTCCTGCACCGCTTTATGTAGATAGTGTCAGCAAAGTTGCTAGTTGGTGAGAAAATAATATTCCTTTTGTCCTGCGCCTGTGCACTTTTTAAATTGTTTTTAAAAACCCCACCCGCCCGTCTCACGATGGCTTTATCACACATTGAAAAACATTGAATATTTGACCCGGGTCTTAGCGGCGTAAATCCGCTAGAAGCAATAACAAAGGTTTGACTTTCTACTGTGTGAAATATTTGTATTTATCATTGAGACGTAGGCTACGTGGAAAATCATGGGTGCTGATTGCAGATTGATGTTGTGAGTTGCGTACAGGCGGGCAAACTGAGCCACAAAGTCTGTGTCAGGAGAGAAACAAAAATAAGTCGCCAGATTTTCTCCTTGACACCTTTTTTTATTTTCCTTTGAACGACTTACAGTTTGTTTGGTTCCTGTCCAGCGTGTTCACGTTTGAGATGCGAAATCAAGTCGTTAAGGTGATGCCTTGCCTGATTTGTGAATGTGCAACTGATTTTGAACACATTTTGAAGGTCGTGATGCTATCAGGCCGCCATCATTCTCAACTTATTTTTCAGAGTGGTGTAGATTTCAGCGTGCATTAAGGATGAATGTTACTGAGTGATTATCATTGATACTGTACATGTGCTAGTGTTGAGTGGGGTTGTGTTTTGAAGGTGATGGGGTGACGCAGTGTTCCGTGTTTACTGCATGCTTTCGTGGTGATCGGGTTTACAAGATCTATATTATTTAAAAGATTAAGACATAGCCATTTTAAGAGTTGTGTCAATAAATACCATGTTAGCCTTTGTAAGCATCAGTTAGAAACGTACCTGCTTTTTATTTCAAGGTCACTACTGTAACCAATCGAATGAACATTTCTAAATGCAACACATCCATGCAACAGTTTTTGCTGTGGAGGGCGGAGATGACCGCCATTGCCAAGAGTCATTGTCATGCTGTTGCCATGGTTATCAAGTGCAGCTGACGGCAACAAACAAAAAGATACGACGGAAAATACTAACCCTGTCTGTGGTTGTTTTTGATATATGAAACTTTTTTGTTTAACTATTAAAGAAAGGTCAAGGGGTTAACTTGTTTATATCATGAACTGCAATAACATGACATGCTTTACTGAGTGAAAGGACCTCCTCAGATTGTTGGGCTATTTAAAGTGTGTATGATGGTGTAAAAGAATAAATGCTAGAATGGATAAAAGATATGCTTGTAAAAGAGCCTCTGCAGTCTCTCTCTGAAGCATGTCTGGAACTCCATTACTAACTGTGCTTCCCCAGGAGGCTCCATTACTCTGTCTGCAATGGTTCCTCTGATGGTAAATCACCATTTTCAGATCAAACTACTCTTATAGTTCTCTTTGTCTATCAACTTTCGTCATGTGCACACTTGCTTTCAAACATTGTGTATTTCGTACAAAGCAAATTGGATCTTTTTTGAAGCCATAGGCATAAAGACGTGTACTCAGATGTTGTTGTGTTCCACATAGGCCAGTGCTTCTCAAAGTGTGGTCCGCGGACCACTGGTGGTCCGTGAGCGCCCCCTAGTGGTCCGTGAGTATATTGGTAAAATTTCACATTTGAAATAAATACATTTATTTAAGTTTTCCGCACTCTCGCGGGAATATCTCCGCAATGGAACGAGCTTAAGTTTCACTTTCGATTGCATTATATAGTCCAGATGAACACCTTCATCACACATGTTGCCACTTGTTTGTACTATTTTCAGGCGATTTGTAAAAAACGATGTGTTTTTGGATATTTGTGGAGTTAGGTGGTCCGCGAGTGTTTTTTTATTGGTTAAGTGGTCCTTGGTATGAAAAAGTTTGAGAAACACTGACATAGGCTACCTGAACACGTCCTTCTTCTCTGACTTTAGCACTTACACCTACAGATGAGGGCTATAGCCGTTTGTCTTGTTTATTATCTTTCGCTCTACTTTGCATATCTTCTCTTTACCTTGATGTGAGGAATAATGTTGAAAGTACATGTTTGGATAAAAAGAGAATAAGGCGCCTTTATATTTTTTGAAAACATTAAACTTGAATTATGAGAAAATACATGCAAGTGTGTCACATTTATTTTTGTCTATCTATTTTTCGTCTGTTATCAATGTCTTATTTAGTTTTGCTTGGGTGATGAATGAAGCTACATTTAAGATCCAAAACTAAAAGAATATGTTTGGCCTGGACAGTTTATTTTAATTAAAAGAGAAATGTAAACTGCATCTTTTGCCAAACAAAAACAAAAACACACACTCCCCCTGTCTGAAACACCTCGATTGGACTCCTTTGTTTACTTCTGCAACATGGTGACATTACTAAGTAACAATTGTGCTTCTATTGGCTAGTGCCCCAACACAATGTATGATGGCTAAGGGGTGGGACAACTCTAAGCAGTTGACCAATCACAACAGACCAATCAGAGCAGACTGGGCTCTGGTTTCGGACAGAGGGTGAAAAGAGGTGCTGCAGCACAGGCAGTATGAGAAAAATAAAGAGCTTTTTGAACATTAAAGCATGGAGACATGTAGAGACACTACATACTGATATGAAACCTGAAAATGAGCGATATAAGGATTTTTTACTCATAAAAATGTCTTATGTTTGCTGCATCACTGACTTGAATAATGATTATTCTTTAAAAAAGAAAAAAAGGATATGATGTGACTCTTTTTCTGTTTTGTTCCCCCCTCAATGGTTCTGTCAGTTCTGCTGTCAGTGTTTGACTGTATGTAGGGGGGGGACGTACTGTTGATATTTTAAAGGTGTAGATCAAAGCATAGAAGAGAATCAAAGGACACAGATTGTTGGCAGTCAAACTTTGTGAGATCACACAGTTATGAAAAACAACTTTCTTCTACGCTCTAAATTCTAATTCGTATAGCACTGTATACTCTGTGCGACAGACAGCAGAAATGAGTTCCATGATTTCATATTATTTAGAAAGGGGTGAAACACTCAAAAGAGAGGAGGGGTAAGAGCCCTGAGGCACACCATATTTAACAAACATTTGTTTAAGATTGGCATGATTTTCAGCATATTTTCTGCATTTATTTGATAGACAGGATATTTAGTAAGAAATACATTGAAGACATTTTAGTTATGTGGTTTGAATCTTGGCCTTTAGTCTATCAGAGCAACTGCAGTTTACAGTAAATGATAGTCATCACTGCTTTACTCAAACATTAGCTACAATTGTGCCTTTTGTATGTTTTTCTTGTGGTCAGTTTGAGTCTCTTATTTGTTGTTGTCACTGAGTGATATTTGTTGGTGAAGACCAGGGGGTGCCCTGATACTTTGGGCACAGGGGCGGCGGGTGCTGTAGGCTAGGGAAGTCTAAGCCTGCCCAAATATTAGTGTAACTGCATCCTGGTAAAATACATATATAATGTCTAATGTGTGTGTCTTTGACATTAGCGCTGGTTATCAACTCGGTAAATCAAGCCAGGGTTTCTCTCTCCAGCTGAGAACGCGTTCACGTGAAAGGGGCGGGGTTAGCTACATTTGACCAATCACAAACAGGGACAAGTGTACTGACAGCGCAGCGTCATACTTCATTAATGAAAAGTAAACTAATATTAGACAAATATGAACTTTAAACATCCATGATGACTTAAACATATAATCCAGGATACAAGCCACATAGTTGCACCTGCAAGGAGAATACAGAACAACTCGTTAAAAAATAAACTACCGAGTGTTTGAAAGCGTACAACAGTTTTATTATACTGCCCCATCTAAAACACGAGGGGATCTGACTTTATTACATTTGAGTTGAGTGTTTCGTCAACTTAATGTGTAAAATAATACGTCTACATGAGTGACAATGTAACTAAGTGTTGCACGGCCAGATACGGCTCGAGAAGCTGACTCAGATAAGGACATATTGTGATATCGATGATCTGATTGATGATGTGATGTCAGTGTGATATGAATGATAAGTGCGACACGTCGGCGTCTTCTCTGCATACGGCAGTTTAAACTGCATTTCCTTTTTCCTGTAATATGACTTGATATATTTAAACTCCACACACTGAGCTCTGATCGGTCAGCAGGCGGTGCTTTCACTGAGTTGATCTCTTTTCTATAGACGCCGGAGGCGGGCAGCGTCAGATAAAAAAAAAGTGATTTAGCCTTCCCAAACCTGAGCCTCGATCACGCGCCGCCTATGTTTGGGCCCATGAGTCACATTTAGTAATCCATCAATGTCATTAAGCTCTTAGCTCGTCATTATTATTATTTGCCTTACTTTAAGGATTTAAAGCTGTCTCCGATCTAGTAAAATTCCAGCTGCCGTGACTTGTGCATCAATTACAGTCCATTAAATATAAAATAAACTGAAATATGTAGCTTTTTATAACCAGAAATAGCAACTGCAGTACATGTGTGGATCAGTGTTACATTGATTGAGTTGGGGGACCAACTTAAATGCCCGCTGACGACCGGCCGTTCTGTGATTCTCCAGAACACACAGGTATGGCCAGTCCGCCCCTGTTCCCAATGAATACAAGAGATAGAAGCTGTAGTTCCAGTAGAGTAGAATAACGCGTTGCATTCAGTAATTTCTCTCTAAGTATAGTACTCTCTTTTGGCCATTAGAGGGCATGATGTTCCCGCTCAACACAACTGTGGCGCCCCGCGCAGGCTCCGCCCTCGCTTTGACGCGGTACGCGGAAGCAAAATAGGTACGCCACCCCCGCGCTACACTAACCGACGTCACGCTGCTGCTGTCAGTGGATTTTATGAATTAAAAATCATTTCTGCGGACAGTGTCCTCCTCAGCCGGCGGATAGAGATGTCTGCTCGTCCCGCAGAAGATTTGGTGAAACAGTGGGAGAGGTTAGAGCTGTTCTGGTCTAATATTCATTACACGTGACTTCTACTATACAACTCAATGGAACTTATCCCACTTGTTATCATTGGCTAAGTATTAGCTTGATATGAAGCAGTGCTCCGTGTGTGCTGACAGAAGGTTCTTCACTGCTCTCTGTCTCTATGGAGTAATGCCACCAGTCCTCAGCAGCACTGATGTGTGAGGTTGTAATGAGAAGGCTAGTGATTCACTATTAAGTCGTGTGTGTGTGTGTGTGCGCGCGCGCGCGTGTGTATTTAATAATTTTAGATTATGTTAGATTCACATTTTAGTTAAAATGTTGAAACATTACAGCAGCTTGTAAACAGGGCATCGCATATAAATCAAATTTAAAATTAACATAATATAACACATATAACCAGTAAACAAACACATAAACAGTAAATATATACAAATCAACAGTGAAAGATATCTATAGTGTATCTCTATCAAATACACATTATAAATATACAAAATAAGTGAGTTATAGACCAACTACAAACAGAAGATAAACATTTGATACTAAATATAAATTATGGCTGCACAATTAATTGATAATGAATGCATTCTTTTGGTAAGGATCCTCTTAAAAATATATACCTATTATCATTTGAATGTATATTGTAATGATGATTTGACTAATGTTTAAAAAATGATAAATATTTCCAATACGGTGACCTAATATATAATTGAGTAATACTGTGTGTGCTCCGTTGCAATATTGCACAAAACAACTTATTCTACTTTGTGGAAATCTGAGGAGACAATACCAAATCAAATGTTGATGCTACAGAAAACCTCTAATGGAATTCATAAGAGACCTGATTATCATGAGTCAACCAACATATCATTTATCAGCTCACATGCTCTCAAGTTGAAAGATTTTGTGGAATTTGTATGTGTCACGATTACTTTTTTTAAAAGTAAACAACTGATGCTTTCAAACTATCCAGAAGTGTTTCCAAATGAAAAACTTGTTTATCTAGTTAGGTTTACAGACGTGGTGTGCAGTATAAGGAGTTGTGAAATAGTTTAACATTTGTATTTAATTAGTTTGGGACTCTTGAGTGTATATTTAATAGACATATAATTTATTTTGTGTCTTTTGAATATTTCCAGAGTTTACATTTAAAGAGAATTGTACAAAATAATGACTCTAAAAAGGTTAGGTATAATAAACTTTACACCATAAAGCGGCTTTTTCATCACAACAACATCATTATTTTTTTGTGTATTTATCATCTGTGTAGTTTTATAAGTTAATATGACCAAAATAAACTAGAATAAACTGTAAAGCTTCTGTGATCATAAAATTAAACATTTGGGATAAAACTCCTAAAGTTGAAACAATTAGTCAGAAAATCACCAACACATGGTTCCACCTTCGTTTTTGTATTTCGTTTTTTTAAAGAAATATCATTATTCTACATTATACTGTGGCACTGGGTATATTATTCTTATACATTTTTTACATTATCACTGAAATAAATACATCTTCAGCAGTATTGTAAGACAGAAAAATGTGATTAAGTTGTCCAAAAATTCAAATTCATGTCAACCCAATCTGTCCATTTGCATTGGTGTGAGTGTTGTCCCTGCTTGTTGCAGCGAGCAGGCCCTCCTCAGGCAGCAGGTGGTGGAGGGGGACACCGAGGACTGGCAGAGGGTTCCGGACTTCTCTGGCCTGCAGAGGGTGGGGGGGGTGGACCTGTCCTTCATCAAAGGGGACGATGTGAACGCCTGTGCCCAGCTCGTGGTGCTCAGCTACCCCGACCTGCAGGTGAGCTGTCCCCTCACTGACTACCAGAGGAGGGAAGTAACTAAGTACATTTACTCAAGTACTGTACTTAAGTACAAATGATAGGTACTGTACTTGTACTTTAACGTGAGTATTTTCATTTAATGCTGCTTTATTCTTCCACTCCACTACATTTAAAAGGGGATTCATGTCATGTTACTGCACTAAATATAACAGCTTAAGCTACTTTCAACTAAAGCATCTCTAAAAATGAAACTAGTGGACTCTTTAACTCTTCAAGTCACTAAAGAGACAACTTATTTAAATATTTTACAAAAAGTAAATCAGAACTTTGTTTTTCTACAACAGTAAAATGCTACAATATTATCTAGAAAAGTCACATATTTAAATATAATCATATACACAGATAAAGGCAATTTTTCTGCACAATGATTACTTTCACTTTTTATACTTTAAGTACATTTTTCTGATAATACTTTTTTAACTTTACTTAAATACGATTTTGAATGGAGGAGTTTTACTTAAGAAGAGCATCTGAATCCTTCTTCCATCACTGGTTAATACCACACACTGTATATAAAAGGTTGCTCCACATAAACTCAGGAATCTGTGAGCTCTGGTGACCTCTAGTGGTGACAGGCGGGATGTCTGATAGGTCTGTTGTCCGGTGCCTTGCTCAAGGGCACCACGACAGGGCAGGAGGTGAACTGGGACCTCTCCAAGTAGCAGTCCACACTCCATATTTATGTCTGGTCGGGGACTTGAACCGGCAACCCTACGGCTCACAGTTCAAGCCCCTACTGACTGAGCCACTGCCGGAAAACCTGCACTCACCTGATGTGAACCTGCATTCACATCACATATTTAACATGAATAATGACAGATGACAATATATATGATGTATTTTATACTTTGCACTCAGAACTTTTGCTCATTTCGGCATAATCTACCCCTTCTAAAAACTGTACAGCCCTTTCCCTTTTATCTTAGACCACAGACATATTGTAAAAAAATATGTGGGGGTCCGAGCACCGCAGCGGAAACATGTAGGCACAATGGCACATCATTGACCCTTAGGGTGGCAATTTAAAAACACTGTTGAATTTTTTAGCAAGTTAAAATAGATGAATGGATGGATTGGTGAATAGATGGATGGATAGATGGATGGATTGATGGATGAATAGATGGATGAATAGATGTATGGATGGATGGATGAATAGATGGATGAATAGATGGATGAATAGATGTATGGATGGATGGATGAATAGATGGATGAATAGATGTATGGATGGATGGATGAATAGATGGATGAATAGATGAATGGATGGATACTAGATAGATAGATAGATAGATGGATGGATGGATTGATGAATAGATAGATGGATGGATGGATGGATGGATTGATGAATAGATAGATGGATGGATTGATGATGGATGGATGGATTGATGAATAGATAGATGGATGGATTGATGATGATGGATGGATTGATAATGGATGGATGGATGGATGGATTGATGATTAGATAGATGGATGGATGAATAGATGGATGGATTGATGATGGATGAATAGATGGATGGATTAATGATGGATGGATGATGGATTGATGAATATAAGGATGGATTGATGATGGATGGATAAATAGATGGATGGATGATGATGGATGAATAGATGGATGGATTGATGATGGATGAATAGATGGATGGATTGATGATTGAAATACAAAAATTAAATAAAAATGATGATTGATGGATGAATAGATGGATTGATGATGGATGGATGATGATGGATGGATGAATGGATGGATTGATGATGGATGGATGAATAGATGGATTGATGATGGATGGATGAATGGATGGATTGATGATGGATGGATGAATAGATGATGATGATGGATGGATGATGATGGATGGATGAATGGATGGATTGATGATGGATGGATGAATAGATGGATTGATGATGGATGGATGAATGGATGGATTGATGATGGATGGATTGATGATGGATTGATGATGGATGGATTGATGATGGATTGATGATGGATGGATTGATGATGGATTGATGATGGATGGATTGATGATGGATGGATGAATGGATGGATTGATGATGGATGGATGAATAGATGGATTGATGATGGATGGATGAATAGATGGATTGATGATGGATGGATGAATAGATGGATTGATGATGATGGGATGGATGAATAGATGGATTGATGATGGATGGATGAATAGATGGATTGATGATGGATGGATGAATAGATGGATTGATGATGGATGGATGAATAGATGGATGGATTGATGATGGATGGATGAATGGATGGATTGATGATGGATGGATTGATGATGGATGGATGAATGGATGGATTGATGATGGATGGATGAATAGATGGATTGATGATGGATGGATTGATGATGGATGGATGAATGGATGGATTGATGATGGATGGATGAATAGATGGATTGATGATGGATGGATGAATAGATGGATTGATGATGGATGGATGAATGGATGGATTGATGATGGATGGATTGATGATGGATGGATGAATGGATGGATTGATGATGGATGGATGAATAGATGGATTGATGATGGATGGATGAATGGATGGATTGATGATGGATGGATGATGATGGATGGATGAATAGATGGATTGATGATGGATGGATGAATGGATGGATTGATGATGGATGGATGAATAGATGGATGGATTGATGATGGATGGATGAATGGATGGATTGATGATGGATGGATGAATAGATGGATGGATTGATGATGGATGGATGAATAGATGGATTGATGAGGGATGGATGAATAGATGGATTGATGATGGATGGATGAATAGATGGATTGATGATGGATGGATGAATAGATGGATTGATGATGGATGGATTGATGATGGATGGATGAATAGATGGATTGATGATGGATGGATTGATGATGGATGGATGAATGGATGGATTGATGATGGATGGATGAATAGATGGATTGATGATGGATGGATGAATAGATGGATTGATGATGGATGGATGAATGGATGGATTGATGATGGATGGATGAATAGATGGATGGATTGATGATGGATGAATAGATGGATTGATGATGGATGGATGAATGGATGGATTGATGATGGATGGATGAATGGATGGATTGATGATGGATGGATTGATGATGGATGGATTGATGATGGATGGATTGATGATGGATGGATTGATGATGGATGGATTGATGATGGATGGATTGATGATGGATGGATGCTTTACTTATCCCATATTGGGAAATTATTTTGTCGCAGCAGCGTGTGTGTACAGGCTTTACACAAGTACAACATATTTAAAAGTTACAATAAGGTACAAATATAATACAATTAACATTAGCAGCAAGTATATACACATTCACAATAGAAAGGACATATATCACTAGAGTATCTAAATAACACACACACTGAACAAAAATATAAATGCAACACTTTTGTTTTTGCTCCCATTTTTCATGAGATGAACTCAAAGATCTAAAACATTTTCTATATACACAAAATAACCATTTCTCTCAAATATTGTTCACAAATCTGAAAAAATCTGTGATAGTGAGCACTTCTCCTTTGCCGAGATAATCCCACCACCAACACACACACACACACACACACACACACACACACACACACACACACACACACACACACACACACCACACACACACACACACACACACACACACACACACACACACACACACACACACACACACACACACACTATGGCAGATGCAAGTATCAGCGAGAGCAGCAGCGCATTTACAACTTGGAGATATAACCACTATTTTCAATGTGTGGGGATAAAGGATGCAAAAAATATTACAGTCAAATGTAAACTGTGTGCAGGACAGAAAGCATTGTCCACATCGAATAACAGCAATGCCAATCTCCTGAAGCACCTAACTAATGTACATGTGGGGAGTTGTCTTTTCTCTTACGGTGCCACAGAACAACACAACAACTTGTATTTGTATTGTTATTATTTTGAAATTAAAGTAAAGTAACGTGTTACTAGTTACTTTTATAATTTAGTAACTAATAAAGTAACTAGTTACTTTTTTGAGAGCAGTAACTATAACTATTACTAGTTACTTTTTAAAAGTAACTTGCCCAACACTGATGATATGATATATGTGTTGAAATAAATGTAGTGGCATTAAATGGAAAGTAAAGAACGAACATGTAACTAAATGTACTTAGTTACTTTACCCCACTGAGGAACAGTCTTCAGGGAAATGACTCATACTTTCACCGAGGCTGACGGTTGGTGATTTCCAATTCACCTTAAACCATTCCAATAATTCCTGCTACGACCCTTCATCATGAACTTCTTTGCTCTGTTGTTATAAATATAGAATATAGCAGCTTTAAGTTAAACCTGCACAAAAAAAAAAGTAAACGTTTAAGTTTTTTCAGTGTGTTAAACCTTTTTCACATTATTTTCCAGTTTTTTTAAATGTATTTAAGTTTTCAAGGATCAAGATGTGGTGTAAATAATATGCTTACCCAAAGTGCACTTTAACAGTACACCTACTGTATAGTATCATGAAGAAGATAGGAGTTACCTGTGAAAAGTGGTTGTTTCTTATTAAAACATCTAATCTCAAAGGGGGTTTTCAATGTCATTCATTCATTTCAACCCTCTAATTACTTTACACTCTCATGGATAAGGTAACATTTAAAAAAGAATGGTGAATGTTGCAGCTCATCCAATTCCAATCTTTTGAAACACTTAAAGCCAGGCATACAAATATGAATACACAGGAGAGTGGAGGTTTAATATGCAGTGCAGCTCATTGAGCTCAAGGTCGAGTCTTGTTAAGCCGAATGTTGTTAAGGTGACCTTGGCGGTCCCAGTTTTCACTTCATTATCCTTTTCCTGCACAGCCTTTCACAAGCATTCCTCCTCGCTGTATTTATCTGTGCATTAGCATGGGCTGCCGGCCCCTCCTCATTACGGGCCCGGCGCCACGAGGGGGCAAAAGGGGGCATTGCCCCCTCAGTTGTATTATTTGCCCCCTCACTTTGAGCATCATTCATCCATCAAAAAGTACAATAAATGTCACAATTATTAAATAACTTTAAAATAATTATTTTCCCCAATACACGTTACTACGTTTAAATCAGATATGTGGGCAGGCAGTCAAGCAACGTGTAAACAAGCCTCAACCCCAAGTGAGCTTGTAGTCTTAATGTTAGCGTGTGTGCTAGCTGTAAACACGGTCGGATGGGTGACCAAAACGTCCCCGTTTTCCGGGCAGAGTCCCCGTTTTCGGTGGGTGGTACCCGGTTGAAACTCCCAAAAATGTTCCCGTTTTTGAACGTGCGTTAAAAAAAATAGAGAAAGGTGAAATCAAATGTTACAGGTCAGTAAAAACAGAGTAACAGTGTTGTGCCTGTTTGTAGCATTAGCGTATTTCTTCTTCTACTACTTCTTCTATTTTCTTTAATGGCGAATCGCTTCCACTTGGACCATATATCGCCACCTACTGTTGATTTATTAAATGTTTATATGAAATCCTTGTCCTCAGACCAGTGTTTTTGAGGAACTTGAAGATCAGCTTGTTTACTTCATTTCTTGATTTACTTTCGTAAATTGACTTTAATGTCCTTGATGTTGAGTTGTTCCAGTGCAGTTTTCAGAATGAGTCTTTGTCTGTTATAATCCGGGCAGCTAAAAAATACATGATGTAATTTTTCTCCCCAATTTTCGGCGCCCCCGATGGGTTGATGCGCCCTTAGCATTCACCTATACTGCCTATGCCTAAGGGCCGGCCCTGGTGAAAACAATATGACATCAACAGAAAATAAGACAGACAACTACAGATAGCACCACTTTAGGGCTGTCTGTATGGATCAGGTTTTTGCCAAAGCGAGCCCTTTTACTAGAATAATAATATGTTATGCATTATATCAACCGTATTGGTACAATGAGCGACATCCAGCGACGGATTTTAGAACATTGATTTGATTTTTCTCATGGCAGTTAGACTCTAGAGACAAACCAGGGGACTTTATTTTTATTTTTAATCTGTGTCTGTCCATTTGGTGTAGTGTTTTATCCAATATTACATTTGGTTTATATATTAGTCACTTTCTTATGAAATGCCAGGTTTTAGGTCTTGATTTGAACATTCAATCCTGAAAATAAAAAATCAACCAGATTAAGGTTTCTTTAATCCTAACCTGACTAGAGTAGATACTAAGTAAGTACATCTGTATAGGAAGACGAGTTAAGGGATAGAGCAGAAAAGGTTATGGTATAATTACAGAGCCTGTCAATTTATAAATGGAGGAAATCAATGTTAGTCTGTTAACCAAAGTGCAGCCATCTAAAAATGTACTATCTATTATTAAAGATCAGAGGAAAACAACAGAATGAGAGGGGTCAATCCGGAATAAAAATAAAGAAGCAAAGAGATTGTAGAGCAGTGAGAAGGAAAAAAGCTTGGTGTGTCAAATCATTACATTGCCAGTATTTTTCGTTGTTTTGAAAACAAATCGCCCCCTCGGATTTTTTAACAGCCCCCTCAGTCATTTAATCCTGGAGCCGGGCCTGCCTCATTATATAACCCGCTGTAATTAATGTCATTTATCACTGTGTACGCTGCTGATGCATGGACCCAATGAGGCTAAAGAAATGTTGTCTAGAAATGCTTTTCAATAATGGGACTATGTTCCCTGCTTGCTTTCGTTTTACTCTAACACTCTCACCTAAGGGCATTTATGACACAAAGTAATACATGACACACAGTTTGTCACGTTGCATTTAAATACACAGGTCTTGAAAAGGAGCTCTGCACACTTTTAAAACTGTAAATGTGGAAAATCAGTGAGAATGACACTTCGTTATGATTCCCGGCCATAACCTTCTCCAACATCACAGCCTGTTGTTTGTTCACCGTGTGTAGCAGAGGAGGGGTGAAGGACATTGACATCCTGAATGCTGGTTGACCTTTCTGTTCTCAAAACGTCCTTGTGTCGAGGCGTGTGTTTTGGCCTCCATGCACCTCAATGAGAGCGTCTGCATGTTTTATTGCTTGTAGTTAAAGTTCTTAATTATTCATATGAATAACAATACAGAAGGCAGTCGTTGGCAATGAAAAATGAGGACCTCAGGCTCCCTCTTCTTATTCTCATTAAATAGGTATTCAAAAATTACTCGAGTGTAAGCAGAGGGAGAATGTAAGTTAAAATTGAGGCTAAAATATGAACCTTCTTTAGTGTAAAACTGTACTGAACTCACAAAAAACACAGAAAAACAGAGTCTTGTCAAACGATGAGCAAGCAGGGTGGGTATCAGAGCTATGGTCTGAGCCTTTGTCTTTCCTAATCACTTTTCATGCAAGGAAACACAAATGTCGTCAAAATATATATATAATAAATCAATTAGAAAGTACCCTAAGAGTTTTAAAGTCATTCTGCCCTTCATCTCCTTACTGTATAGACTGTCTATGTTCATTACACTATCTTTAAATGAGTACATGAGATAAACTCCCTCTGGAAGGAACTTTGGGATTTTAGCCTTTGCAGACCATTTACATGCACACAGACCTATAACCATGCCTATAACACACTACAGGAAAGGGAAAACCCAAAAATGCAGAATAGGGCCTCTTTGAGAAGCACCGTTACTTACATGATTCTTGTGTGTGCGTAAATATTGTGGCTGCAGGGAATTGTGGGACATCAATGTCTCCTTTCCTTTCGTAAAGGATAGTCCGGTAGATAACAAGGGAAGTATATGAGCTCATGGCTGCCACTGAAGTACTTCCGAGTCATTTCCCTCAGTTTGGAACATTGCTAAGCAAAAAATACATTTGAACCGAAACCCAGCACTCCGTCCCCTTTTCTTTCCCCAGCTGCTGTATGAGGACAGCCAGATGGTGACCCTGACAGCCCCCTACATAGCCGGCTTCCTGGCCTTCAGAGAAACCCCCTTCCTCCTGGAGTCTCTGCAGCGTCTGGAGAGGGACCAGCCCCAACTTCTTCCTCAGGTCAGCTTTTGCACACATTAAAGTGCTTCATTGAAGTGCTAGAAGAGTCCTTCCAATGACTTGAGGTACAATTATAAACATATAATTAACAACTGTTTGAGATGTTAGAGTGTATTCAGGGTCGGCTGTGGCTCAGAGGTTTAAGATGGGAGACAAGGGGAACTAGCCAGGGTGGGTCGTAAATAATAAGCCCATGAAAACTAACACCTCATCATCATACATACTCTGCTATGATAAATCTTGTCAGCTTGTTATGTGATATTGTCTCTGCTCTCCTTACAGTATGTTTACTTTGTTACCCTCAGGTGGACCTGGGCTTAGTTTTGCTCTGATTGTAATGCTAACTCAGCATGCTAGCATGCTAACACATTAGAATCAGTTTTTGTCATGACCTGCTAGCTAGGGAAGCAAAGTACAGATGAGGCTGGGATGTTGGTAAGTCATTTTTGAAGGCATGCACAATAAACAAAACAAAAACGGTACTTACATTTGCTGTTTTATGTGCATAAGTGCATCCCATTGCGAAGTATGGCAAAATGTACTATGTGTACCTAGATGGTGTCCTCATAATGGTCAGAAAGTTGAGTGTGCTGGTCACTTTTCACACTAAATGACCGCCATCTTGGCTACTGAACGGGAGTTACAGGACCATCCATCATTGCAGTTGCTCCGGTAAATAAATATAGGACTATACTGTACACATAAAGGTTATAGGTATGTTTTTTTTTACTATTTAGGGAATGTGCTATATTAGTTGTTGAGGAAAATAATAAAGTGTTAATTGTATAGGGTTATTTGAGCAGTTTGTACAGCCAACAATCATTGCTAGCTAGCTAGCTAACAATTGCGTTGGTCACCTCTGGTATGTGTGCAATTTTAGACACTACATGATACAAGTGATACAGTACATTTATTGTACTTTTGGGAAGTATCTGTATATTTCAGACAGCAATGGATTTCCAAATTAGATCTAAATTACTGTCACACACAACCAGACAGCCAACCTACTGACACTATTGGGCTCATTCAAAAAGTGAAAACTTGAACATTAAAACACGCTGAATTAATTTCAACTCCTGTGACAAAGCGCTCACTGTTTCTCAAGAAGCCGTCTATAATTCCTCCTCACCCACTCCCTTCTGTCTGTCGCTATCCACGCACCTCCCTCTCTTCCTCCCACTCTCTCAGCATGCTCGCAGGTGCGCAGAAACAACACACTTTCACCCCATACACACACAAAATCCTGCACACACAAACACTTCTCCTGACACCTCACCGCTCCCTTTATCTGGCCCTTTGACGGTCCTGATTCACAGCGGAAATATGAATTTCGAGTCACTTTTGGCTTCCAGGGTTCATAAGTGTGGGGGGACTGGAAGTATCAGTGTGAAGATCTTGTCTCTTTCTAACTTTAACTTTTGAAGCTCAGGATAAAACATTCTGTTATCTCACACTTTACGTGACATCAGACAGAGGCACAGAGAGGTTGGGGTGAGAGACTGTAGATACGCAGAAAAAAGTTTCCCTGCTAAGGTGTTAACTTCATTCAGAAAAGAAGCACAGGTGGATCCCATAACAACACGATGCCTCTGCTGCACTGCAGTCTCTCAGCAGCCTGATTAACATTACGGATCACACCTGTGCTTTTCCTGATCTAACATGTTAAAATGTCTGCCGTGCAAATGTCTTCAACCTTGACAAATACAACTCTTTACAGCTATAGGTGATTTGTTTCCCATTGTGCCCTCTCCACAGGTGGTGTTTGTGGATGGGAATGGTCTATTCCACTACAGAGGTAGGTCAGGCTGCTCTATGCCGACACAGGGAAAGTGTTTGCAATATTTGTGCCTTCTTTTTTATTTACAGCAGGATGTGTTTAGTGGCAGTCAGAAAATGCATTTTTATACATTAATGGCAAAAAAAGCACGTGTGTGTAAGTAATGACCGCGTTAATTTAGGTGTTGCTGCATTTACTAGGGATGCAGCGATTGATAAAGTCCAAGGCCAATAGCAGTGTTTATAATAATTTAGCTTATACTGATGTTTTTGTTGCATGTGTGCAAGGCTGTTTTCATGTCACGATAATACATTTCTTTAATGTATAACACAAAGTCAACACTGTTCTATCAAGAGCAAACCGGCATTTGAATCTGACCCAGGCCCTGTTTGTTCCCTGCAGAGTTCGGCCTGGCGTGTCACCTCGGGGTGCTTTCAGGGCTGCCGTGTGTGGGTGTGGCCAAGAACCTGCTGCAGGTGCAGGGTGTTAACAAGGATGAGGAGCACCAGTCACAGGTGAGGCTCTACTTAAGCTCACACCCCACAAAGTTGAACATATATTTATTCCTTTCTGTTCTGTAGAGCTTTGTCACTCTATGATCTATCATCAGTGTATATTAGGGGTGTAACGGTACACGTACCCGTACCGAAATTATTCGGTACGGGCTCTTCGGTTCGGTACAGGTGTGTACCAAAGTGTACCGAACGAATATAACGTTAAACGTAAACAATTGAGAACGTGAATAACTTTTTGGAAGTAATCTCAGGTACTGCGTCGCAGCAATAGGCGCTTTCACACTGCGGTACTTTTCCCACAAAGGTTCATGTGAATTTAGTTCATGAGAACTCTTTAGTTCTCATGAACTAAGTACAGATCGCGTTCACACTGGAAAAAGTCCCTGGGGGTGGATTAGGCAAATGAAGCCGCTGGCGTCACTTGTTCTTCTTCTGCTTTGGGTTTACTGGCAGGCCGCAAACCACTTCACGGCGTATACTGCCGCCCAAAGTCCCCGGCCGGAAGTCCCCGGAGTTAGGGACTGGCTTCAGTAGAAGCTGCTGGGACTCCCAGCAGCTTCTACTGAAGCCTTCCGAGTAAATCGCCAGAACGCCGACACCTCCTCATCTCCACCACTCCCATGTTTTATTTTGTGTTGCCATAAGTTAGTCTATCTGCGTTTCTGCGCTGGGTTAATGCTAGTGCTAATAATGCTAATGCGAGGATAATAAAATGGCGGCTTCACAAAACTTTTTGGGAGTTTTACGGGGCGTGGTTTGCAATCCTTCCAGCCAATCAGAAATTTAGCTCTTTTCTCACAAAAGAGCCGTTCGAAAGTCCCTGCTCTCTAGCAGGGACTTTCGAGGGGGTAAAAAGGTTCACATGAACTAATTTTAGTACCGGCTCTTTTTGGTGTGAACGCGATAAAAGAGTTCACATGAACTAAGTTCACATGAACCTTTGTGGGAAAATTACCGCAGTGTGAAAGCGCCTATTCAGAGTAATTTGCTCACATTGGGTTCAACGCGTCATAGAGCGAGCAAGTCATTTCATTGGATGAGAGGCATAGGTCAGAGGGATGCGTTCAAATGTAGTCAGTAATTTGAGGAACTGTCAAAAATTAATGGCGAACGCAGATAAAGTTGAGCTCGAAAATCCTCCAGCATCATTGAAGTCTCCGGTTTGGGAACATTTTGGTTTCGCAGTTACGTACAAGGATGACGGACAAAGACAGGTGGACCGAACCAAAGCTGTTTGTCGGCATTGTTCAACTAAAATTGGTTACGCGGCTGGCAATACATCAAACTTGCACACTCTTGAAAAGGCATCACCCGAACGTGAATATCACCGGTACCAAAAGAAAAAAGACTGAAGTGCAAACCCAACTCCCAATAGCATTTAATAGTGATGGGAATTCCGGCTCTTCTTGGTGAGCCGGATCATTTGGCTCGGCTCACCAAGAAGAGCCGGCTCTTTCGGCTCCCAAACGGCTCTTCAGTTTACCACATATTATACCTTTTAATTAAATCAAATGTAGCCCTGTTTTGACTAATGATTTATATTTGTACACATATATCACTTAAATTATTCAATACATCCTTTGTACTGAAGTATTCAAAAGTAAAAATTACATGTTTAATATAAATGATTTGCTGTGGCCAATTGTTTTCATTGCATTTACAGACCCGTGCAACTCTCTGATACCACCCAATGAATGCATTGACTTGCTTGTAGAACCACACTACACAAAACAGATAGCAACACCCATAAAAACTATTTAAAAAAAGGGGCTACTGTATCGACCTATATAAAGTATATAAATATAGGTTTTTTTTCAAAATACCAAAAAGATCCTGCATTTTAGCCATGCCTCATTTCGCTCTATTTGCTCCATCCAGCGCTGTTTTTGCAGGGGGCTGATTCTGTGAGCTGCAGCTGACCACGCCCCCCTGCAGGAGAGGGGAGTGTGCTTTAGATCAGCTGCTGGGCTGTCAGAAGAGGGGGAGAAAAAGAGATCTCCGTCCTCCGTGTTTTATTCTTATAGAAGTAAGAAGAGAAGTAATGGGGCAGAAACCCTCCTTTTTACGCAGCGGTCCAGACATAGACATCAAACGGCGACACATATTCAGTTGCCAGTTACTTTGGCATTAGGGCAGGGATATCTAGATACTTTCCAAGGTTTGACATAATGAATTGTGCTACTTTTAAAGCAAGCAACGATGTTTTAAAATCTGTAATCAAAAACACTATCGAAGCAGTTCCTGCCGTTGCTACGTTAGTTCAAATAGTAACAACGGACTACTTTTCTTAGCGGATGCATGTCAATTTAAATCAATACATAAAACTATTTTTTAAATCACTAAAATCATTTTCTAAATCCATAAAAGCATTTCCATTAATATTGGGAGTCATGTCGTTACTTTGTTGAGAATGTGGCCATGTAATAAGCGGGATAATGTGCACATTGCACATTGCATAATGTGCCTTCATGCCGATCTAGATCCCTCTGCAAAAATGGCTCGTTCGCGGGCGAGAGCCGGCTCCCGTCGTTCACTTAAAAGAGCCGGCTCTTTGAGCCGGCTCGTTCGCGACCGACTCATCACTAGCATTTAAGCCTCCACCACTCGCAGAGAGTTCAGACCGAGCCAAAGCTATTACAAACACCAAATATCCTTATGTTGCCATGTTAGCAAAGCGCTACCTGGCTGTATCTGCTACCTCTGTCCCTAGCGAGAGGGTTTTCTCCACATCAGGAGCAGTGGCGTTTCTAGGTGTACAAAACTGGGGGGGGCAGAAAGAGGTCGGGGGAGAGAGAGAGAGAGAGAGAGAGGGGGGGGGACAGAGAGAGGGAGGAGAGAGAGAGGGGGGACAGAGAGAGGGGGGGGGGAGGAGAGGGAGGGGGGGAGTGTCAAATTACATACTGAAGACCACAGGAGCAACACTGTGAGCGCATACATTTACGTACACAGCGTGGGGATGTCATAGTAATGCACCTTCATACATGGAGTAAAGGTCACCATCACAAAGTAATTCTTAACAATAACAACAACCGTAATGCTTTAGCATTAAAACACCATAGACTGTAAATATAAGGAAAACACAGACACTCATCATCGAGGTCACAATATCAATCGATCCAGCAGAGGCAAAACACAGAAGATCAACAAAATATATGACATAAATGAACTTACCAAAGCTGAAGGCTCACTTGAAAAGAAAAGCGGCACGGCGGTCCTTCCTCTGACAGAATGTGTCTATCACTTTGGGGATGAAGTCCTGTAGTTGCTGGATCAACTGGCTTTCAATTGAAAGCATGGCCAATGCGTTAAGTCGCGGCTGTCCCATGGTGTTGCGAGTGAAAGTCTTTATCCTTTTGAGGGTGGAAAAGTTCCTCTCTGACTCGGATGTCGTCATCGGAGTTGTCACTATTATTTTGACCAAAATAACAGTCTCAGCAAACGTTTCCTCCAAGTTGTTCTCGTGAATGGATTTCAACAGAGACAGGGCAGTGTTTCCAGTGTGAAGCTCACTGTGGCGGTAGAGCGTGGTCAGCTCAGACTTCAACTTCTCCTTGTTTCCCAACGCAGGCCACAGTTTCACGGCGCAGTCAAGCTCAGGTGTAGGAAATGACAGGACATGCTGTGGGAAGAATGAGCTGTCAACAAGCTTTGCAGCAATCAAATGGTCACTCTGTGAGAACCTCTGTTCCACCTGTGAGATGACTGTGTCACAAGCCTCCTTCATCACCGGCGCTGTGCTGCTGACTCGTCGGCCTGGCTCGTCTGTTCCATCATGAGCAGTGGCGGCCAATGCATCAGTTTTCTGCCTCATTTTCTGAACATTTTCCTTGAAACGGCAGAGCGCGCTGTTGATCCCAGGTGCATCGATGCTTCGTTTTTGCAGAGTGTTGTATAGAACATCCACTTCTGGCATAAGCAACGAAAAAAACTCCAGGAGCTGCATAAATGCTCGGTCCCGCAGTTTCTTTGACAGGCCGTATGCCTCACTTATGGTGACCGCATCCCATCCTGGTTGTGCGCGTATATGCTTCATACACTGAAGTAGTGCATCTCGGGTCTCCCAAACCGCGTTCACAGTTCTGCTTTTAAAGTTCCATCTCACAGCCGGTGGCCGTGGGATGCGTCTCTGTGTTGCCTCTGCAAGAGCTGCAACACGTTTTGGAGCACCGGAGAGAAAAAAGTGGAAAAAGCAGTTAGATCTGCAAAAAACACCTTCAGGATGCTCATCCTTGCTGAACACAGTTGCTGCAGGGTCAGGTTCAGTTGGTGGGCGTAGCAGTGAACAAACTGAGCGTTTGGGTACGTCTCCTTCATCACCGTCTGTACCCCGCGCACGTTACCGCTCATGACGGCCGCCCCGTCATAGGTCTGAGCGATTAGCTTTTCTTTCAGCTTCAGGGGTTCCAGAACAGCCTTGATGCTGTTAGAGAGACCTACACCAGTTTTGTCCTTTACTTCCACAAACTCCAAAAAACGCTCTGTAACTGTGAGGTCAGGCATAATGTATCGCAGCACAATCACCATTTGCGATTTACAGGAGACATCGGTTGTCTCGTCGGCCTGAACGGCAACAAATGATGTGTTGTCCACTTGCTTGGCTATTTCCTCCCTGTACACATCATACATGCAGTCCAAGAGTTCATTCTGTATGGGGCTTGATGTCCCTTTGAAAACAAGCTGAGCTTCGTAGTGCCGTTGAAGCCTGGAATCGCCCTCACACATTGTCTCGAAAATTGACCTGAATATCCCTGGATTCAGAGAGTCCGCCGACTCGTTGTGGCCCCGCAGTGCTGTCTCACATTTCCCACACAGTTTAATACAGGTGATGATCCGACCAAGCACGTACCTGTTTTCTTCCACCTTCCTATTATGAGAATCAATGCCGCGTCTGTAGGCGCTGTCAATCTGAGCTGCAACATTCACCCTTCCAAGTAATCCCAATTTTACGGCATTTTCCAAATGACTGTTGCTGCTCTCATGCTTCATTGTCCTCTCCGAAAGATGCTTTAAGTCCTTGTAACCTGTCCTCGACCAAGTACCTTGATCTTCACCAAAAAGCAGGCAAGGAAAGCAAAAGAGGGAATTCTTCTGGATGCTCGCCGTTAGCCATTTCTTTTTAGCAAACCACTCAGCGTTAAACCCACGTTTAACTTTGCCCGCAGTCTGGACCATTTGGAAATCCGGTGGATGGTGGGCACCGAGGCGCTTTACCTCCAGTTTCTCTCCGAGACTAAGTGTCTCAAATGTGTGCTCCAGTAAATGGTCAACTTCATTCATTTTCTTTCAGTTTTTTACTTCTTTAATCGCTGGTGATGTTAGCTATATGCTGCTCTCTCGTCTCCTCTTCAAACTACACGTGACGTTTCGCAGCACTGCACACGTGAGTACTTACAGCCAATCAATTCTGAATTATGTGAGATGACGTATGGTGGGGATGGGAGCACTATGCCCCTACGGTCATTATTTTTTTGCCACACACATTAAATAGAAAAATACTCTGAGCATGCGCAGTGTAGTTTTTACAATCACCGTTCACTTAGACTGTGAGAGGGAGGGGCAGGATCGGGTTTTGTCCCACATGGCTCTAAACAGCTCAAAACGGCACTCTAGACACTAATTAGAAGAACACAGACTAAAACAGAAATGTACAGACGAATCAGATGATTAAACATGACCTTAAAATATATTTTTATATGTTTTTTTATTTATTTTTTAGTATTTTTTTGTAATCATTATTTGTAATACTTTCTTCTGACACTAGGTGGGGCTGTGCCCCACCTGCCCCTAATGACCCGCCGCCACTGATCAGGAGACATTGTTAGTGCCAGCAGATCTGCCCTTTCGGCAAGCAATGTGGACAAGTACATTTTTCTTTAAAAAAACATGAAAATACAATGACAAGCAAGTCCTAATGTCAAGCTGGCTGCTTAGGTGCTAGTACAGTAGGCTGCTACAGTTCAAATACAGATTATTTCAGTTCATCGAAATGCTGCACCTTAATGTTCATTTTATTATATTTTGTATTTATTTGAGTGAATATTCACAGTTTAATAATAATTAAAAATCCAAAACTAATAGTTTATGTTTTGTGAGTACTAGTACAGTAAAGTTCAAATACAGATTATTTCAGTTAATCGAAATGCTGCACCTTAATGTTTATTTTATTATATTTTGTATTTATTTGAGTGAATACATTATTCACAGTTTAATAATAATAATAAAAAAAAATATATATATGTTTTTGTTTTGTGAAAAAAAATTCTGCTGTACCGAAAACGTACCGAACCGAACCGTGACCAAAAAGCCGAGGTACGTACCGAACCGAAATGTTTGTGAACCGTTACACCCCTAGTGTATATACATCATATTTTGTTTAAGTCAAAATATGAGTTATGTAAGTTAAGGCAGAGGTTCCCAACCTTTATTGTGCCAAGGACCGGCAGATACATTTTACACAGATAACAATCGCGGACCGGTTGTCAATTTGAACTGATTTTAATATTTACTCACCAGCAGGTAGCAACAGAGGCTAATTGTATGTAACAGCCTGAACAAATACTTGAACAATATGCATCCAAAACATATTAACGTTTAAAAAAGAACCGGTGTCAAAACGGAAAACCAAAAAGTACGACGTTATTCAGTTTTTAAACCAAAACGGGAAAACAGATAAATCAACGTTTTGGTTTTGTTTGTATGATTTACGGATAATCATTTTAGGGTGAAGACTTGGTTAGGTTTAGGATTAGGGTTAGGGTAAGGTTAAAGGTAAGGGTAAGGGTTAAGCATGTGTTGGTTATGGTTAAGGTTAGGATAAGTCTCCAGGAAATGCATTTAAGTCAATGTAATGTCCCCTGAAGTGATGTGTGTGTGTGTGTGTGTGTGTGTGTGTGTGTGTGTGTGTGTGTGTGTGTGTGTGTGTGTGTGCGCACGCGTGCGTGTGTGTGTGTGTGTGGTTTTGACAATGTGACTTTTATTTTAAGTCAAGGCCTCCTTCTGTAGCCAATGCACAACGAAGCCTGTGTCGTTTTGAATACAAATCAAGCTAAAAAAATGTCTGGTTCATAGTATACCTGCGGGACAGCAAAATCTAGATTTCATTAATATGCAAATGTTAATTTTGCAGTCTGCAGTCTGTGACCTGTTAAGGAAAGAATAAAAACAAGTCAAAGTTAAATCTGCCATATGAGCTGGCGCTTAGCAAGGGTCTAAAGTAACAGGATGAACAGAGTATTCTTCCTTATGTTGATTTACAGACATTTTTAAAGCTTTTGTAAATGAAAAATGTGTTCATAACTTTAATAATTTGAAGCTCCATTACCATAGTGAGAGGAACTCGTCATAGAAATGGTGATAATAATTGACCTCAAGTGCATTCCCTGAGCAAATGATAAAATGCTAAGTCCTTGCAGATGGCATTGATTTTTGTAAGAGCGGTGATGATAAGTGCTGCTGAAGTTTCTGAGGGAACCAGCATACATGGCTCTAGCAATCATCTCATCCACAGCCAACTCAATTAGCAGGCAAAGAGACTCTCTGCTTATAACCCCAGCGGTCCTCATGTAGTAGTGTAACATGCTAATTCAATTCTCGTTAGGAGTGTATCCATCTCCCTCAATTACTGTTAGTGGCTTTGGCGTCAGAAAATGTTGCCTCGTCTCTGCAGTAGGGAAGAATCTGATCTCTTTGTTTCCACAGAACACGGTCAGTCACACATATCTGCTGATGCTAATCCTCGCGGCTCAGAGTTGTAACGTCGGCACTACACAACACATCTTTGGGCTCAAGCCATCAGCGTTGGATCGGTTGCTTTGCATGAAACTTTAGAATTCCCTCCCGGTCCATGTAAACATAATTGTTCCTCTCTGGGGCTCCGTTTAATTTGTCTACAGGCACGTCAAAGATTGCAAAGCCTCTGCCAAACGCCAATGTTCGCGTTTGAGGGCTTGATAGGAAATTAGGTAAGAAGTAATCTGCGAGACACAAGCCATATCAGGCTCCCTACCAAAATTAGCCAGTGAGAAATAAGATTAGCTATTACTAGATACAGTATGCTCATCACCACGTACCAATGACAAGAAATATGCTGCCACACTTGATTAGATGTCAGAGTGTATCCCAGAACTCTGGCGGCACACAGAGTGTCCTCAAAAAACAGCAAGCAGTGTTTTGTGAAGGTCACAGAGACAATTTTCTCTTAGGTGCTGTAATTAAATTTGGCAGCCTCAAAAGCAAAGGTGGAACACAGTGGGCACTAATGGGAAGATATAACCCATCAAAGCTAAACTATTCTGTGCATGTAGAAATACACCTTTGGTGACTTAGTTGTTACAAAGTTTACCCATGTCTCTTTTAAAGGAAAGGCAAGGCAAGTTTATTTATATAGCACTTTTCAACACAAGGCAATTCAAAGTGCTTTACAAAAAATGAAAGACATTAAGAAAATGGCATTTAAAATCAGTCATTAAAAGAAAAGCTAATAAAATAAACATTAAAAGAAAAAATACATGGATAAAAGTTACAGTGCAGTTTAAGATGTGAAGAGTTCAATTAAAAGCAGCGGCAAAAATAAAAGTCTTCAGCCTGGATTTAAAAGTAGTCAGAGTTGCAGCGGACCTGCAGGTTTCTGGGAGTTTGTTCCAGATATTTGGAGCATAATAACTGAACGCTGCTTCTCCATGTTTAGTTCTGACTCTGGGGACAGAAAGCTGACCAGCCCCAGAAGACCTGAGAGATCTGGATGGTTCATAATTTAGCAGGAGGTCAGAAATGTATTTTGGGCCTAAACCATTCAGTGCTTTATAAACCAGCAGCAGTATTTTGAAATGTATTCTTTGACACACAGGAAGCCAGTGTAAAGACTTCAGAACAGGAGTGATGTGATCCACTTTCTTAGTGTTAGTGAGGACTCGAGCAGCAGCGTTCTGAATCAGCTGCAGCTTTCTAATAGATGTTTTAGTGAGACCTGTGAAGACACCATTGCAGTAGTCGAGTCTACTGAAGATAAAATGCATGGACAAGTTTTTCCAAATCCTGCTGTGACATTAGTCTTTTAATCCTAGATATGTTCTTTAGGTGATAGTAGGCTGATTTAGTAACTGTTTTAATGTGACTGTTGAAACTCAGGTCAGAGTCCATGACTACATCTAGATTTCTGGCTTTATCTGTTGTTTTGAACATTGCATACTGAAGCTCAGCGCTAACTTTGATACGTTCTGCCTTGGCTCCAAAGACCATTACCTCAGTTTTATCTTTGTTTAATTGGAGAAAGTTCTGACACATCCAGTCATTGATTTGTTCAATGCACTTACTCAGTGTTTGAATTGGAGCATAGTCTCCTGGTGAAATTGTTACGTAAATGTGTGTGTCATCCGCATAGCTACATTGACTTTAATTAAATGTCTTATGTCAACGGGTTCCACATAATTGTATAAGTGTAGTTGAAAGCAAATAGTATTAAGTTGAACCAATTCTTTTTTTAATTTAAACTCAATATTATTGCTTTCAACTAACCTAATTTAATGATGTGTAATTTGTTTACATAATACATTTTTTTAAGTCAACGTTTCAAATTGTTTTCAGTTTAGTAGTGTTGTACATTTGTGTCTGCCGTACACAGACTAACACTAAAACTTTTGAAGCAATATAAATCTCGACTTAATGTTTGGTTGTAGCTGGAGTCCAGATATGGTTAGCCTAGCTTTAGCAAGATGACTAAGCAAAGACAGCTCAAATGTGAGCTGTAAAGTTGTTGGTAGATGTATATTTACATTTTCGGCAGAGCAAGACTAAGCTTAGCTACGCTACCTAACTGATGATATGGATTAGGGGTAGTTCATTAAAGGTTCTACATGACTTTTAGAATATTAAAAATTGAGCAGAGAATGAAGTCATCTGTTTGTGGTGTTGTCCAAACTTATATAAGTACCAGCCGCACATTTATGTAAGTAGATGTGAGGGTGTGTGTGTGTCCAACGGGCTAGCTATTGGTAGCAGCTAAAGTTGTCGAGGTTAACAATGTAAGCTCTGTCAGGAATGCCTCTCTTGCCGTTGTTAGCAAGTTAGCTGTTAGCTGTCAGCTCAACCATCAATGTTATACAGGCTGTCCTGGTCCAGCCTTCGAATCGTAGATATGCTCTGAATGTCATATTTCAATATTTGTTACACAAATACGGCATTAACGACCAATCCAGTCTCACGGAATTTCGTGTTATAGTCACGAAATTCTATTGATTCGTGTTCACCAACATGATTTCTCCCTTTTTTTCGTGTCACACAGAACGATTTTAAAAGCAATGTATTTCTATTGGTAGTATGTTTCGTGCCTGCACCACGTCTTTTTTTCCGGTCGGGTCTTGGAATAACAGAAGCTGTGTGGTTCATAAAAACATTTTCTTACTCGATATCTTACCCTAAACCTAACTCTATCCATTTTAAATTGTATAATGTCGGAGTTTTTTTGCCGTCCGCGAGGAAAATAAATGGGGCTCAGAGCATCAGAGCATCAGAATACTGAAATCTGTATTTTTTGTCATCTTTTTTTCCTTCTAATTCGTTATTATTTGGTGTAGGCACGACACATACTACCAATAGAAATACATTGCTTCTAAAATCGTTCTGTGTCAGAATACTAAAATCTGTATTTTTTTAATCTGTTTTTCCTTCTAATTTGTTATTATTTACATTGCTTTTAAAATCGTTCCGTGTGACACGAAAAATATGCGAAATGCTGTGAGACTGTGTTGTAACGACAGCCATGTATTGTATTTCCCATAACATTGAAGTAAAATATAATAAATAATAAAAAAAAAATAAAGCTGCACATTGGGAACTGTTCTGCTGTTCCAGTTTAATAGAATCAAAACTTGACTCTTGAAGCAAGTTTGACAAAAAATACGTTTTTTTTCCTTTAGCAGTAAATAATCGACCACAAGAGTTGATAGTTGTTCTCCAGCTTTTTAAAGGTTCTATGGATCATTTTGAATTGTCGCTCAGCAAAACAGCCCCCTGCTCAGCCGCTCTATATTTCTTTAAGTTGAATGTCTAGCAGATGTAGATGTAATGTGCTGTGCTCCTCTACAGAGGCAGGAGAGAGCAGTACGTTTCTATCTGTGCAGTCTGGAACAAAACAGAAATGATGAAAGAGGAACTTTGCTTTCTCCTTGTCCTCCACGCCCTTTGGGAAAATGCTATCCTTGTTGTCGAGGGTTCTTGATGCTCACTTTCCTTCAGATCTTACGTCCTCTGTATTTTCCTTCCCTGCTCACTTTTTTCTCTCTCTTCACCTCCAGTGTCTCCCCTCTTTCTCTCCCACTCCAACATTTTCCCCCTTCTCACTTTCATTTTCTACCATCTCATTTATTTATTTATTTTGTTCTCTATGTCTCTCTCTCTGATAGCCTGGCTGTAACGCAAACTAGTGTGTTATTGATGACTTGCTCTGTCTTTCTGACTTCTGCTATTCTGGCGCCAGGCCTACTCTAGCTTCATAGGAGCCAGACCCACACACACCCAACACACACACACACACACACACACACACACACACACACACACACACACACACACACACACACACACACACACACACACACACACACACACACACACACACACACACACACACACACACACACACACACACACACACACACACACACACACTGACTGGCCTCCTCCCAGCTGGGATCGAGGGCCCTGTGCGGCCCCTCCTGTCTCCCCGCTGGCTGCTTGCTGTAATCAGTCATAGTAGAGCAGACACCCCATCCATCACAGAGGCTAAGCTCCCTTCATGGCTCTGGCCTGTACCCCACAGCCCACCTGTCAGCAGCGCCCGCATCACTACATCTGACTTTGAACCGTCTCTTCCACTGGGAGACATTTTTTTTTAAAGATCCTATCGAAAAAATAAACGTTTTTAAAGCACAGTAACCTTAAAATAACTATCCATTACTCAAAAAGAAGAGTTTATTTTATTTTGTATTTTTGATAAAAAAACAAATGGTAGCCAGTCAGTGTTATTCAGATTTTCTGTGGGGTTATTTAATCTTTTGTGTTAAATATGTAATACCAGAGGATCAAATCTTTGTCCAATTGTTTAATATATTTGTCCTTATTACATTTTTTTGGAGGAATGATACACACGCAACATTTGAATTCAAAGGAGCAGCAACACACTAATTCAAAACACTGCTGTCATAAGAACTTTGTGTGACTTTTAAAAAAAAAAGTTCTCATACATGCTTCACCTCACCTCAAAGAACACAAAATAGATGCAACAAGACCACATTGGTTTATGCTTCTGCCTTCACATCACAAGCAATGTCATCCCTGGCTGGGGAACGGGGGAAATATCCACATGTATGCAACATCCAACCCTGGACAGACCCCACCTCACTGCCTCCTTCTCCTCTCCGTCTTCTTCTCTCTCTCCCCTACTGCCTCCGTGTTTTCCCTAAAGAGATTTCTATTTGGAGTGCTAAGGCTCAGAATGATTTGTCTTCAATTTCTGGTGTGTTTCGCGATCAATTTGAAAAGGGCAAAACATTTCATTCTTTAATAATGAAAGAAACAGTGTTTTGCAGAATTGCAAACAAAATGCAAAGAGGAAACTGTTGTAGGCTTTATCTTATTACATTTATGGTTTAAAGCTTTTGTTGTAGCACTCATTTCCAGTGTATAAACAATCAGCAAAAGCTAATTATGAATTTATAAAGTCAATGGTTTGATAGCATCTTAGTGGAAGAGTTGGTAAAATGCTTACAAAAAGTAATACAGTGATCTGTCTTCTCGAACTCGGGATATACAGTCCCCTCCAAAACTATTGGGACAGCGAGGCCAATTGCTTTATTTTTGCTGTACACTGAAAACAATTAGGTTTGACATCGAAAGATGAATATGAGACAAAAGGTCAGTATTTCACCTTTTCATTCCAGGTATTTACATCTAGATCTGTTAAACAACTGAGAAGATAGCACCTTTTGTTTAAACCCACCCATTTTTCATGTGAGCAAAAGTATAGGAACAGAGACTTAAAAAAGTGTGAAAAGTGAATAATACTTAGTATTTAGTTGCAAATCCTTTGCTTGCAGTAACTGCATCAAGCCTGCGACCCATTGACATCACCACACTTTTGCATTCTTCTTCTTTGTTATGCTCTTCCAGGCTTTCACCACAGCCTCTTTCAGTTGTTATTTGTTTCGGGGTTTCTCTCTTCTTCAGCAGGTAAAATGCACGCTTTATAGGGTTGTAGTCTGGAGATTGACTTGGCCAGTCTGAAACCTTCCACTTCTTTCCCCTGATAAACTCCTTGGTTGTTTTGGCAATGTGTTTTGGTCGTTGTCTTGCTGCATGATGAAGGATCTCCCGATCAGTTTGGTTGTATCTCTCTTTAAATTGGCAGAAAAAATGTTTCTGTAGACTTCTAAGTTAATTATGCTTCTGCCATGATGTGTTACATCATCAATGAAGATCAATGAGCCGTTCAGAAGAAGCAATACAAGAGCAAGCCATAACTTTACCTCCACCATGTTTCACAGATGAGCTTGTGTGTTTGGGCTCATGAGCGATCCTTTCTTTCTCCAAACATTGGCCTTTCCATCACTTTGGTAAAGGTTCATCTTTGTCTCATCAGTCCATTCAATTTTGTCCCAGAACTTTTAAGCCTTGTCTCTGTGCTTTTTGGCGAATTCAAATCTGGCCTTCCTATTCTTGTTGCTAATGAGTGGTTTGCATCTTCTGGTGTAGCCTCTGTACTTTTGTTCCCAAAATCTTCCGCTAACGGTGGATTGTGATACCTTCACTCCAGCCCTCTGGAGGTTGTTGGAGATGTTTCTTTACAATTCTCACAATGATTCTGTCCTCAGCTGCTGATGTTTTCCTTTGTCGACCAGTCTGAAGTCTGTTGCTCAGTACACCAGTGCACTCTTTCTTCTTAAGGACATTCTAAATGGTTGTACTGGCTATGGCCAATGTTTGTGCAACGGCTCTGATGGATTTTCCATCTTCTCTCAGTTTCAAAATGGCTTGCTTTTCTCCCGTAGGCAGCTCTCTAGTCTTCATGTTGGTTACACCGTTTTGACTTTAAATGCAGTCTGCACAGGCAAAACCCAAAACTAAAACTGAGTAGACATGCAGTGCTATTTATTCTTATCCCAGCCCTATTTTATGGTACTGAGATGGATACGATACATGATTATTAATGTTGATTGAATATTTATCTGACACACAACAGCTGTCAAATCAAGACCTTTGCAAACTGTATTCACGGAGTAGAGGTTCCTTATCATGAGTTCATTGTCTTTTGAGTTATGTGGCTTTGTTCTGCTTAGGGGCAAAGTCCGTTTATTTATAGTTGTTAACTACAATACTTGTATAACACTACTCACTGTTGAAATAAATTAATCATTAATTAGATTTGTCTTTGTCAGTGTCAATAGAGAAATTGGTTAATAAAGCTCTCTGAAGAACCAGCACCTTACCGTGGTAGAGAGGTTTGTGTGCCCTGATGAACCTGGGGGCTGTGTTGTCTGGAACCTTGTGTTCCTGGTAGGGTCTCCCATGGCAAATTGGTCTCAGGCAAGGGGCCAAACTAAGATTGGTTCAAAAGACCTCATGGAAGACGACACAGGAAGTGAGGATACCCGGCCCGGAGGAAGCCCGGGGTCCCCTTCTGGAGCCAGGCCCAGAAGGAGGACTCGTCGGCGAGCGTCTGGTGGCCGGGCTTGCCACGGAGCCCGGCCGGGCCCAGCCCGAAAAGGCAACGTGGGCAACACCTCCGCTTCTCCGTCCCGCGGGCCCACCACCTACGGGAAACAGCGATGGGGTCGGGTGCGCTGCCAGAAGGCTGGGAGTGAAAGCGGAGGGTCTTGACGGACCAGACCCGGGTGACAGAAGCTGGCTTTGGGGACGTGGAACGTCACCTCTCTGAGGGGGAAGGAGCCGGAGCTTGTGCGGGAGGTGGAGCGTTACCAGTTGTATCTGGTTGGGCTCACCTCTACCCACAGCGTCGGCTCTGGAACCTTACTTCTGGATAGGGGTTGGACTCTATTCTTCTCCGGAGTTGCTCAAGGTGTGAGGCGCCGGGCGGGTGTGGGGATACTCACAAGTCCCCGGTTGGGTGCTTCGTTGTTGGAGTTTACCCCAGTGGACGAGAGGGTCGCCTCCCTATGCCTGCGGGTTATGGGGGGGAAAACTCTGACTGTTGTGTGTGCTTATGCACCCAACAGCAGTTCAGAGTATACGGCCTTCTTGGAGACCCTGGAAAGAGTCCTGTATGGGGCTCCTGAAGGGGACTCTTTAATCTTGCTGGGAGACTTCAACGCACATGTGGGCAATGATGGAGACACTTGGAGGGGCGTGATTGGGAGGAACGGCCCCCCTGATCTGAACCGGAGTGGTGGTTTGTTACTGGACTTCTGTGCTAGTCATGGATTGGCCATAACAAACACCATGTTCGAACATAAGGATGCTCATAAGTGTACGTGGTACCAGAGCACCCTAGGCAGAAGGTCCATGATCGATTTCGTTATCGTATCATCGGACCTGAGGCCGTATGTTTTGGACACTCGGGTAAAGAGAGGGGCGGAGTTGTCAACTGATCACCATCTGGTGGTGAGTTGGGTCGAGTGGCGGGGGAAGCCTCTGGATAGACCTGGTAAGCCCAAACGTGTAGTTCGGGTGAACTGGGAACGTCTGGAGGAGGCCCAAGTTCAGGAGGCCTTCAACTCACACCTCCGGCGGAGCTTTTCGGGCATTCCTGTGGAGGTTGGGGACATTGAACCAGAGTGGTCGGTGTTCAAAGCCTCTATTGCCGAAGCCGCGGCAGGGAGCTGTGGTCTCAAGGTCCTAGGTGCCTCAAGGGGCGGTAACCCTCGAACCTCCTGGTGGACACCGGTGGTCAGGGAAGCCGTCCGACTGAAGAAGGAGGCCTTCAGGGATTTGTTATCCCGGGGGACTACCGAGGCAGTTGCAAGGTACCGACAGGCCCGAAGGGCAGCAGCCTCATCCGTGGCCGAGGCAAAGCAGCGGGTGTGGGAGAAGTTCGGAGAAGACATGGAGAAGGACTTTCGGGCGGCACCAAAGTTGTTCTGGAAAACTGTCCGACACCTCAGGAGGGGGAAGCAGGGAACCATCCAAGCTGTGTACAGTAAGGATGGGACGTTGTTGACCTCAACTGATGGAGTGTTAGGGCGTTGGAAGCAACACTTTGAGGAACTCCTGAACCCGACAACTCCGCCCTCTATGTTAGAGGCAGAGCTGGAGTATGACGGGGGATCAACACCAATCTCCCGGGGGGAGGTCACTGAGGTCGTCAAACAACTCCACAGTGGCAAAGCCCCGGGGGTGGATGAGATCCGCCCGGAAATGCTGAAGGCTCTGGGTGTTGAGGGACTGTCATGGTTGACACGTCTCATCAACGTTGCGTGGAAGTCGGAAACAGTACCGAAGGAGTGGCAGACCGGGGTGGTGGTCCCCCTTTTTAAAAAGGGGGATCAGAGGGTGTGTGCCAATTACAGAGGCATCACACTACTCAGCCTCCCTGGGAAAGTTTACTCTAAGGTACTCGAAAGGAGGGTCAGGCCGATTGTCGAACCTCAGATTGAGGAGGAACAATGCGGATTCCGTCCTGGTCGTGGAACGACGGATCAGCTTTTTACTCTCGCAAGGATCCTGGAGGGGGCCTGGGAGTACGCTTATCCGGTCTACATGTGTTTTGTAGACTTGGAGAAGGCGTATGACCGAGTTCCCAGGGAGTTACTGTGGGAGGTGCTGCGGGAGTATGGGGTGAGGGGGTCTCTACTCAGGGCCATCCAATCTCTGTACTCCCAAAGCGAGAGCTGTGTCCGGGTCCTCGGCAGTAAGTCGGACCCATTTCCGGTGAGGGTTGGCCTCCGCCAGGGCTGCGCTTTGTCACCAATCCTGTTTGTAATATACATGGATCGGATTTCGAGGCGTAGTCATGGGGGAGGGGGTCTGCAGTTCGGTGGACTAAGGATTGCACCACTGCTTTTTGCAGATGATGTGGTTCTAATGGCTTCATCGGTCTGCGACCTTCAGCACTCACTGGATCGGTTCGCAACCGAGTGTGAAGCGGCTGGGATGAGGATCAGCACCTCCAAATCTGAGGCCATGGTTCTCAGCAGGAAAACCGATGGACTGTCCACTTCAAGTAGGGAATGAGTCCTTACCCCAAGTGAAGGAGTTCAAGTATCTCGGGGTCTTGTTCTCGAGTGAGGGAACAATGGAGCGTGAGATGGGCCGGAGAATCGGAGCAGCGGGAGCGGTACTGCAGTCGCTTTACCGCACCGTTGTGACGAAAAGGGAGCTGAGCCAGAAGGCAAAGCTCTCTGTCTACCGGGCCATTTTCGTTCCTACCCTCACCTATGGTCATGAAGGATGGGTCATGACCGAAAGAACGAGATCGCGGATACAAGCGGCCGAGATGGGTTTTCTCCGCAGGGTGGCTGGTGTCTCCCTTAGGGATAAGGTGAGAAGTTCGGTCATCAGGGAGGGACTCGGAGTTGAGCCGCTCCTCCTTCACGTCGAAAGGAGCCAGTTGAGGTGGTTCGGGCAGCTAGTTAGGATGCCACCTGGGCGCCTCCCTAGGGAGGTGTTCCAGGCACGTCCAGCTGGGAAGAGACCAAGGGGTAGACCTAGGACCAGGTGGAGGGATTATATCTCTTCGCTGGCCTGGGAGCGCCTTGGGATCCCCCAGTCAGAGCTGGTTGATGTCGCCAGGGAAAAGAAAGTTTGGGGCTCTCTGCTGGAACTGCTACCCCCGCGACCCGACCACGGATAAGCGGGAGAAGATGGATGGATGGACTACATTAATACATATATTGTTTTTCTGTAATCCATATTTTTAATGGTGTTTAAATTCCCTCAAGCTAAACAGGTGATGGAACTGGTTGGAAGTTCCCAGTCAACCTTTGGAGACATGGTGTCTGAGCCAGGCCTTTCTGCTTCCATGCAATCTGCCGCTGAGTACACTTTGCTTGCCCCCTCAACACTGTCTTCAATGGTGAGTAACATACTGGTGATTAAAAAAAAAAAGCACGCCCCTATTTAGTTGGTGGCTGAAGACAAAGCCTGGGTCCATTCTCTAGACTCTATTCTAGTCACATTCTGGAATAATTGGTGATATTTAGATTTGTTTTTTATTTACCCCTCATGTCATTAGTCAATATGTGTAAATGTATGGAGCTTTAGGGAAACTATACATTTATTGGCACTCTGCAGAAGCTTTATGCCATGTAACAGCAAGTGTCCACTCCCCCCGAGAACATTCCTGGACTTCACCCCAAAGGGAGTAGAGATGATTTGTTTTTGCATTAAGAACGACAGAGAACATTTCTCTTTTAAATGGGTCCCAAAAAAAGTTTCCCAATGACCGGAATAGTACTGCCAGAACGCACGATATCCAAAATGTCTAACTACTAATTATTGTCGTGCTTAAATTCTCTGAGAAAGTTACTGAAGGATACACTTTTGTGTATAAAAGCTGAAAAGTAGATAATGAAGTAGATTTCGTTAAGAATCTTTGACAGATTTATGCTTAAATTCTCTGAGAAAGTTACTGAAAGATACACTTTTGTGTATAAAAGCTGACAAAGTAGATAATGAAGTAGACTTTGTGTCCGTGTGAAACCCCATACAGAATGTCAGTCCCTGTGTTACAACTTTTTAGTGACACTCTGCAGATTTGTGTGTAATTCTCTCACAAAAGGAACTGTAAGATACACTTTTTTATGTATGCAAACGTCTTTCTTGAAACTGACGTGCTGACCGTTTTACAAAACAAGTTATGTTTTCTGCTTTTTCATCCTCTGAATTTTCCTCCCCCCGTCCCTCTTCCTTCACCCCTCACAACAACAAATCAAGGTGGATCTGTGAAATGAAACACCTCTTCCCAAAGCGTGACTTCCCTATTGAGGGCAGTAGGGTCTAATCGATTGACCAAATATACTAACATGCAGAACGTACGGTATGTTTTGAAAAAAGACTAACCATTTATCCAGTTCAAGCTGTCTTTAAGATGTGACATTGCGCACTGACTATTTCCCGTAAAATCGTGACAAACTATTACTTATTCTTAAATTTGATCTCTTGTTGCATGGTTGAAAATGATAGATGAAAAATAACTTTTTTAAAAAGAGTCAAGTTTTTCATGATCAGATACAGGTCAAGAAAATGCATAGAGGAGGTATGGTGCTGGCTCATTAGCCCTCTCACTCTTCTTAGAATGATCCTGTGCAGTTATAGTTAATAAAAGTAATTACACATTAGTTCACAAATCCATATACTGAAAGAGAATACCCTTAGGTATCACTATTAAAACCTAAATAAGATCTTTTGAAAATAACCTCTTTTGCAAAACAAATACTTCTTTAGCAGTTTCACAAAAACTTGAAAAGAAACATCCTGAACGGAAGAGGGGTTGAGTGGTGTGTGTGTGTGTGTGTGTGTGTGTGTGTGTGTGTGTGTGTGTGTGTGTGTGTGTGTGTGTGTGTGTGTGTGTGTGTGTGTGTGTGGTGTGTGTGTGTGTGTGTGTGTGTGTGTGTGTGTGTGTGTGTGTGTGTGTGTGTGTGTGTGTGTGTGTGTGTGTGTGTGTGTGTGTGTGTGTGTGTGTGTGTGTGTGTGTGTGTGTGTGTGTGTGTGTGTGTGTGTGTGTGTGTGTGTGTGTGTGTGTGTGTGTGTGTGTGTGTGTGTCCCCTCCCCATCGCCCCACCATTTGTCCCGCAGAGGATGTCTGGGGGTTTTATGACGTCCCCCCACACCTGTCTTGACTGTTCACCAAACTTTTCACGGCACTCTTCATAGCAGAGAGAGAGAGAGAGTTAGTGAGATTGACAGTACTTTTAAAAATATATGGTTGTATATTTCTTGTTATTTGCAAGTATTTGTAAGTTACAGTCAATACTGCTGTATACAGGGGCACAGGAAGTGGTTAGGTGGCGGGACCTTGCTCTTTAGAGCTGAGACATTACTTTTAAAATATATGGTTGTATATTTCATGTTATTTGCAAGTATTTGTAAGTTGCAGTCAATACTGCTGTATACAAGCGCACAGGAAGTGACTAGGTGGCAGGGACATTGATCCTATGCATATGTGATTCATTATAAAATTATTATTTTGTAAAACCGTAGGGGGCAGCATTTTATTTTCTCCTGGTTGTTACATTTCATGTTATTTTGCCGGAAGCGGGGGCGACCGGTAGGGGCATCATTTTTTATTTTTATCATTTTCAAATTATTTTCAAATTTTATTTTGAAAACCGGCAGGGGCAGCATTTTATTTTTCTCATGGTTGCTAAATGTCATGTTATTTTATTTTGAAAACCGGAAGCGGGGGTGACCGGTAGGGGCAGCATTTTTATTTTTATCATTTTAAAAATATTTTTTAATTTTATTTTGAAAAACCGGAAGTGGGGGCGACCGGTAGGGGCAGCATTTTATTTTTATCATTTTTAAAATATTTTTTTATTTTATTTTGAAAAACCGGAAGTGGGGGGCGACCGGTAGGGGCAGCATTTTTATTTTTATCATTTTCAAAATATTTTTTAATTGTATTTTTGAAAAACCGGAAGTGGGGGCGGGACTTCCGGCGGAAGGGGGCGGGGCTTAGATGTGTGACCTGTCACTTTCTATGCATACTAATGAGACGAGAGTGGTATGTGTATAACTACTGTCGTCAAACAACTCCACAGTGGCAAAGCCCCGGGGGTGGATGAGATCCGCCCAGAAATGCTGAAGGTTCTGGGTGTTGAGGGACTGTCATGGTTGACGCGTCTCATCAACATTGCGTGGAAGTCGGAAACGGTACCGAAGGAGTGGCAGAACGGGGTGGATCAGAGGGTGTGTGCCAATTACAGAGGCATCACACTACTCAGCCTCCCCGGGAAAGTTTACTCTAAGGTACGCGAAAGGAGGGTCAGGCCGATTGTCGAACCTCAGATTGAGGAGGAACAATGCGGATTCCGTCCTGGTCGTGGAACGACGGATCAGCTTTTTACTCTCGCAAGGATCCTGGAGGGGGCCTGGGAGTACGCTTATCCGGTCTACATGTGTTTTGTAGACTTGGAGAAGGCGTATGACCGAGTTCCCAGGGAGTTACTGTGGGAGGTGCTGCGGGAGTATGGGGTGAGGGGGACTCTACTCAGGGCCATCCAATCTCTGTACTCCCAAAGCGAGAGCTGTGTCCGGGTCCTCGGCAGTAAGTCGGACCCATTTCCGGTGAGGGTTGGCCTCCGCCAGGGCTGCGCTTTGTCACCAATCCTGTTTGTAATATACATGGATCGGATTTCGAGGCATAGTCATGTGGGAGGGGGTCTGCAGTTCGGTGGACTAAGGATTGCACCACTGCTTTTTGCAGATGATGTGGTTCTAATGGCTTCATCGGTCTGCGACCTTCAGCACTCACTGGATCGGTTCGCAACCGAGTGTGAAGCGGCTGGGATGAGGATCAGCACCTCCAAATCTGAAGCCATGGTTCTCAGCAGGAAACCGATGGACTGTCCACTCCAAGTAGGGAATGAGTCCTTACCCCAAGTGAAGGAGTTCAAGTATCTCAGGGTCTTGTTCTCGAGTGAGGGAACAATGGAGCGTGAGATGGGCCGGAGAATCGGAGCAGCGGGAGCGGTACTGCAGTCGCTTTACCGCACCATTGTGACGAAAAGGGAGCTGAGCCAGAAGGCACAGCTCTCTGTCTACCGGGCCATTTTCGTTCCTACCCTCACCTATGGTCATGAAGGATGGGTCATGACCGAAAGAACGAGATCGCGGATACAAGCGGCCGAGATGGGTTTTCTCCGCAGGGTGGCTGGTGTCTCCCTTAGGGATAAGGTGAGAAGTTCGGTCATCCGGGAGGGACTCGGAGTTGAGCCGCTCCTCCTTCGCGTCGAAAGGAGCCAGTTGAGGTGGTTCGGGCACCTAGTTAGGATGCCACCTGGGCGCCTCCCTAGGGAGGTGTTCCAGGCACGTCCAGCTGGGAAGAGACCAAGGGGTAGACCTAGGACCAGGTGGAGGGATTATATCTCTTCGCTGGCCTGGGAGCGCCTTGGGATACCCCAGTCAGAGCTGGTTGATGTCGCCAGGGAAAAGAAAGTTTGGGGCTCTTTGCTGGAACTGCTACCCCCGCGACCCGACCACGGATAAGCGGGAGAAGATGGATGGATGGATGGAAAGCTAATGTATATACAAAACAAATACTTGGGGAAAAGGACATTTTGTTGACATTTGTAGTTTGTAAAGACAAAAAACATTTTGTACCAAAAAAGCATTTACCATTTCTTTTTTTGCATTTCCATACATTTTAATAAACAAAATGGTAATCCAGTCCAAAGTAGGGCTTGTCAGTACCTTAAAGTGTATCCTTCATACAACACGCACAGCTGTTTCTGCATTGTAATGTAATTCCCAGTTGCTCAGGTTAGCACATTAAAAGAATAGTCACATTATCAGGACTACGAGATGCCTGGTTAACATTTTTACTCAATCCTTTCTTTTTCCGTAGAAATATCATTTCATGTTTTTTTTAGAAAACACTAAAATATAAAGCAAATTCATTGGTGTTTCCTTCAAAACATTACTATAGTTTGGAGTTTTAGAACATACCACAGCTCCAGAAGTGTATCCATGAGAGTGAAGTCACACAGAATGCAAGCCTCCACGGTGGCGGGTTAATATTTAGATTCTCTTGTATTGCCATATGCTGTACATCTTCTTTGACTTTGATTTTTGTTTTGTTGCCCCCGCAGATCACTGCTCTGCAGAAAGGAGGAGACAGCTTCCCCCTCACAGCCACCTCGGGCAAAGTGCTTGGAAAGGTGCGTCAAAGGACACACACAACAAAACTTTTAAACAAAGGTGCTGTTTTGTTGCTGCTGACTTCAAAGAGCACCCACCCTGCTAGAAGTCATACACCGTATATATTAGGGTCATACTGAATTCAATTCCTCTGCCTATCAGTTACAAGAGACATTTATTTTTCCGTCTAGGCCTTGCGAAGCTGCAACAAAAGCTCTAAGCCGGTGTACGTGTCCGTTGGCCACAGGATCAGTTTGGACACAGCTGTACGCCTCACACACTCCTGCTGCCGCTACCGAGTCCCAGAGCCCATCAGACAGGTACGTGTGCGCGCACACACACACACACACACACACACACACACACACACACACACACACACACACACACACACACACACACACCACACACACACACACACACACACACACACACACACACACACACACACACACACACACACACACACTGCCAGTCAACAATGAGGAGTAGCTAGAGGAAAGCCCATCCTGTAGAAAAGGTAGAGCAAGAGGCAAGAGCAGAAGTGGTCAGCTGTGAGGCGGAGTGAGCGCCCATCACCTGCTGTGAGGTGTGATCATCACGCTGTGTGTTTCAGCAGCACTGCAACGGAGATTTGTACTTGTAAAAAAATGTAACTATTTAAATTAGGGATGCTCTGATTTATCTTAGATTTCTTGATTTCAGGAGCAAAATCCTGTTTCAGACCAATATAGAATGCATATTGTCAGAAACTAGTCCGATAGTGTGAAGAAAAAAAAAACACTACTGCATTAAGCGCCACCCGCAAACAATATAAACATACATACGTATGCATACTTTTTTTGACAGCTATTCAATTAAACGAGTCACAGGTCCACACTGCACCACTAGAAAAACACCCAATAAGTCTGAACTGCATGTCCTCGAGATTTTACATGTTCTCTTGTCCTTCACAATTCACAATTCTTTGTGCACGCTATTTACAGAACATTTCTAACAAATTATGCTAATGCCAGTGTTGCACTAGGGTAATTGTGTCGGGAACATTTCCCCAGTATAAATTACGCCTATGGTGACAGCGAAAATGTTGTAGCTCCAAGGCAGACAGACAATCCTTTTTTTCGTGCCCTGGAGCAACACATCTGTTGCTTTTATACTAAAATACCTTTACACAGACAACATGACATAGGTGTGTCATTTACTGTCATTCTGCAAGAAAGGATTGCAAAAGGAAATGCTGTTGAAGTTCATTTATTAGTTATTATTCCTACATCTGAGTGACAAGCTGATGACTAAGTATCACAAACTAGTGTCATTTATCAAGCTGCTCACTGACCTTTACGCTTCATTTGTATGTTTGCGTTTTTATTTATTCTGACAATTAAAACAAAAATGGCTTCTGTTTACGGTTGTAACTGGCAGTGTCAGCGACTCATCTTGTAAGTCTGTGTGTGTCGTCAGTCATGTCAAAATGTGCCTAAAAACCTTTTTTGTCTGTCTTTTGACAGATGTAGCCTCTCCAATAGTGTCACAAATGTACAAGTTGCAGTTACACACTTTAGATGTGTAGTCAAGCTCAAAATGAAAGCTATGTTTAAAAATGGTTCTGGTGCGAGCTAGCCCTGGCTGATGTGGTTGCATCAGAAGATGGTGTCCTTTTTTTATTTGAGAAGTTTAAAAAAAAAAAAACTACATGCGTGTAGATTATGCCTTAGAGAGTTTCTGAATCACATGTGTAGGGAGGGAGAACAAAGTTAAAAGAGGTTTAGGATAAAAATACAAAAATGTTAACAACCCAACTGCAAGATAAAAGTACTTTAAATTGAGGGAAAGTGTGAACAGAAAAATGTACAGGTTAATGAGAGTAGTTTTGACAAGATCTAAAAAAGTTTTGTCTCAAACATGGATAGTTATTTTAAAGGCAGTTATAAACAGATCCCTCGTCCTGCCTCAGACTCTTTGTCTTCCTACCACTAGGCTGTGCTGTGCTTCTGCTGCTCACTGTGCTTTAACCCAATGCACAGAAAACACACATGCATCTCAAAGTAATTTTTTTGCCAGTGGAGCTGCAATATCAATGGCTAGCTCATCCCCTCCAGTGGATATCAGAGAGAACCACGCACACTCTCTGCCACCTCTGTCTTTATTTCTCTCTCTGTTCAACAGTTTCCCTTCCTCTCCCTGACTTCCACTTTACCCTTTTTTCTCTCCATCTTCCACTTTACCCTTTTTCTCTCCATCTTCCACTTTACCCTTTTTTCTCTCCATCTTCCACTTTTGCCCTGTGTTCTTTCCCTCTCTGCCACAGATATTTTATATTCTCTTTATTGCTGACATCACAGATAAACTCTCACAGATCGGGGTTCTTGCGAGTGTCATGTTCAGAGCTGAACTCTGAGTTGCTCTTTCGTGGGCAAGACTCATGTCCCAAAAGGCTAGAGAAACCTCAGTTGCAGCTTTTTGGGGAGAAACAAATCAAAAAGCTGTCAATCTGAGAGGATCACTGAGTGACGTAACGGCTATGTTTTTGAAGTTTGAAGTAGAGAAGAGAAGCTGCAGACCTACTAATAGGGTTAGGGTTAGGCGTATCACTAGGCCACCAGGGTGGGTGGAGGGGGTCAGGAGGACGGGACTGAGCTGACCGCCCAGGGGCACAGCAGAGGACCAGGAAGGGATCTCGGGCGGACGTTCCGGGGGCAAGGCAGAGTTCAAAAGGGGGATTCGGGCGGACGGCTCGGGGGCAAGGCAGAGTCTAAGGTGGGGGACTCGGGCGGCCGAGCATGAGGGTGAAGGCAGCGGCAAGAAGAGTCAGGGGGCCGGGCTCGAGGGCGAAGACCAGACAGCTCCGGAGGCCGGGCAGGAAAGCGCTGACGGGACAGCTCCGGAGGCCAGGCAGGACCCGGTGTCGGCCGGACAGGAACCCGAGCCGGTGGGACAGGCTTCGGCAGGATCCCCCACGGAAGAGGACCAGGAGTAGGCAGGACCCCCAGTGAGACATGTGATGTCGAGGCCTCCAACGAAACAGGACATAGGATTGGCAGGACCCCCGGCAGGAGAGTAGACGGCGGGACCTCCAACGAGACAGGACAAAGGGTTGGCAGGACCCCCGGCAGGAGAGTAGTCGGCGGGGCCTCCAACGGGACAGGACAGGGTTGGCAGGACCGCCGGCAGAGGAGTAGTCGGCGGGGCCTCCAACGGCAGAGGACATAGGATTGGCAGGACCCCCGGCAGGAGAGTAGACGGCGGGACCTCCAACGAGACAGGACAAAGGGTTGGCAGGACCCCCGGCAGGAGAGTAGTCGGCGGGGCCTCCAACGGGACAGGACACAGGGTTGGCAGGACCCCCGGCAGAGGAGTAGTCGGCGGGGCCTCCAACGGCACAGGACATAGGATTGGCAGGACCCCCGGCAGGAGAGTAGACGGCGGGACCTCCAACGAGACAGGACAAAGGGTTGGCAGGACCCCCGGCAGGAGAGTAGACGGCGGGACCTCCAACGGGACAGGACATAGGGTTGGCAGGACCCCCGGCAGGAGAGTAGTCGGCGGTGCCTCCAACGAGACAGAACAAAGGGTTGGCAGGACCCCCGGCAGGAGAGTAGTCGGCGGGGCCTCCAACGGGACAGGACACAGGGTTGGCAGGACCCCCGGCAGGAGAGTAGTTGGCGGGGCCTCCAACGGCATAGGACAAAGGGTTGGCAGGACCCCCGGCAGGAGAGTAGTCGGCGGGACCTCCAACGAGACAGGACAAGGAGCTGGCAGGACCCCCGGCAGGAGAGTAGACGGCGGGACCTCCAACGGGACAGACATACGATTGGTAGGACCCCCGGCAGAGGAGTAGTCGACGGGGCCTCCAACGGGACAGGACATGGAGTTGGCAGGACCCCCGATAGAAGAGTAGTCGGCGGGGCCTCCAACGGGACAGGACACTGAGTAGGGACTTGAGACGTGACTCGAGAGGGGACTCGAGAGGAGACTCGAGAGGAGACTCGAGAGGGGAACCAAGGGGGAACTCGAGAGGGGACTCGAGAGGAGACTCGAGAGGGGAACTAGAGAGGGGACTCCAGAGGGGACTAGAGGAGAGAGGAGGGACTAGAGGAGGGAACTGGAGAGGGGACTCGAGAGGGGAACTAGAGAGGGGACTTGCGGAGGGACTAGAGAGGGGACTACAGGAGGGACTAGAGGAAGGACTAGAGCAGGGACTAGAGGAGGGACTAGAGGAGGGAACTCGAGAGGGAACTGTAGAGGGGACTCGAGAGGGGACTGGAGAGGGAACTCGAGAAGTGACTGGAGAGGGAACTTGAGAAGTGACTGGAGAGGGAACTCGAGAAGTGACTAGAGGAGGGACTAGAGATGGGAGTAGGCAATTGACTAGAGGAGGGACTTGAGTAGGGACTAGAGATGGGACTAGAGAAGGGACTAGAGGAGGGACTCGGGAAGGGACCAGAGAGGGGACTAGAGAAGTGACTAGAGGAGGGACTTGAGAAGGGACTAGAGATGGAACTCGAGAGGTGACTCGAGAGGGGACGTGAGAGGTGACTTGAGAGTTGACTTGAGAGTTGACTTGAGAGGTGACTTGAGAGGGATCTCGAAAGGGGACTCGAGATGGGACTCGAGAGGAGACCTGAGAGGGAACTGGAGAGGGGACTCGAGAGGGAACTCGAGGTGGGACTAGAGGTAGGACTAGAGGTGGGACTAGAGAAGGGACCAGAGGAGGGACTAGAGAGGGGACTAGAGAGGTGACTAAAGGGGGAACTGGAGAAGGGACTAGGGAAGTGACTAGAGGAGGGACTTGAGAAAGGAATTGAGTAGGGACTAGAGAAGGGACTAGAGAAGGGCCTAGAGAAGGGACTAGGAAAGTGACCTGAGGAGGGACTAGGGAAGGTACTAGAGAAGGGACTAGAGGAGTGACTAGGGAAGGGACTAGAGGAGTGACTAGGGAAGGGACTAGAGAAGGGGCTCTGGAAGGGACCAGAGGAGGGACCATAGGAGGGACTAGAGAGGGGACTAGAGAGGGGACTAGAGAGGTGACTAAAGGAGGGACTGGAGAAGGGACTAGGGAAGTGACTAGAGGAGGGACTTGAGAAAGGACTTGAGAAAGGACTTGAGTAGGGACTAGAGAAGGGACTTGAGATGGGACTAGAGTTGGTACTTGAGAAGTGACTAGAGAAGTGACTAGAGGTGGGACTGGAGAAGGAACTAGAGAAGGGACTAGGAAAGTGACCTGAGGAGGGACTAGGGAAGGGACTAGAGAAGGGACTATGGCAGCTGGGGCCGGGACTGGGTCTGGAACCATGGCTGCTGGGGCCGGGACCATGGCTGCTGGGGCCAGAACTGGGGCTGAAACCATGGCTGCTGGGGCCTGTACTAGGTCTGGAACCATGGCCTTTTGGGCTCGTGCTGCTAACCTGGCCTTGCGACTCCTCTTAGGAGCCGTTTGGAGGCTCCGTGGACCTCCAAAGGCCAGACGAGTACCAGCGAATGGCTCCTGGACTGTAGCAAACACTGGGTGAGAAGCAGGGGCTGACGCCAGACGGACCACACCGATGCGTGTGGTATCAAAAAGGGAATCTGGAGACCTGGGTCTATCAGGATCGGGAAAACAAACCGTGAGGTAATCCAAAAGCCAGGCCGGTAAGAATTTGACCAAATCTTGATTTCTCAGCGTAAGGTGGACTGCATCTGCCAGAGCAGCATCTCACTGCTGAACCCTGACCGCTCCTATCCATCGATGAGCGTAGTCAGACAAAGAAACGGTATAATCCACTATTTCCTGCTCAAACGAATCTGCTGGGCCCATATCGTTGGTCGGTTCGTAATGTTACGGTGTGTGTAGGAAGCAGGACCCAAATGCAGATTAAGTGACAAAAATAACTCCTTTATTTCAAGGCTAGACAATAATCAGAGACAGAACAGAACACTCACCGCAGACCAAGTCATGACACAAGACGAACCGACAAAGACAGAAAAACCAGAACTTAAATATACACAAGACTAATCACACAAACAAGACACAGGTGAGGAGGGAGGAGAAAACACAGGGGCCACAGGTGAACACAATCGGGTAATCAGACACATCAGGGAAACTAACGACAGGGAACCACAGACAGATCTAAACAAGACAAAACACAACGCAGACAGAAAACCAAAGACAGATCTAGACAAGACACAACGCAGACAAAACACCATAAAGACAGATCGTGACAGAAAGCAAGAACTCCACAGATAAAGGCTGACAGTGTGTTGTGTCAAGTTATAGTTCTCGTCCAACCATAGACTGTACAGTGACTTTGAAAGCACCATTGGTTTGTTGATTACGGTTTTGAAGCATCAATTTTGGCATTTTGCCTGTTGCCATCTTGTTTTTTTGGATTAAAGGTCCCATGTCATGGCCATTTCTACTGATCATAATTCCATTGTTGAGGTCTACTAGCATAGATTTATATTGTGCAATTTTCCAAACTCACATTGGTTTCTCATACAGCATCTCTGTATAGTAGGCCTATGTGTATTCACTCTCTGTCCTAAATGGCTTGTTGGAGCTCCTGCCCCCCCCTCCCTGTGAGCCCAGTGTGCTCTGATTGGTCAGCTCGCCCACTCTGTTCTGATGATTCCACCACCGTTACAGCGGAACATCAGTGATTATGTGTTAGCAACCAGAAAATGACACCAGTACTGACACACAGATGAGAATGCTGCCTGGGGTCTGGGTGCCGTGTTGGTGGGACGTTGCGGGGCTAGCTGCTCCGCCCTTTGAGGCTCGAGGAGCGGACAGTGTGAGCTGGATTACTGGTGTGGTTTCCTGGTTGTTGCGTGGGGTAGGCGAGACAGCGAGACACCGCGGAACTCAGCCCGAAACCAGCCCAAACACACACACACCCGCAGCCTTGCTGTGAGTTTGTGTGTGTGTGCTCACACACAGACTCACAGCCTCGCCTCGCCGCGTCCCCGCCGTCTCAGGCTGAGTAATCCCAGGAAGAAAAAATGGAAAAAGAGGAATCTCCCAACGAGGCAGCATAGACAGGTATTTTCTGTTTTAGAGTTTTACTCGCTACAGGGTGTACTTTGAGGGTTTGTGACTTTTGCAGAGTGTTTACATGCATAAAAGCTACATAAACACACAAGGGGACGGGCAACTCGATTTTGACAGGATAACAACTGGTGACTTCTAGAATTGTGTGAGTAACATTCTGTTTTTAGACTTTTCTGTTTCAGTGTGTGTACTCTGTATCAATGCTCTGAAGTTGATCTGACTGAAATTGTGATTTTAAATCTCAAAACCGCTACAGTAATCTGTGTGCATCTGGACCCGGTGACGACATTACCTATTGACGCAGCAAACCACTGTAAGTTATATTCTTGTTTAATTAGACTTCTCTGTTTCATTTATTCGACTCTGTATAAATTGTTATTGTAGCGTAAACGGCTAAATCGCGTTTGAGAGATTTTAAATCTCAGATCTGCTCAGGCGAAACCTGCTTTACAGGTCTCAGCACTCAAGCCTGCATTAATATAGGCACGGCCAGTCTATTGTCGCCCATCAGCTGTAGATAGTTAACTATTAGAGGGCCGTGGCCCTACAGCTGTGAGAACTGAGCAATCAGGCGTCCATTTCGGGTAGCTCTTTCCTGGAGCGTCAGCTTCAGCGTCAGACAGCCGAAGACTGACAAAGACATTGGAGTCCTGCGGGAGTAAGACTGACAAAGACATTGGAGTCCTGCGGGAGTCACGAGGGAGGCAAAGAGGAGGCAAATCCTACTCTGATCGAGCTGGTGTCTTATTTCTCTTTTCTTTAGTTTTCTAGCCCCGCATGCTATAATCATGTGTATTTTCTCTATTCCTGTTCATGTGTCTTCTCGCAATTATCACTGGCCCCGTGTATCTCCTAATCGATATAACCGGCCTGCTCTCGTCTATCCCACGTGCTCCACTGAGATCCAACATCTAGTTTCTGGTGGCCTGTGGAATTGCCAGTCAGCTGTTCCTAAGGTTGACTTCATCTCTGGCTATCGCCTCCCTGCAGTCTCTGGATTTCCTTGCTCTCACTGAGACCTGGATTACTCCATCCAACACATCCACCCCAGCAGCTCTCTCCACTGCATATTCCTTCTCCCATACACCCAGACCCACTGGCAGAGGAGGTGGCACTGGTCTCCTGCCTCTCTCCCAAATGGAGCTTTTCCCTCTTCAAGCTACCTAACTTCACTCCTTCCACCTTTGAATTCCATGCCGTCACAGTAACCCATCCTATACAGTTAACCATTGTTGTTCTCTACCGTCCACCAGGCGCCTTGGGGGACTTCTTGGAGGAATTAGATAATCTCCTCTCACACATCCCTGAAACTGGCCCTCCCGCTGTACTTCTCGGAGACTTCAACCTCCAGACAGGGAAGATAGACGAACTAACATCTCTGTTAACCGCCTTTGCTTTCTCACTGTCTCCATCCCCACCAACTCATAAAGCTGGCAATGTCCTTGATCTCATATTCTCAAGGAACTGCGCTACTTCTAACCTCTCTGTAAACCCGCTCCACACATCCGATCACTTTTTCATTTCATTCTCTCTACCCCTTTCCAACATAACGAACTAATCTCTTCTCATCCTGCACCTGTCCGCCGTAACCTTCGTTCCCTCTCCCCCTCTACCTTTGCCTTCTTCGGAAGTTTTTCCTTGTACGATGTGAGGGTCTAAGGACAGAGGGTGTCGTATTGTCATACTGATATTCTGTACAAACTGTGAAGTTCACTGAGACAAATGTAACATTTGTGATATTGGGCTATATAAATAAACATTGATTGATTGATTGATCGGTGCTCTCAGCCCTCCCTTCCTCTGACTCGTTCCAACTCCTAGCTCCAAACTCTGCTGCAGAAACTCTCCTCTCTACTCTCTCATCCTCTCTGGACTCTCTCTGTCCTCTCACATCTCGGCAGGCTCGTCAGTCCCCTCCTGCTCCCTGGCTAAATGACGCACTGCGTGCTAATAGAACCGTCCTTCGGGCTGCAGAGCGGAAACGGTGGAAATCTAAACACCAAGACGACCTCCTAACCTATCAGGCTCTCCTCTCCTCTTTCTCTGCTTCGATCTCTCAGGCAAAAAGCACTTTCTTTCAAGATAAGATCCAATCTTCCTATTCCAATCCCAAAAAACTATTTTCCATCTTCTCCTCCCTCCTGGACCCCCCCAAAGCCCCTTCCCCTCCCTCCTGGACCCCCCCCAAAGCCCCTTCCCCCTCCTCCCTTCTGTCAAGCGACTTTGTTAACCACTTTGAAAAAAGGTTGATGATATTCGCTGTTCTTTTTCTGACTCACCTTTACTCACCACTGGGTCACCAGACCCTCCTTTCACCCACACACTGACCTCCTTTTCCCCTCTCTCTCCAAGTGAGGTTCTTACCCTCATTACCTCTGCCCGCCCTACCACCTGTCCTCTGGACCCTATCCCTTCAAACCTCATTCAGACTATCGCTCCTGATATTCTACCGTTTCTCTCCCATTTCATCAACACTTCTCTAACTTCTGGTCACTTTCCAAACAGTCTCAAGGAGGCAAGAGTAAACCCTCCTAAAGAAACCCACTCTCAACCCGTCTGATGTTATAAACTACAGGCCTGTCTCTCTCCTCCCGTTCCTGTCTAAAACACTTGAACGCGCTGTCTTTAAACAACTCTCCTGTTATCTCCATCAGAACAACTTTCTGGATCCGCACCAGTCTGGTTTCAAGGCAGGTCACTCCACAGAAACTGCCCTCCTTGCTGTCACTGAGGAACTGCACACTGCTAAAGCAGCCTCCCTCTCCTCTGTCATCATCCTTTTGGACCTGTCTGCTGCATTCAACACGGTGAATCATCAGATCCTCCTTCGCACTCTCCAAGAACTTGGAGTTTCAGGCTCTGCACTTTCCCTCATCACCTCATACCTCAAAGACCGCACCTATAGGGTTACTTGGAGAGGGTCGGAGTCCGACCCTTGTCAATTAACTACAGGGGTCCCCTCAGGGCTCTGTTCTTGGTCCCCTCCTCTTCTCCTTGTACACAAACTCGCTCGGATCTGTCATTAGCCCGCATGGTTTTTCATTACCACTGCTACGCTGACGACACCCAATTAATTCTGTCCTTTCCCCGCTCAGAGACCCAGGTCGTCGCACGCATCTTCTGCTTGTCTAGCTGACATCTCTCAGTGGATGTCTGCTCATCATCTCAAGCTCAACCTTGACAAGACTGAACTGCTTTTCCTTCCGGGAAAAGATTGTCCCACTCTTGACCTAACAATCAACATCGGCACCTCTATTGTTTCCCCGACTCAGACTGCAAGGAATCTGGGTGTGACCCTAGATAACAACCTGTCCTTCACTGCAAACATCGCTGCTACAACCCGTTGCTGCAGATACACGCTTTACAACAGCAGGAGATACGTCCCCAGCTGACTCAGAAAGCGACTCAGGTTCTGGTCCAGGCTCTCGTCATCTCACGCCTAGACTACTGCAACTCCCTCCTGGCTGGTCTACCTGCATGTGCCATCCGACCTCTGCAGCTCATCCAGAATGCAGCTGGCTCGTCTGGTCTTCAACATTCCTAAATTCTCCCACACCACGCCGCTCCTCCGCTCCCTTCACTGGCTTCCGGTAACTGCTAGAATCCACTTCAAGACACTGGTACTTGCGTACCATGCTGCGAATGGATCTGGCCCTTCCTACATCCAGGACATGGTTAAACCGTACACCCCAGCACGTGCACTCCGCTCTGCATCAACCAAACGGCTCGCTATTAACAAAGCACTTATATACTAATAAAGGACTGGCTTTCCTAAAGCCAGTTGAGTAGCACTTGAAATGGTTTTGCTCTATGAAACCTGATGTACTTATATGATTCTGTTTTCTTCAAGTTTGTATTTTGTTGGCCGAACGCACTTATTGTAAGTCGCTTTGGATAAAAGCGTCAGCTAAATGCAATGTAATGTAATGTAATAACCAGAAAAGCATGTAATGGGACCTTTAAGAAAGTGTGTCGAGTCAAGTATAACACTGAGCAAATAATTTAAGGCAACCAAATAGTTCAAATGAACTTTTTTTGTAATGCAAACACAGGGTCAAAGAGTTAAAGTTCTAAATCAAAAACAAAGAGTGCCAAAACCAAGCTTGTAGCCAACTGTCAATCACAAGGGAAGCCCCGCCCGAAAGCAGCCTGATTACTCATCAATTTTAATCTAAATAGGCATCAGCATGCTGTATTGAAGAATACAAAAAATTAGCAATTGAGAATATAAACTATGAGAATATTAATTTAGTCAATAAATCAAACGAGAAGTACTGGACATTTTCTCGTAGACGGCATGTAAACAACACATTGATAGTTGATAACGTAACAGGTCTTTCACAAGGATTTTCCCATGAAGGCCACAGCTTATGGCAGCATTTTCTTAATCATCAACCATTCAGTGAGCCCTCATACCCTGAAAGGAATCTGCATTCTTAGTTTCTCCACTGATTTCAGTTTTTAAAATTATTTAAAATAAATGATGTTATAGTTAATTTTATGGTGACCTCCTTGTGTGAAAAACATTTTTTCTTTCATTTTCTGGTATTTTATAGTTATTTTGTCACTGTAAATTACTTTGAGAAATTCCTACCTTGAGACCTAAATATTTTCATTTATTTTTTCGTTTTAAAAACGTACTGCTTGTTGTGATTTCGCCATGATTTAAAGGTCAAAGACGTATTTGGGTAAATCAGGGGAGCCCTCCCGGGGAACTCTACCGATTTGGTACATGAAGGTCAGGTCAGTGAGAGTGCTACGACACAAAGTCTGCTTTACAAACTGTGGGCAAGGAGTTTGGAAGACATGAGTATTCACACTGCACAAGGGTCTCATTAAGATATACTGTACTGGATGCATTTATCCCAGGGGTTTATGATCTGACACTGACATAACCCCCCTGCCCGAGCAGCCCTTCCCTCCCCTTGGTAAGAAAATGCTACATTTTGCAACTTGGAGCTTTAACTGCCCCCCCGAGCGGTGTATCAGACACTGCTGCAGCTGTTACTGCTCTTCTGACTGCTAGAGGGCCAAATGAGCAGCCACACTACAATAACTAACTTTTAGTATCAGAACACTGCATGCTGCTGTCCCTGTCTCCGCACTCAATATCCACAGCTGGGAGAAGTACTCAGATCTTGTACTTGAGTAAAAGTAGAAGTGTAGGAATGCTCTGTTACAAGTATAAGTCCCGCATTAAAATGTTACTCAAGTAAAAGTACAAAAGTATTAGCATTAACATATACTTAAAGTACCAAAAGTAAAAGTACTCGTTACGTAGATTGGTCCATTTCATGTATTTATTTATAGAAGGACCATGCATACAAATACATTAATGTCAGCAAAGAGAAGAGATGCAATATGCCAGATTATAGCTAATAGCTAATTTCCATCTGTGGTCCTCACATATATATGATGTGTTTTATAATGATTGATCATGAAAGTGTTCTCAAAGCTGGTGAAGGTGCAGCTAGTTTGAATGACTTTGTATACTGCAGGGTAGCTTGTGGATTTACTCCAGGTGGAACTAAAGTCTGATTTAATACTTGATTATATTTCACATCATTCATCCACATCTGTAAAGTAACTAAAGGTATTAAATACATGTAGTGGAGTAGACATTTACTGATGGTGCAATGACCTAATGACTGTATTAAAAAAAAACATTTGTACTGACAAGACCTTTATTAAGTAATTTGCATAATGTTTTTATATTTATAAGCAGTGCTTTTCTGTCTATATGAAGACATGTACGATTTGAAGAAGCAGCAAACTTTATGTCAATCCTATATTTCAGAAGCTGAAGAAGGATAACAAACAGGTTTATTCATCAACGCTGTTTCATTGATCAGTTTTCTGTCGAAAAATCAATCGTCAGTAGCTCAGTCTATGGGGACTTGGTAGATGGAGGGGTGCCTGTACGCCTGGCTCATGGGCACTCCCACTGTCACACAGTGCTCCCTGAGGGTGTGTGGAGCTGGCTCAGGAGGGAGAGCAGTCATCCAACAATCAGCTCAGCTTTGAGCCCCAGCCCTGCAGCTGACATGTCGAATGTCGTGCGGCACATGAGTGAACCCTGTGTGAATGTTAGCCTGATGAGCAGGGGTCTCCTTGTATGGAATCCTTCGCTTCTGTTTGATGGAAAGGGTATATGAGGCTTGCTGTAAATGTTTTAATACTCGGATTTGTAACGTGACCTGCTGCTTCTTCAGAGTATCAGCACACTGGTGTTCTTTTTCTAAAACTCTAAATGCAAATGAACCCTTTACTCTTTTTCTATTCCCCTTCTTCTCGTCCTCTCTCTTCACCATCTTAAAAGATCCTCTCACTTTACATCATGCCTGAAATGAACCCCTCCTTCCACAGCTTGAGATATTCACAGAGAGAGATGAAAGGAAAATATGACATCATGGTTGGATTTTGCAGTGAAGGCTCATGTGTGAAAGCACTGCAGCAGAATCTCATATATTCCACAAAGCTAAAACACATGCACATACAGACACACGCACGCACAGGTTCAGACTAATTCACGCCCCATCTCAGCCGGGCTCCCTCACACCATTAAATTCTCACACTGTCTATGTCCCACCTGCGTGTGAAGGGAGTAGAAGGAGCTGACACCTGTCTGCATTCATCTCCGGTCATGAGTGTGTGTGACATCAATAGAGTGACAATTTGAGGTCAGAGAGAGGAAGCTGACGCATCAGACGGATGTTGCATTAGCGGCCACTCTGATCCCTCTAGCACTACATTGTGGCTGCGGCTCATCGGCTCTGTCCACAGAAACTCATTCCTCAGAGCTCGGCAGCATCTCATTGTGTTTCACTGGCACACTGCCATCATCAGAGCTGGAGCTGACTCTTCTGTTGGTGCTTATTATCAGAGTTGAATCCAGTTATGAAACAGTGTTGTGATACATAACCTTTTATTTTCAGATTTATTGGAGCTACAAGTCTCAAAGTGAAGAAAGACCTGTAGCTAAGTGTATGAAATTGTGTTTCAGTAACAAACCAAGTTGCTGTACTGTTTTTTACTTCTGTAACATCATCATCATCATCATCATGTAACACTTGCGCTTCTATTGGCTAGTGCTTCAACACACAGAGGATGAAAAGAGGTGCAAAATTATATAATTTTGCACCTCTTTTCATCCTCTGTCTGAAACCAGAGCCCAGTCTGCTCTGATTGGTTAGCTGGCCGGATCTGTTCTGATTGGTCAACCGCTTACAGATGTCCTGATCCTATCACGTGCAATGTGTTGAAGCCCTAGCCAATAGAAGCGCAAGTGTTACATGATGATGATGATGATGTTACGGAAGTAAAAAACAGCACAGCACACGAGTTTTTGCAAATCATGTTTTACAATACGGAGATGACGAAGCACAAAAAAACACACACACACACACACACACACAGCCACACACACACACACACACACCACACACACACACACACACACACACACACACACACACCACACACACACACACACACACACACACACACACACACACACACACACACACACACACACACACACACACACACACACACACACACACACACACACACACACATCTCCTGTTCCTTCCTTCCTCTCTTTCGGCCGTCAATTAAAATGCTCTAATGGACAGCAGTAGAAGTGAAACCTAATTCTGTGAGCTCTGAGCTAATGTTCTTTGACAAACACACTGGTACTGTGTCAGTGGTTCTTAGTGGAATTAGCTGGCCTTTATCTTTATGAAACTGATACAAAAAAAGAAGGAATAAGAATGGTTAATGGATGGCATTAAGTTTGCACAATAATTATAATATCTTTAGACATTGCACGATGAAAAATTGAAGTAAACGGTAATAGCAAGATAGCTGATTGCATTGGTTATCTGCAAGCTTCTGTTATGTTATGCAGAACAAAAATAATGGGCTGAGCAACTAATAAATATAAGAAGATATAAAGGACCATTACCGAACACTCAGTCCTCTCATTCCAACTTCTAGAACATGACACGCCACTCAAGTTGTCAAAGTTCACATTTGCTATGTCTTCGTTTTAGTTTGCGACCAACTTTTTTGGTGATGTGAATAATGTGAAAACTAGCTTATAGCTAACTTTAGACAGACTGAAATTAATCATTGTTACAGCCATAAGAAAGAAAACATTTGGGCCTGAATTTGTTATCCGCAACATAAAATAAGAGCACTGAACCCAAGAGTCTGTTTAGAAATATTCAGGAAATATTGGCCAGCCACACCAGGGGGCCTTAGAACCTTCAGCCCCTCCTCAAACTATAAAGAAACATGGCATAAATTAAACTTACTGTAACACCAAAAACATAAAACCTAGCCTTCCAGGTCCTCCATCCTAAAAAAGAAACAAAAAGTAAACAGGGACAAAATAAACACACAATCACCTGAACTGAGGTGAGCTGAGGACTGCAAACAAAAGCCTCCTTCTCCTCCAGCCTTCCTAATATATGGCAGCCGAGAGCAGATCAGGTGCACCTTGGCAAAAGGAACAAAGAGGAGAGGAGAGAGAATACAAGAAGGAGGGAGCCACAACACTTGTTTTCAACACTTTTACCACTGCCACTGTTTCACTAGGTTTTAGCGCGTCACACATATCTCAGTGGTTTATGTCAGGAATACAAAAAGTAACATACATTGTACATCACCAAACAAAGTTTTGTTGATCTTGGTCTCTCTGCATTTGTTTGTTTGTATTTATTAATAGAAGGACCATGCATACAAAAACATTAATCTCAGCAAAGAGAAGAGCCAGATTAAAGAGACCTGAATATTTTCTCCAAAATGATGTCTTAGAAACATCTGATTAAAGAGATTGTCGGAAAACAAAAGTGCCCAACCACCATGACACCACATAACACGTACATTGCACAGTCCCATGCTGTGTCTCAAACCGCGTACTCCTGCACTTACATTTGCTGTTTTATGTGCGTCCTAATTCAAGGTACGGACAAATGCAGTTCACTGATGATGGGCTCATTATTGTAAAAGGGAATGTTTTCACCCTTAAAGACCGGCATCTGGGCTACGTAACCCAAGTTGCGGGACCAGCAACGATTGCGTTTGCTCTGGTAAACACAGCTAACAATAATTGATACACAATTTATTAAACGTACCACTACACTGTGTTTAAAAGAAGCCACCATTCAATGAGTTTGGTTAATTGAGCATTTTGCTACAGTGAACGATAACCTTTCTAGCTAGCTGGTTAGCTAGCAGTGATCGTCACTTACTGTGATGACACAGCCGCCATGTGTTTTCGAGACAACACTTGTTCACACACTGCACAAGTCTTAGTGTACAACATGGTCTAAAGCAGGGGTTCTCAAAGTTTTGATGAGTGAGGGCCAATTTAGGTACCCAATATTGGATTGAGGGCCGCCCAAGAAAAAACGGAACACAAAATAATTCCAAAACAAATCCTTTCTTTATTGTACTAACCAATTATACATACAGTATACATTAAGAACTTGCAGAGGACACAAAGTTGGATTATCTACAGACAGTGACTATAGCTAAAATCGCTGGCTAACTCCCGTTTTCTGATTCTGATAACTAACAGATTTTCCGCTTAACCGCAACTCACGAGATGCCTAGTTGCCATGCAACCAGTAGTCTAGCAAACTTTCCACAAGCTGTCATTCATAATTTAGGAATGACAACCCAGGGGGCGGAGTTTTACCATTCTTAAATTCCATTCTAATTCTTACTAGATACAAACCATGGAGGATTAAAATATAACGCATGCATTTCAGCGTGTCACATTAACTATCGCGGGCCGCCAGAAACATTTCCGAGGGCCGCCATTGGCCCACGGGCCGCACTTTGAGAACCCCTGGTCTAAAGTATCCAAATTGAGAAAGAAAAGTGTCCTCATGTTTCCTTTCACTCCTCACATCCAGGCAAACAGCAATCCAGTGGACTGATCTGTTTCAACATGTTGGTTTATGTTGCCGTGTCACGTGTGTAGTCCTGGGCTACTTTGGTCCATTGGTCATTAACTCAGGATGTAATCCATTAGTCCAGTCCCCCCTCTTCCTCCTCCTCCTCCTCCTCCGCACACACTGATGGGAAGGCATCCACATGTAATGGGACTCGGAGGAGCAGCCTGAGACGAACAGTAACAGTTTCCTGACTTCCCTCTGTCTGAGAGCTTTGCACTGAGCGGAACTCACTAATTATGTTCCATCCTCTTCTGCAGTCACCTGTACACTGTGTTGTCAAGTTGTGTACTCACCTTATACCAAATGTTTCCAACAATTTTCTAACCCAGATAAAAGCGGCGTATTGCATTTGTGTGCCAGTAATGGAATTGTATCCCCTGAGCATGTATTACTTTTTGTTGTCCGCCAGAAATCATTGTAAATGTGCTCTATAATTCCGATTAAGCCTGATTTTTATGATATTGGAAGATTTTACCTATAATCTTTTAACCGTCTGAAGGACTTTAGTCATCCTTTGGACATCTGATTTTATGTTACATTAGCCTTTATCACATAGCACCTCCTTCATTTGTTCACCATAAACACTCAGATTTTTGATGTGCTTTATTTAGGGTTTTTACTGGTTTTACTTACAGAAGTGTACGAGACATCTGCGTTAATTCCAGTAAAAAGCTCCTGATGAACAATGTATTAATACTTAACGACACCAAACCCCTGGTTGTTGATATTGTTGGGATTCAAAGCCCCCTAGTGTCAGAAAATGACAAATTGTATATTCAAAGTTTGTCTTGCTAAGTACCACAGGTCTATGAGCTTTCTGTGTAGCTGACATTCACACATGGCAGCATGAAAGCCCAGAGCAACCAATGACGGAAAGACTCTTTGGATATTGAATGTGTACAGTTTCCCCACTAAGAGGTAATACATGTGGCTCCACGCCTCTGTCTGCATTTCGGGTTTCCATACACCCCCCCTCCCCTGTGAAGCAAGACAGAAAATATAAAAGCTGCACTCCCAGATTGCAAAAACAGATGGAATTTCAATGTGAGTGATAGGCAATGGGGAGCCTGCATGCATTGAATAAAATAGATTGAGGGATGGATTTTGTGTGTGGGTATAAGGGAAGAAGAAGAAGAAGAAGAAGAGGAGGAGGCGTGCAGTGTGTTTGTGTGTGTGAGCGCCTCAGATTTATATTGCTGATGTGTGTTTTTTGTGCAGTTATTGAACACCAGTATATATTTGTATCTGAGAAGAAGCAGGATTTTTTGTTTTATGGTTTGTTTGTTTTAGCGCTGCAGTCTGCGGATGCAACAATTCATTGTGCACCCTGCAGGCCATAACAAAGTGGATATCTTAATGTGTGTGTGTGTGTGTTCTCTCTCATGTCACCACATCCAGCCTGTGTGTGTGTGTGGTTCGCTTTTGATGAGTCCCAGCTTTTTAAACTTCCCCTCACCTTGTTGTTCTCCTCAATTTTGTTCGTCCTCACTGTACTGTTTTCCTCTTCTGTCAGCATCTCTCATCCATCCATCTATCTCCACCCCCGCTGCTCCGTCTCCACCCTCTGAATAATTCAGGCCTTCAGAGCTGGTGTATTTTTGGTTGTTGTCACCTCTGCAGTAACACAAACATGGCCCATATACGCAAACATATACACACTTAGACAGGCAGCTTTGCCACAATGAACACACACACACACACACACACACACACACACACACACACACACACACACACACACACACACACACCACACACACACACACACACACACACACACACACACACACACACACACACACACACACACACACACACACACACACACACACACACACACGATGCTGCCAACTGCAACAAAAAAGTACCTGGCGTTGTGAGACCGTTGAGACTCGCTAACTGGGAAGAATTATTCTTACAGGGATTTCACACCATCACTGTGCTCCACCCTGTATCAGCACTGCTATTCCAGCAATGAATACTAATATTATACACTTTCCTGTACACAAAGTTTGACTGTAAAGTAGTGTGACTAGAAACTTATGGTGCTTGTTTTTGGTTTTGTGAATACTTCTCCTTATCAGTTTTCTTGTATTTGTTTTGTTGTTGTTGCAGTCAGCAGAATAAATAAGATGGTGTTTTGAACTTTTTAACTGAAAAGATGAAGACAGCAGCACTTATGTGACCCGCTCTATCGAAATCAGTCGGAAGTCGCAACGGCTCATTTAAAAAATAAACGTGGATTTGCGTTTTTTCGGGGTTCGGGTGTTTTGTTTGATTTTAAATAAACAAAGTCTTGGCTTTCAGAATATGAAACTTTTATTTCCAAAATCACACGATAAATACATAGCTTGTAAAGGGAAGATGACAGGCACCTCGCACTCTGCTCTTCCGCAGCGCTGCTCCCCCTCCCTCCGGCTAAAATTATGAATGTAAGGCGGAGAGTAATCATAGATAACACGGCAGGGTCCGTTAGTTTGTTTTCATCTGATTTCAAATAAACAGAGTCTTGGCTTTCAGAATATTAAACTTGTTTCGGTAGACCAGTAATCCAAACGAAAATATTTTCCCTCCGTACTACTTTGATCATTTATTAGCCGCTAATAATCAATCAGATCGATGGATTCCAGAGAAGAGGAAACTTTGAAGGCCTTTTTCTCAAAACGATGACTCGGTGACAGTCATTATATAATGTGACATATTGCTTAATATTTGGAGTACAAAAACAATCCTGGTATCATTAGAAAGCTAGGAATCTCCTCTTTCCAGCAGTGTATACAACTCAAAATGTGTCTTCGGGTCAATGCGACTGATTTCGATAGAGCAGGTCACATATACAGACACATTCTTTTTCAAACTAAATAAATGCCAGAAATTGTCGTAGATTGAAATTTCAAAAACCTTGAAAATTTGACAAAATGTACATATTATCTCGTTTTAAGCCTCATTTTAAAGATACACTTTTTAGAGATTGGCAAATTCACCCCAACATGTTTTCACCATGTAAAGGAGTCTCCTGTACACTGAGTTGTGTATTCACATTGTCCCAAATGTTACAAATAATTTTGAAAGCCTGAAAAAACAATGTGTTTTATTTGTGCGCCAGAAATGACGTTGTATCCCCTTGCTTGCGTTAGTTTTGTGTTGGAAGCCAGAAGTCACCGTAAATGTACTTTTTATACAATTTTAAGCCTTATCTTTATCATACACTTTTTAGAGATTGGAAGATTTCATTATTTTGAGACCATATGAAGGGTTTTTCTTGTCTTTTATGCATCTTGATGTTAAAGGGGACCTATCATGAAAAATGCACTTTTGTACGTCTTTTATACATGAATATGTGTCCCCGGTGTGTCAGGGAACACAACCCTCTCTCTTTTCCTCCATACCCAAATCTCTAAAAATGGGGGTGCAACGGATTTGATACAGATTGATCCAGATTTGAAATTGTCAGAAACAGGGTGCTCCGCCTATATGGGCAACTCTCCACCTATCAGGGGAATGAGAGGTTGCGTGGCAGGGTAACAGCATGGTAACATGACGCTCGTGCCTCGCCCCCCTCCTTTGCAGGGGGGCGTGGTCAGCTGCAGCTCATTTGCCACAGAATCAGCCCTTGTGAAGACAGGGCTGGAATAGAGCAAATAGAGCGAAATGAGGCATGGCTAAAATGCATGATCGGTTTGGTATTTTGAAAAAAAAACTTCACAGACACGTTTTATATAGGTATGGCCCTACATTCAAATATAGCATGATAGGTCCACTTTAAGTTATTAAAGAAACATTAGACTTAAGCTCGTAGCCCCTCCATACTGTGTTCACCGGAGGATTTTCAACGCGCTTTATTCAGTGTTTGTATACAGTTTTACTCACAGGAGAGAAAGAGACCTCTGCGATAACTGCAGTAGAAATACCCTGAACGATGAACAACATATTAATCCTAGGAGATGCTTGATCATAAATGATTGTTCGGTAACCACTAACCCAGGGGTGGGGACCCTCCGGCCCCCGGGCCGTATACGGCCCGCGAGACCATTTGGTACGGCCCTCGAGGTAATTTATAAACACACGCAAAAAAGAAAAAAATGAAAGAAATCAAGACCGCAAAAAAATTAAACAAGCGAGTGCCTGTTTTTCCTGGCCACGGTCAGGATCCTTGAACACAACACGAGCCTAACGTGTCATCACGTGGTATATGTCTCGTCTGACAGGGGTGTAGCAAGCCCCCAGGAAGTGCGCCGGACTCAGATGAAAATATTCGTGCTGGCCAAACGGCGGTACTACACTTCCGTTTGGTTGCCAGGCCCGGAAACACTTTTTCCCATTGACTTACATGGGGAAAGAGTGGTCTGTAAATCGTTGGATAATTTTTTTTAAACTAAATAAACTACCCAGTATGAACACTTGTATAGCCCTTATTAAAAACATTCGTTCCTCAAGTTGTAATAATGTGCTAATAACGTTATTCTGAGAGTTATTTCCCTCTGCATTATGAACGCGCATCTAACCCACGGGACCGCGCCGCCCGGCACGTTCATGTTACGTGTCCCGACCAATCAGAGCACACTGTGCTCACAGGAAGGGTGGGGGCTGGAGCTATTGGAGCTACAACGAGCCGTTTGTTTGTTTGTAGCCTTTATTTAACCAGGTGAAAGCCCCTTGAGATCAAAAGATCTCTTTTTCAAGGGTGACCTGTAGGACATTAGTTACACATGTAACATAAAAACAACAGAACAACAATAAGGATGACATACAACATAATGTGCAGGGTACAGTTTACAAACTCTATTTACAGAGACAGGTACCATGAATATCAAACAGCATGTCACCCAGTTGAGTTTTAAAATGATGCAGGGGAACCAAAGTGCTCAGTTTTAAACATGTTTGCAGACTGTTCCAATTTAGTGGAGCTGCACAACTAAAAGCTTTCTTCCCTAAGACAGTCCTAGCACTTGGCACATTTAATAAAACAACATCATGAGATATATAAAAAGGTAGTTTACCCAACATGGCTTTGTAAATGAACATGTACCAATGACTGAGCCTCTCTACAGTTAGTGAAGGCAGACCTGCCTTGGCATACAGGGTACAGTGATGAGTAAGTGCTTTACAGTTAGTAACAAATCTCTGGGCACTGTGATAGGCAGCATCTAATTTTTCCAGGCAATGGGCAGGTGCATTCAGATAGATCAAATCACCATAGTCCAGCACAGGTAAAAAGGTCACAGTGACTAGCCTTTTCCTGGCCTCAAGCGAGAAACAGGACTTGTTTCTGAAAAAGAAACCTAGTCTAACCCTCACCTTTTTAAGCAGATTATTGACATGAAGTTTAAAAGTAAGACAATCATCAAGCCAGATACCTAGGTATTTATAACAGGTAACCACTTCGAGTACTTGTCCTTGCATAGTAACAATATCTAAAACAGGCTCTGGTGTCTTTTTAGCTTTAGAAAAGAGCATTACCTTGGTTTTATCAACATTTAAAAGAAGCTTAAGTTCAGCGAGCTGAGTCTGAATAATGTTAAAAACAGCCTGTAATTTAACACCAGCCTCCTTAATGGAGGGACCTGCACAGTACATCACGGTATCATCCGCATACAAATGTAAAGTAGCTTCATTCACATTTTCACCTAAACTGTTGATGTAGATGGAGAATAAAAGTGGACCTAAAACAGAACCTTGAGGAACACCATTAGCAATGTTTAACCACTCAGAAGACAGCCCATCAAAGTGAACACATTGGGACCTTTCAGAGAGGTAGTTTACAAACCACCCCACTGCATGGCTGGATATGCCAATACTGAGTAGCCTCTGCTTTAAAATGCGATGATCAACGGTGTCAAATGCTTTGGAAAGGTCAATAAACAGAGCTGCACAACTCTGCTTATTATCCAAAATACTAGTAATGTCATTTACCACTTTCATTGTCGCAGTGATGGTGCTGTATCTCTTTCTGAATCCTGACTGATGTTTAGACAGGATATCATTTATACATAAAAACTCCTTTGTTCACTCACAAGTCGTTCGAGCATCTTAGCCAGAACTGACAATTTGGAGATTGGCCTAAAGTTATTTAAAATAGTTGCCTCCCCTCCTTTTAGTAAAGGCAAGACATAAGCTGACTTCCATACTTTTGGAATTGTATTTGTGCTGAGGGAGAGGTTAAAAAGAGAAGTAATAGGTGGAGCAATGAAATCTGCAGCTAACTTTAAAAAGAAAGGTTCTAAGTTATCCGGGCCAGCCGGTTTCCTAGGATCTAACTTGGATAATGCTTCATGAACAATACCAATAGTTAAAGGAGTAAAACTGAAAGGGTTTTCCAGACCACATTGTTCAGAGTCAAGGATTGGAGCGTTCACAGAAGCAGAAGTACAGTCAGTGACAGAATCAAACAGAGAGCCACAAGACACAAAATGCTTATTAAAGTAATTTAGCATAGTAGCCCTGTCTGATATAATGCCAGATGCTGTGGTGAGGCACGGAGGTAGCTCATTTGGGATATCACCAGTGGAAATCGATTTTATGGCTTTCCAAAATTGCCTAGGATTATTCAGGTTTTCTGTGGTAACTGACAAATAGTACTTTGATTTAGCACTTTTTATTTGAGATGTGAAGCTATTTCTTAGCTGTCTAAAGCGTAGCCATTCTACCTCTGAGCCTGATTTCCTAGCCTTAGCCCAAGCATTATTTCTCTCATGAAGGAGACTGGACAGCTCAGCAGAAAACCAGGGATTGTTTCGTCCCTTCACTCTAAATTTACGCAGAGGTGCATGTCTATCTATCATTTTCATAAAACCAAGATAAAAATAAGACCATGCAGTTTCTACATCAGCACACAGATTGATTTTACCCCAATCAAAATCAAACAGATCATGTAAAAAACCCTGCTCCACAAATTGTTTTTTGTCTCTTTGTGATGATACGTGGTTTAACCTTTTGGACCTTAGTGTCCCTAATTGTGGCTACAACACAGTGGTCACTCACATCATTAGCAAATACTCCCACAGATGAGTATTTATGTGGAACATTTGTTAAAATTAGATCAATTAAGGAGGATTTATTTGGGGACTTAATATTTGGGCGAGTAGGACTGTCTATAATCTGGGTAAAATTCAAAGAGGTACACAGGTTTTTAAAATCCTCTGACACAGAAGTAGGGATGGGTATCGTTTGAAATGTATCGATTCCGATTTCGATTCCGGTTCTGCTTATCGATTCCGGTTCTTATCGATTCCCCGTTTCGATTCCAAAATTGTAAAAATAAAGAGGTCAAACGTTTAGATAACAAAAATATATTTATTCTTAAAAGCTTTAACTGAAATTGTTACTAAAAAATATACATGCAATACAAATGTATTGCACAATAGCTGTGCTTTATTTTAACTGAGCTATGCCTGTGGCAAGCTATTAACAGGCATTACACTTTGCCTTTTCTTTTTCAGTGTAGTGGAGCCTCACTTCAGAGTGTTTACCGCGACCTATCTTTGGTGTTATGAAGTGACTGAGCTCGTGAAATGTCTACGGGAGGGCGGGGGAGCATCGCTGCGGGGCAACTGTGGACCTCTGTCGCCTGTCAGCGCAATTTATATGATGCCGTTTAAAAAAATGAAGGGCGGTGCCGGCCGTCAGCGTACCGAGCCGGCCGTCAACGGCCCCGCTGACGACCGGGCCGTTCTGTGATTCTCCAGGTCCGCCTTGTATTCCACCGGGTCACCGCTGCACCGCGGTGCTGCGGTGACCCGCTGGAATACAGGGTCTACCGCGTTTAGGAACCGTTAAGCAGAACCGAAATTGTGTATTTTGTATGGGTACCCGGTACCCGGCATTTTCTTATCGGTTCTCATCTGGAACCGAGTTTCGGTTCCCAACCCTACACAGAAGTTAACCAGTCCCAATTAAAATCACCAAGCAGCACTATTTCCTTGTAGGAAAGTTGTGATAACAGTTTTGTCAATGACGATAAAGAGTCCTTGACAGCCGAGGGGGCCCTGTAGCAGCCCACCACCATGACCTGTTGACCCTTTGTTACCTCAATATTCACGGCTAAAAATTCTAGCTGTTTACTAACAGATTTGGAAACCATATTAGTTACACAAAACTTATTTTTCACATAAATGGCAACGCCACCACCTTTGTTAGGCCGGTCAGTACGATATACACTGTAACCATTTATGTAAATGTCAGAGGCCAAAATGGATTTATCTAGCCACGTTTCTGATAAGACAATGACATCAGCATCAGTCGAACTCGCCCAAATACGGACAAAATCTAATTTAGGTAACAGACTACGCACATTTAAATGAATTAAACCTAGCCCAGATCTAGATATAAAATCAGCAGGAGTAGCTATTTGACTAATACTGCTAGGTGGACCTGGATTTGGCTGTACATTTCCTGATAGTAACAACAATAAAAATACCAAGCACCTTTTCCTCTTAATCAACACACATACATTGTCAGCTGTTCTAGAGTCACCAGCAAACTTCGCGAAAGTGAGATTAGAGTTTAAAAAACAATTCTGAAGGACCATCGTGGCAGGCATGTGAGAAAGACAAACATTTTCCGAAATGAATGTCCGTGACAGTGCAACCAGCAATTGTTTGTGCAACACCTCCGAAACTGTACAGGGGATGTCCACTGCGGGCGGCAGAACATACCCGAATCCAGTAGATTTTTCAGGATTACTAGCGATCTTCTCCTTGTCCAGCACAGCCAAAAAAAGTCACAGTAGAAACACGACATCTGCTTTAAAGTCACCAGTAAACTCCGCGAAAGTGAGATTAGAGCTCAAGAAGCAGTCCTGAAGAACCATCATAGCAGGCAAGTGAGAAAGACAAACATTTGTCGAACTGAATGTCTGTGACAAGGCAACCAGTAATTGTCTGTGTAACACATCCGAACCTTTACAGGGGATGTCCACTGCGGGCGGTAGAACAGACCTGAATCCAGTCAACTTCTCAGGATAACGAGAGAACTTCTCATTGTCCAAAATAGCTAACAGGCATAGCAGAATCACGATATGGGCCATTTTCCCAGACCAGCACATCATCCGGATAGGCGCGCAAGCAGGCCCGAAACGTGGAGGCGCTCCGGTCTCTTCGCGATATCGCCGGTGCAGAAACTCCTCAGTACAGCAGGATAGGCGAAGCAGGCCCAGCTCGAGGCGTAGAGGAGCTCCGGTCTCTCCGCGATATCACCGTGGTAAAACGTCCTCGGCACCGTAGAGCACGACAGGTGGAGCAGGTGGATACAGGCCTCCGCTACAGCAGGTGTAAAGCAGGCCACAGCCAGAACGCGAAGCCGCTCCGTCTCTCCGCGACTTCCCGGGGAAAAAACAAAACCTCCCCACAGCAGCACAGCACAGGTGCACAGATAAACCTCCTCTCTACGCCAACGGAGGTTGGCTTCTGCTGAAGTTGTAAAGGTATGGCTTATTACCGTTAAAGACAGAGAGTGAAATGCAGTGAATACAATACACGTAGTTTACAGAGATGCTGTTTGAGAAACCAATGTGAGTTGCGTTTATCTTTACCCATGGATGCACAATAAGAACGGACCCATATCGTCTTACTGCCATCCCACGGAGCTGTAATAATGGATATATTGCACATGTTTGCTATAATTCATTATCATACTACATGGGCTGTATGATTACATCTTGTACCGTAAATGTTGTATTAAATAAAGTTAATATTACTTATTATTATAAGTATATATATATATATATATATATATACAGTGCAATAATTATTTCATGCTAAATGAAGCTCTGTTGCTTGGATATCACTAGATCCTGTTACAGCGTAATATAAGTACATAACGATTGATGTTCACATTAGCATAATGACTAGCTAGCCGCTAGCTGCTAAC